>NW_005841914.1:881361-897921 GCF_000455745.1 Alligator sinensis | reverse complement strand
ACCCCTTCTTTACTGAGTGATCAAAGGCGGGGAGTTGGCGTTACACAGAGAATTTTTCAAGCTCTCCTCCCAGAGGGACAGCAACCTGGAAACCCGAAGGAGGGCTGTGATCAAACACCATGTTCTGCCTTCCCCTCTCCCTGGTCCTGCCACAGCAATGTAGCCTAGCCAGCAAGGACTCCAGGTGCAACGAGCTGGCGGGTCTCAGCCCACAGAGTTAGCTCATCACTGGGGCAAGGGGTGGGCAGCTCTTACACTGACTTTCCCCAACACTAGCCTGTAGCCTCTCCACTGGGGTCAGGACTTTTAGGCCCCTGATGAAAAGAACAGGGAAGCTGCAATCTCATCTGGGGTGGGCGGCTGGCAAGCCCCGAAGAGGCCGAGGGCTGGGAGAGAAGAGGACAGAAGTGTCCTGTAGAGCTGGGGATGCAGGGGGCTGATCCTGGACTGAGTCACTGGGTCCGTGCGCGGGAGATCGGGAGTGGAATAGCAATGGGAGATTGCAGGGGGTGAAGGGCACGGACAAGCTTTGGGAGCGCAATGCTGGGGTGTGTGGGTCCGGGTTGGGGTGGAGACGCAGGGAAGCATGCACTGCTCATCCACTTTCAGGCCTCTCAGGGCCTCGTGTCTGCTGGCCGTGAGGATGTGGCTCATGTTTGCCGAGACCAGCCCACGGCACCCTTCCTTGAGCTGCCGAGACACAGCCTCCCTCCAGAGCACAAGCGCTGCTGGAATACAGGCCAGGCCCTCGGGCCCCACTCCACAGCGACTGAGAGCAGCACAAAGTCTCCCATGGGATTTGGCTCAGGCCCTCGCAATCCTGCCTTGATTTGCTGCCGAATGAGTCTCAGGGGCACAGGGAGCAGCAGGGCAGCCAGTGCCCTGCCACAGTAACGGATCCATCTCCTGAAGCCTGGACCGCATGAAGTGAGCAACAAAAACAGTGATCAATCTCTTTGCCTAGGCCAATTAGGCAATGTCGCCTTTCATTACTGCCAGAGAAAAGGACAAGGGTGGGCGCTGGGCAGTGAGCAGGATAGAGCACAAGGCTGATAGATAGCATAATGGGGTCCCAGGACGTGGTCTCCCCCAGTCTTTCCTACCCAAATGCAGGGGGGCTAGACCCAATGATCTGTAAGGTCCCTTCCAGCCCCTAACAACTATGAAACTATGTCTGAGGGGCACAAGCAGGATGTCCCAAGTCCCCTTTCAGCTTCCTCCCGCAGGCAATATGGGGAGCAGAGGCCTCCTTCCATGGTTGGGGTGACTACTGGGAGATTAATCCAACCCTTTACATACATCGACCTGACAGCACTCCTGGGTGCCAGGTGGGAGAGAAGAAGAACCTGCCATGCAGGTGACCTGACAGCGGGTTATGGCAGCCTGGGCACGACACAGGGGGCTGCAAGCGGCTGAAGCTCTGACATGATGTTTTACTCATGCACAGCCTGCGTTAGGTGTACGACAGAGGAAAGGGGTCAGGGAGGTACAGATTGTGGGCTCGGGCCACGTCCAAAAAGCTCCTTGTGTGAGGAAGCCTCAGTCCCCGCAGCCCACCCCAACCCTCCTCACCCACCTCCCCAGAGCCAGAGGTAAAGGAGCCTCCTACCGTCCTCGCATGGCCCCGTCCTGGAGACCTCGATGGTCTTCTTCTGCTGGCAGGAAGCCACGTGCAGTTCACACGGGTTGTCATAAGTCACGCCGTCGCTGCCGCACACCGGGGAGAAGGGCTGCCTCTCGCAGCGCAGGCACACGCACTGCCCGCCCACGCACTTGCTTCCAAAGGAGCACACCGTGCTGCCGCAGGACTCTAGCGGGACGGGGAACGGAGAAGGACCAGGAGTCAGGGGTGGAGAGCCTCATGCTGCTGTCCTGGCCCGTCAGGGGTCAGAGCATGGCTGTGCCACCGGAGGAGGGTGTCTACCTTGGAGCTGCTCGTGGAAGGGGCTGCTTCCTGAGCACAACCAGAGCAACAAGTGCTGCACATATCCAGCCCCTTTGGACACCACACTAACAGCTTGCTCCATCCATTTCCCCCGCACCCCACGCTGCATCCGCCCACCGCAGGCTCAACCTGACAAGGCAGTTGCTGGAGCCGTTCAGACTCGCTCCGAGTGCCTCTCCGAAAGCCAGGAATTGGCTCCGTGCCCTGGCCCAGCTGTGGAGCATCAGCCCCAGCTGTTCAGAGAGGCATTATGCTGTTCTGATGCCTCGTTTGTTCCAGTGCTGCATTCAGTCGGCACTTTTTAATTCATTTGGAAATTGGCTCGGGCACAACGATCTACGCTGGAGGGAGCTGGGGCAGGGGGAGCAGAGTGCTTGAAAGCTAACCCCGGGGCGGGAGGAGATGCATATGACGGTGGCTCCGCAGGATGTGCTCCTGCTGGGCTGTGGTTAAAGGTGGCTGTTGGTACCAAGGGTCTAGCTCGGCTCAGCTCAGGAAACGCTCTGCGTTTCTGTGGCACCTTCTGTTCCAGCAATCTGGATACACTTGAATGGGACTGGGGGCAATGAAGCTTCTCGATGCCCATGAGGGCAGATATGACCCTTGTTTCACAACCGGGGAAACCAAGTCATGGGGTGGGGGGATCAAGGATGAGATTAGCAAAGCCAGCTAAGGGATTTACACAGCTCCTATTGTAGTGAAGGGGACACCTGAGTCCAAACAGCCACTCTAAAAGATTCAGCCCTGGGGTCCTGGCGAGTGTTAGCGTGCAGGTGCTACACACAGCCTGCAACCTCCACAGCTTCAAACCTGCCCTTGCAGGGTGAAACCCGCTCACAAGCACTCGAATCCTGCTTGAAATAGAAGCCTAAGGCTGAGATTTTTAAAGCCAGCCTCGAGGATTTAGACACATTCACTCCCATCCATATCAATGTGTCTACATCCCTCAGCCCTGTGCTAGGCTTCGTAGCCTCTCTGAGGATGGCTCTCTAAACTTGCTCTGCTAGATCAGCTGGGCTAGTGCCATGGATGCAGGGGGAACTGTACTGATTTACATCCATCAGGGACCCAGCCTGAGAGGGTGTAAAGGCAGCTTTGGGGTGCTGGGCCTGGAAAGGGGGCTGTGGAGGTGCAAATAAAAGGGCCAGGGAGAAACTGCTAGTGATGGGAGCCATGCCATCCATCCACTGGCCCACTCCTGGAGCTGTCTCTGCCCCCCATGGCACACTGTGAACCTGAAGGCTATGGCTGTAGAGGGCCTGGGTACTTGTATTTAGAAAGCCCTCTAGAAAACAGGCCCTTTAAGAGGTCTTAAGTGCACCCTGGGCACCCGAAATCTCCTGACACTCTCAATGCTTCCTTTGCTCAAACCCTCTCTGGATGTCGTTCCTGTTACCAGGGGTGGGGGTGAGGAATGGGACAGGAAGGGTGGGCAGGAAAGGACCGGACCCCCCATCCCCAGACTCACTGCAGTCTCCTTGCGCAGCCACCTGGATGTTGGTCTGCTGGGTGCAGGCCCGGACGTGGAGCTCGCATTCGCTGCCATAGGTGCTGCCGTCGGTGCCGCACACGGGCTGTGAGGAGGCCACGCACTCCGTGGGGCACACGCATCGGCCCGTCTCTGCCTCGCAGATGGCACCAAACTGGCATTTGCCGCAACGGTCTGAAGAGACAAAACCGCACCCCCAACCGCGGGGCATCAAGTGGCTGAAATTGCCGGCTCCACAAAATTAGAGGGGCTTGTTAGTTCACATCCATTCATTAACCCCATTCACTGCTGGAGTCAACAAAAGGCCATGAATCGAAGTCCTTTGCTCTCCACTGAGCGTCATGATACAACTTGCCAAGGCTGAAAGGCTCCCACCTGCCCCTTTGCACTAGCTTTACAGCTGAGAGCTGTGTTGGTGCAATGCTGCCCTGTTGCTCTTCCACCTGCAGGGACAGCAAAGGGGACGCCTGTGGGAAGGGGCAGAGAAGTTGTGATGGACCGGGTCCTCCACAAGGACCTCTCAAGCCAACCCATGTGTAACCAAACAGGTCTGAGGGCGCTGGGCCAAGCCTTGCAGCAAAAGGAGAGCTCTGGGGACAGCTGAACACACAGGAGGTGCCGCTCTCTAACTAGAGTGCCAGATGCAGCTGCTTTCAAACCCTTTGGCAGCATCTATGCATGCCACCCCTTGGCTCCTGAGCTCTGCCTTTGCTAGGAGACATGGTAATGGGACACAGAGACCATGGGGGATATGGAAATGGGACAGAAAACCAAAGCTTCCTAATGAATTGTTAAGGCAGCAGTGAAATGCTCCTGTGTCCTCCACAGACACAGCCTCACGGGGAACTGAGCATGACTCAATGCAGTGATGAGGAAGGAGCAGAGCTTGGGGTAAGAGAAGGAAGAAGAGAGGCACTTGGAGGCAATTACTACTTGTGAAGCCCATCAGGGGCAGAAGTGAGTGTGACGAGATGTCACCAGAGCTATATGCCATTATGGCTTCGAAATGGGAGGTGGGAGAAGCGCGCAGGGCTGAGTACAATTATAAGGAGCGAGAAATTAGTCCCAGTATATCAGCGGCTGCAGGGAGAACTACAGCTCAGCTCTGCTTCACAACGGCTGGCCAGTCTCATGTTGGGGAGGCAGGGTTTGTACCTGGGAGATCTCCAAGAGGGGCTGAGTGACCTGGAAGTAGCAAGAGGGAGGGAAGTGGGGCTCATCCTCAGCTCTGGATCCAGATGCCCCCAGGGGAAGGGGGGTGCAGAGGCAGCTCTGTGGGTCCCGAAGATTTTCCAGCCCAGGCTGACACTGGACACACAAGCCAACAAGGGGCCTGTGGTTCAGTCTCTTGAGGAAGCAGGCGCCTGACCTGCCCTCTAGACCCTGAACCAGGCTGCGGGCTTGGCTGTCTCGCATCAGAAGAATGCTGGACCCTGTCACGCCTGACCCAAATGCAGCAGGGAGCCCTGAAATTGGGAGGTGGGTACCACTGTGGTGCACAAGCCCATCTCTAGGAGAAAAAGAGGTCTGCACACCCCCCGCCGGCAGTTCCCACTCTGTTCTAGCAGAAGCTTTTGCTGAGGAGCAGCATCTCCAGGCCAGGACAATGAATGGGCTGGAGCAGCAAGGGGCCTGTGCACTATGCAGGACCCTGGGTCAGCTGCCATGAATGCAGCCTAGGGGCCTGGCAGCACCGCAACCCTCTTCCTCCCAGTGCATTAGGGAAGTCACTGGGGGTGGGAGGGATGCACCAGCTAGTGCTGGGACCTGTCTCCTTCCTCCACTTGTGTCCTCAGCCTGCATGCAGACTCGGGTCAGAGGGGACGTTTATCTCCAGACCCCCTCTCTAACAAAGAAGCTGCAGGAGAGACCAGGCTCCAGGCGGCTCATCTCCGTTCCAGAAACTCTTGGGTGCTTGGTGATTCAGTGCTTAATTTCCTCTTCCCAATGAGCCTTGCTCCCCCCCCACCCCAAATCGATTCACAAGGAATTTGGCTCAGGGAAGATTTTTCTAATCTTTCTTTCACGCAGCAGCTGTTGCTCTGGGTGTGTGGGGGCGGCAGCGCAGCGAGCGATTGGCTAGGGTGTTGCTATCTATAGCGCGTTTCACGTGGCCCACCCGTGGGCTGCAGGGGCAGGAAGAGTGGGATCCGTGGACAGACATACCAGTGGCGAGAGGGGCAATTCTGGCATCCCAGAGGCAGTTTGCTTCTGCCTCAAAGCTGGGGGTGCTTCTGTCCCTTCCACCTCCCCGTATCAGCACTTCATTTACCCTTAAAACCTGCTACACCCTTGGCCATCCTTCAGCAGTGAGTTCCACGGGTTTTTCTAGCTGGGGAAGCAGGAGCCTCTAGGTCAGGCCAGGCCAGGACAAGGCCATGAGCGGGGTAATCCAGACGTCACTCATAGCACAGGAGCCCTGCCTAATAACCTCAGAGGTTTCAATCAACTCCCCACAGGCAGGGGAAAGCCCTCCCAGTGGTAAAGCTCATCAGCATGCGTTACAGGGGATGGAGGTTTGCAACATAAGAGGGACAGGGACGGGAAGGACATGACACCGTGAGGAGGTTCCAACCCACCAGATTTGACTGAGGAAGAGGAGGATGCTCTGACAGCCCTGTGTGAGGCTGGCCAAGCACAGAGACAGCCCTGTCCCCACCGTGCTGGGGCTGGATGTGTGCAGGGTAGCGTTCCCGATCAGCTCCTCAGCCAGGGCCCCTTCTCTGAGTCTGCACACCAAGCCAGGCAGCATCCTCACCCAGATTAGCTTCCTTCTCTCCATCGTCCCTCTGACTCCCCTGCTGAGCCCGCCTTATTTTTAAGAGAAATAAACCTCCCAAATGGCAGACTCCAGATAACGATGTCATTATCTCGCACATTGGGGGGCCGGCTGGCTTCATTACGCGCGTAAGTGGGCAGCGGGCGATCAGTCTTCTCTCGATCCATTGCCTTGCACGTGCCCCGATGGATGAGGCCCCCGAGCCCACCCACCAGAGCCAGGACGATGCTCCCGCTGATGCAGCGGGACACCTACGCGTATTGTAGCAGGCAGCACTGGGAGATGCTGCTGCACAGATCGCACCCAGCCTCGATCCAGCTCCCCTCACAAGAAAGTGGGGCTGTTGGGGTCAAAAGCTGCAGCAGCTTTCTCTGTGAATAGAGGCTGGAGCCTCTTCCCAGGCAGCTGGGCAGAATCTGCCCATGAATTTTGCCTGACAGCACGTCCAGGAAGGGGGAAGCACAGAAAGCAGGGTCCCCGGGCACCATCCTGCACTGACGGGACTCAGGAGAGGGGTAGGGATGCCAGGACCTGGGGGAGTGGCGAGTCCTGTGGCCTCCTGAGATGAAAGGGGCTATATTGCTAGGGGAAGGCAAAGCCTCTGGAGACAGGAGAGCCCATCACACTCAGGGCTGTGACCTGGGTGGAAGAGCCTGCCTGGTTGGGATGGAGAGCGGCCATCTTCCTAGCACCACTGCCACTTCAGCTCTGAGACTCCCCGTTAACCACCCCTTCTCTTGTCCTCCCTCTATTAATATTCATCTTCAAAGTCAATGCGCTCCCTTTCCCTCCCAGACCTGCTGCTGGGTGGCCCGGAGAGGTACGAGCTCCACTCACCACAGGGCCCTTTGTGCTTGACTTTGATCTCCTTCTTCAAGACACAGGCAGTGGCACTCAGCTCGCAAGGGTTGCCGTAGGTGCGGTTGTCGCTGCCGCAGACGGGGTCGTAGCGACCTTGGCAGACCTGCTGGCACTCGCACACCGCCTCCTGGTTCTTCACCACGCAGGTGGCCCCAAAGGTGCACTCCACGCTGAGGCAGGGGCTGGGGGTGCCCAGGTCTGCATTGGGGCAGGGGAGAAAGATGTGTGTTAGCCGTGCTCCCGGCCTGGCAATGCTGCATTTGGCATGGCGCAGCGAGCGAGGCATGTGAGGAATGCCAGCCCCGGGCTTGTGCTCACTGTCCCCACTCAGGGCCATGCTGCGCCCGGGGTGCACCTGTGACCTGCAGGGATGGTGAACAGGCCCTGTGGCTTCCATCTGGTTACTTTACACCTCCTGTCACCCGGGTAGCTGAGCCTCCTGCAGGGCTCCAGACCCCACCAGTACGGGGTGGCAGCTCCCATTACAGGATGCCCTTGAGCATCAATTGGCTCCCCAAATCCCCCTCCTATCCGGAGGCAGCGGAGGCACACAGGGCGCTCGCTGCCTGTCACTTGTCTGCTGGTGGCATGAACACCCCACCCCTCTTTCTAATCCAAGTCCTGCCTGTACGGTCTGAACCAAATTGCCAGCTCCAGGATCAGAGAGAGGCAGGGAGCCCACGACAGGGCCTCTCCCTTGCTTATAGCCCCGTTGCATATCCCAGCAAGCAGTCCCCAGGGCACCAGTCATGCCCTGAACGAGCTGAACGTCAGGGCAAGGGGGCAATCCATCTCTCTACAACCTTGGAGCTTCGGGCAGCCCCATCCCTCGCTCAGCTCCCTTCCCTGCCAGCACACAGCCAGCCAGAGAGCTGGCTTGTGGTAGCACGGGTGCCCGCATAAGGGTCTTTCTGCTTTCCATCCCCACTATCTGCTTTCTACTTTCTCCCTCCTTTCCTGGGGGGGTAAAAGCTGGGGGCTGTTTCTCCGGCTGAGTCTCACGCTGGCCACAGTTCAGAAGCCAGCCGAAGATGAAGGAAGCTGCCCTGAGAGACACTGAGGCCACACTGAGACCATCGCTACTAGGTGCAGAGCACAAAGAGCGGGCGTTTCGCTGGGCTCTGAGAGGCAAGGAGGGCAGGAGAAGCCCTGGCCAGGCAGGCTGGGAAGCAGAGTCAAGGAGAGGAGTGCTAGGCAGCTGCATGGGTAACAGGGGAGGCATTGGCGAGAGCAAAGCCTCCAAGCACACATCACAGCAGCCAGGAGGTGGCCAATCCACCCCACAGGCAGGGCTGGAGTAAGCCCCATGACACAAGGCCAGCAATAGGCTCTTGCTTCACAGCAAACTCAGCAGGGTCCTGGCTGCTCTTGGCTTCCCCAGACTTGTGCTTGGAGACACTTGGGGCCCCAGACAGCACCCACTTGCTAACAGAGGACCCTGACCAAGGTGAGGCAGCCCATCACTCAGGTCTAAGACGCGCTGCCATGGATAGATGCCCTCTCCCACTGCCGCGTTCCCCCGTGGCCTCTCCCTGCCACCGATCTGCTACCAAGAGCAGAGCAGTGTCACACCAGCGGGCTCCTGCTCAGTGCCCCCTCTCCACCCGCCAGAGATATTTGCTCGGGGCTTGTCTAGGAGACTGAGCGCTCTCCTTGTCTTCCTCCAGTGGAGGCCAGGCTCCCACTGAGAGGAGCTAGGGATGTGTGGCTGGTCACAGGCTCCGTGGGAGCTCCTTTAATTTACCCTCAGGCAAAAAGAGGTGTTTGATCTCAGGTGCGGAAACTTCCTTTGCAGTCTCCGTGCCGTGGGCTGGCAGGGGAGTGGGATGCAGGCTGCACTGCCTATGCTGCCCAGAGGCTGGTGCTATGGCTAAGGCTTGCTCACAGCCAAGGCAGGTATCCCAAGGCAGGATCCCATGAACCGCCGGGGAGAGCGCGCACAGCCCCGCTCTGCGAGTGCTCAGTGACCCCGGGGAGCTCAGGGAAGGGGGGGAACAGGAAGGAGACAT
This sequence comes from Alligator sinensis, assembly GCF_000455745.1. NCBI lineage: Eukaryota > Metazoa > Chordata > Crocodylia > Alligatoridae > Alligator > Alligator sinensis. The sequence goes on along the minus strand of NW_005841914.1, from coordinate 888,838 downwards.
TGGAAAAAGGGACGACAAGGGAGCGGGGGGAACACAATGCAACGAGAGCAGGATGGATGCAGCAGGCACATGTCGGGGGCCGAGCCGAAGAGCACGAGAGCAACAGCACAGCCACAGATTAGCACAGGGCAGGAAAGGCCAGCTCCCCTGGGACCCACCAGTGCTGCATGGAGAACTGGCCGCGGGTACAGCTCGGGCTGGTCCTCGGTTCCCACTCCCTCCCTAGAACTGAGGTGTGATGGGCTCCTTGCACCGAGGCCGGGGGAGTCGATGGGTTTGTTCAGCAAGGCTCATTTCTGGAGCAATACTGGATCTGGAAGGACCAGCCTTGTTAAGAGAAGTGTGGCCCACGCTGATGGTTTTAGCTGGGGCCATGGGGAGGGAGTGAGGCTGGAGAAAATCCCTCAATGGGGAGAAATCCTCCATCCCACGTCCATGCAGACTCCACACCCAGGCTGTCACTCGGGGCTGGGGCTGTGACGGGGACAGCTGCAAATCCAGCTGAGGCTCTGTAGGGCAGGGAGCAGTCATCTCTCCCACCTCAACGCCCTCCCTCCCTCTCCTGACAAATTCCCCTGTAGCCGAATGGCTTCTGAGCGGTTCCCACGCAGTGGCAGCCCGTCTTCCCCGCCGCGCCGGGCCTGGGGGTGCCACTCACATCCTTGGCTTTTGTCCCCTTTTTTTAAAAGCCGTGTTTACCATAATCGTGCCCGCGAAATGCTCGCAGGCAGCTCGCTTAGCCGGGGAAGCAGCCTCCGCCGGGCACAATTAGGCAGTGAGGATGCGACAAACTAGGCGTGAAGCAAACACATGTTTGTTTATTCTAAACTCCCAAATCCCGGCTCCGAACATCCCGCGGGGCTGCGCGGGGATGGGGCTGGGAGGGAGAGCGAGCCGCGTGCAAGGTGGGAGGCCGCCGGGGCCGGAGGAGAGCCGCGCTCTGACATTTCTCGCCCTTCTAGCAATTCCGCGCGGCAGCCATGCAGCAAATGAGGCTCCCCTCGCCGTTTGAACCGCCGACTGTTGACATTTTCCGGACTGCCCGGGGCTCCCTCGGAAGTCAATGGGAGTTATCGCCACTGATTTCCAGAGGCGGGAATCGGGCACGTGCGTGCCTCGCTCCTTCCAGCCTGGGACCTCTGGGCGTTTCTACCAGCAGCGGGTAACAGTGACTCGCATGGAGTCACCGTCTCCATGTGACACACGGAGAAACGCAGCTTGCACGGAGGCGAAGTGACTTGTCCCGCTGTGCCAGATTTCTTTGTCACCCAAATTAGTGCCCACAGGGCAAAGCGTTGCTCTCAAGAGAGCTAAGTGGAGGCTGGGACTTCTGCCTGCTGCAGACTATACTCCCTGCCTGTGCTGACGGAGGCTTGAGAGGCTGTGCTGATGCCCGTGGAGGTGATACTACGATGTGCTTCCACCAAGGCAGGAGAAAGTGCCATTGGCCAAATGAAAGGACCATTACAAAATCAGTCCGCTATAAGGTTGTCACCTCTCTGCTGACACCACCTGGCCTGGTGAGTGTCCTTTCCACAACCCATGCTTACACAAACGTGACACACACATACATACACACATGAAGGGATGGGGGGGAAGGGGCCAAGCATTGCAATCCTGGGCAAACATGAGTCTCTAATCATGCCTGAGGGAGAAGGAACATTTCATATCTACCAGGAGCAGCCCAAATTGACTCATCAGCCAAGGAGAGATGCTCTGGGGACTCGGTGAAGGTAATGGGGTTCCCAGCTCACAGGGGCATTCAGATAACAGAGCAGCTCCTGCCCCCATCCTTGTCCATCTCATAGAAGGAGACATGAGCCCAAGCAAGCATTAACAATATCCCGTCGCATTGCAAGGCAGTCTCATTGCAGGCAGGGAGTGTTGGAAGGAGGGAGGGGGTCAAAAATTGGGGGGGTCTGTCCATCCCAACGGCTTTGAAATATGGCCAGGGAGGAGCAGAGTGGCTGGGGAAAGTGGGGAGCAGGACAGACTTCCGGAGGAACGCCGTTGGCTGTGGAGAAGGGTAGAAAGCCAACCTCCGAGCAGAGACGTCCTGGTTGGGAGTGGTAGGGTGCTGCGTGGACACACGTCCTTTCTCCACACGGGCAACACTGTAAAACACAAGACACAGAACGAAAAAGGAAAGAAAGAAAAAAGCAACAGAGAGAGAGAGAGAAAGGAAGAAAAGGAGGGGAAAAGACAGACGCAGCGACAGAGCTCTTCCTTCTGCCCCTGCCAGACTCCACCTCTTGCCATCTCCTAGCCCCCTGGCGCCATCTCCCAGGGGCACCTTCCAGCTCCTAACACCCCCTTTTGAAAGCACCAAGGGACTTGTAAGTCAAAAGTGAAGGCAAGGCTGAGGCTGTTTTGCCTGGCTTTGCTTCCTCCCCCAGCTGCTGGTGAACAGGGAGCAGCAAGAGCTCATTAGGCAGCTCTCTGCAAAGATTAAAGCATCCGGTTGCCATCCCATTAATGGACCGCCTTTCATTTCCTCCCTGTTGATGGGACAAGTCTTCTTCACTAAGTCCCATCGGATCCAATCTTCCTCCAAGCAGTTGAGGGTCTGGAGGTGGCCCCTGGAGAAGGGGCGTTGATGCAGAAGGCTTCAGTCATGCTGCCTGAGTCCAGTCGCGTTGGGCTGGAACCACTCCTTGGTCACGACATTTCTTGTGAAAGGAGACACCCCCCCCCCACCAGGGTCCTGTTCCCCTTCCCACCCTCTCCTAAGGGAGTGGGGGACAGTTTCGGGTCTCCGGTGACCTCCACCTGCTCACCCACAGTGGGGGCAGGTGGGGATACCAAGGATGTGACAGAGACATGCGTGTGTGTGTGGAGCGGTGAGCATGGAGCTCCTTTCTGGAGCCTGGCACCTCTCTTCATCTCCAGGCAGCAGAGAGCAGGCCGCCATGCCTCAACCCTGACTCAGAGGGGTTTCCTCCATAGGCCTCACTGCGAGGGAGGAAGAGGCACAACTCCATCAGGATGGAGAAATGCAGGGGGACTGTTATGAGTTGGCGAACATGGACAGATTTGTAGTTCCTTCTAGCTCTAAGTCTGGTTCAGATGCCTCATGTCACCTTACAAGTCGTCCCAAAGACCTGGCCAGGGCTGAGACATTGGACTACAGACCCCACAACCTACTCAGCCCTTGCCCAGACAGTGCCAGTGATGGTGTTTGGTGTGGGGCATGCAGGCTAGCAGGAACTAACTGCACTCTCAAGTACTGGGAAAGCTTGCAGCCTTGTTGAACCAGCGACTTGGAGAGGGAACGCTCGAAACCCTAAGGGGCAATGCAGAAGTGACAAGAAAGAGGCTGTTTTCCTGGGCTGATAGGAGAGGCCTGTGGCTTAATCATGCCGCCCAGTGGCTTCCTACGGGGCAGGCGTGAGCTGTCATGTAGTCTTGGCAATCTCGGCTGATTGTCAGCTCTGCTTTGCCTCCTGCCTGCGTCGTTGGGACGAGGGGGCTGCTTCGCTCACTCTCCCAAGAGCCACGCGCTCTTGAAAGGATGAGCATTGCCCGTCTGCGCTGCTGGCTGGCTGTGCAGCCTGCAGAGAGAGGAGGAAGGGGGGTGAGGAATGAGATGAAGGAGAACTGAAAAAGAAAGCGGAGAAGCTGGCCTGTGTGGGGAGAGCGGGGGAGGCAGAGATGAGTTGCTGAATCCCTTAAATGTTTGTCTATAGGAGCCAGCAAGAGAGGGATTTGGGGATCTCTCTCTCTGCAGGTTTCTACCCAAATGAACCCAGCCGTCTGGGCCGCTAGCGGAGGGGGAGCAGTAACAGCACCGAGAGATGTGTGGACACTAAGAGAGACTTGCAAAGGGGCTGAGATACTGCACTGAAGGTAATGGAAAGCCTCTTGCTGACTTCCAGTGGGCTACTGACTGCTACAGAGGTCCCGCACTGTTGAACATGAAGCTCCCAGCACCCACACTTGGCAGCTGGTCGACTGGTTTGAACTGCGCTACATCTCAGCCTTTGCCACATCACTCAGGGCATTGTGGTAAAAGCCAATGACGGTACCCACCACGGTACCAGGCAATAGATGTGGTTGCCTTCTCCTTGCACGTCCCCACCACGGCTGCAAACTCAGAACCCAGGCGTGCTGCAGGATCTGGAGGATCCAGGTTCAGTAGCAGCCCTCAGCAGCTGCAATGGCCCCACTTCTCCAACCACCACATGCTCGGGCAGCCTGGAGTTTTGTTTAAAAATAATACATGGGCCCACGTGTTTCCATGCCAACCAAACCAGCCTGCACCACAAGGAGCAAAACTTCCAGAACGGCACAGCACGGGGAGGGAAACACGTCAGGTTTGCCATCCTCCTTGATTCTCTGGGCAGTTTGGGAGCGTTAGATGCTTTCCTTTAAAGTCCCAGCTCCTGGAGTCATGTGAATAGATGATGATCTCAGCTCCTGTCGAATAGAAGCGGGCGTTTCTAGCCCTCAAAGCTGCAACGAAACACTCCCAGTGGTTCTGGTCCTGCAACCCAAAAGTGCCTAACTGACAAAGACCCCTCCTGACTGTATTAAGCCGATGTCGTGCTTCTTAGGGACAGAGAAATGCTTTTTGAGCAGCTGCACGTGGCAAGACTGAAACGTCTAGGTGAGGAGGGCAAAGCCAGCCAAATGGTCCCCTAAAAGTGGGGTGAATTTAAAATCCCATTTCAAAGGTGCGATGCATACCAAAGAATCATCCAGCCTGCATCTATATGGTTTTCTATCAGTCTGAGATTAGCCATTCCTCCAATATCTGCAAATCAGTGTGCTGACTGTGTTTAACCCTCTCTCTTCCTCCATCACAGTTAATGTCATTTTGGATGCTTCCACTGCCCTAGCTGTCTCTGGTGAAACTACTACCCCATCCTACCTCATAAGCCTTCAAGACTTCATCAGAAAAGTCCACAGGTTCCCCCAGCTCCTCCCCGGAGATGATACAAAGGCACACCAAGACCATCAGAGTGTTAACAGCACCGGGAAGCATTACTTACACAGGGCACCTGGTGCTGAGGAAAGCATGGATCGGGGGAGTGATGAGAGGGGTCAGGAGCCTGGCACTGTCCTGGGAGGGTGGATGGACAATGGGGCTGCTTCTGATGGCATGAGGGGGAATGTGCGCCTGGCAGGGTGCGGATGGAGGGGGCAACGGACTGAGCGTTACAGAGGCTTTGTGACGAAGACCATCCAAATGCAAACGACTCTTCCCTCCGTTATACGACTTGTCGGACGAGACAGTGGAGAAAGAGACAAACAGACAGACGGACACACGGTAGTGACGAGGAGACAGACAAGACACACACGTGGGACTTGGGATCTGGGGAAGGGAGGAGGGTAGGAACGGGGAGATCGCTGGCTGGCCTGTGGGTGGTCGAAGGGATGAGGGGTCGCCTGTGGCTGGGTCAGGGCTGTAGTGGTGTGATCATGACTTACCTCCGGCACACAGACAGCAAGGTTCCTCCTTGGCTGTGTGTTGAGGCCAACAGGGTGGGAGAGATGCCAGGGGCAAGGATCAGGGGGTAGTTGAAGAGATGGGGGAGACGCATTGGGGTGACCAGGACCTCCAAACCATGCCACCGCTTACCACAGGGCCCCTCGTGCTTTACGGGGAGGACAGCTTTCTGCTGGCACTCTGCCTTCTGGCGCTCGCAGTCGTTGCTGTACGTCCGGCTGTCCCGGGCGCAGACGGGCCGATAGGCGCCGTCACAGGTGATGCGATCGCAGGAGCAGCGGGTGGTGCCACGCCGGTTGAGGCACACGGCGCCGAACTTGCATTCGTCCCTGCACTTGTCTGCAAAGGGGAGAGAGACGTGGTGCTCAGCATGGGGCTGCAGGCAGGGGCAATGTGGGGCTTGCTGACCTGGGTCAGAGGAAGGAGACTCAGCAGCTCAGTTCTCACCTTGGGGGCCACACCAGATGGGAAGGGGGCCCCAGAATGGACCCCCCTCGAAGCTGTCTGTGGAGCCCCATTCCCCACCCACACCAAAGAAGAGCACTGCTGGAAGGGACACTGGAGTGGAGAAATAGCAGGGTGAGGTCCGAGCGACTGGGGCCTGCGTTCTAGTTCATCTGAGCCCATCTGGTGTCTGGGCCAGTGCCCCTGGATCGGGTCCATCTCCCTTGGATGAATGGACTTGCAGCTAAGACCCTACCTGCTCCATCATCCTCTCTGCTGTCACTGGGGCAAGGACCACAGCAGCCTGGGGCTGCTATCCTGACAGGCCACCAGCAGGGACCACCTTCAGATGCTTGACTAATAAAGCCGGAAAAGACTGAGCTGGGGCAGGTGGTTTCTCACGTCACCGGTCAGCCCCCGAATGCAGAGGGCCCCAGGGTGGCTGCAGAGCCCCAGCGCTCTCACCCGCTACCCTCCCGCCCCCTGGGGCAATGTAAGTACTTACCCTGTGGCTGGCACTGCCCCGAACGCACCTTCTGGATCTCCAGCCCCCGCAGAGCGCCCGACCGTCCCATGATGCACTCGCTGTCATAGGTTACCCCATCATCACCACACACTGGGTCCCTCTTTGGGGGGCAGTTTTCAGGCCGGAAGAGCAGGTCCGCTCGGCGAGTGCGAGGGTTCACCCGGCAGACCCGGCTTAGGTCATTGACAGCGTTCTTGCAAGGGTCTGCACCGAGGGCACGGGAGGGTGTGGGTGAAAGAGAGCAAGAGAGACAGCATCTCAGAGCAGCATGGTTACCTCCAGGGTCTGCCCCATCCCTGCCCCTCAGGGAGCCAAAAGGCTAGGCCCAGCACCAGCCCAGCCCAGTCCTAAGCTGCATTGCGTCTTTCCTCCCTGGGATCTAGTCCATGCTGGCCTCCTCCATTCAGCTGGGGTCTCTGCAAGACTCTGTGCACATGCCAGCTGGTCTCTGCATGGAAAGCGCTTAGGGGTTTGTGGTAGGAGGAAGATGGCTGGCAAATTCAGAGACTGCGGGGCATGGGGTGGTCCCTGCATGCTGGGACGGATTCAGACCAGTGAAGTCTGAGTCATGCAAAGGCAAGAAGGGGCTGCTGAAGCCCTGCCTGGGACCCCCAGACAGGAGCTCCCATCTGTACCTCTGCCTGAGCACTTGACTCTTAACCTGCACCCTTCTGCTGCTTTCCTCTGCACCCCCCCACAGGTCTGGGGAGGCGCTTGGAAAAACACCTCCTTTACCCTGGGAGCCGAAGGCTCAGCCCTCCAACACCAGGGGCAATGCCTTTGTCAAGGCCCAGGCCTTTGCTGCAGCTCCTCGGAGAGTCTTCTATATGTTCGGCTCTCTGGAGCTTGGCTAATGGAGCTCCTAAATGCACCCCAGGCTCCTCTCCTGGACCATGGATGGTGCTCTGCGCTGACAAGGGCACTCATTCCCCAGGCACCTGCTCATGTTTTTCACCTCTTTCCCTGCTCCCTGCCTTAAGCAGCTCAGCGAGCGGATTGAGGAATCCGGGCCCTTGAGAGAAGATCCCCAAGGGCCCCGTGCTGCCTTCCACCGCTTG
>NW_005841914.1:850648-881327 GCF_000455745.1 Alligator sinensis | reverse complement strand
TCAGCAGCATACTAAAGAGTGGGCACAACACACACTGGCTCTCTGCTAATCCTTTCCCAAGCTCTCGGCTTAAATATTATTATTGTTGCTACTTTTTGGCCAAGACGGAATACCTGCCTGGCGCCGATTTGTTCTCAGCAGCAAAGGTAGACACTGGATTGCATTTCTTCCCCTTTTATGCTGACATACTACAAATTCCCACCTACCTTACCATGCCCCTGCTTGCCTTACCAAGCCTCTACCAGGTTTCCCACCCAAAAGGGGTTTCAACTCCCACAGCTGAAGCCCAGGATGTCCCCCTCCCTCCTTGCAGCCACTGGAAAGATGACATGGGAAAGATGTGCTCCAGCCTGGAATGACAAATCCTACAACCAATGGAAAAGTCAGAGCTGGCCTGGAGAGTGTTGTGCCCCCCCACCCCAGCCTTGGGCCTGTGTATCAACCTCCCCATCCCGGTCCAGGACTCACCGCAGGGCCCGTCGAACTTCTTGAAGACGTTCTGCTGTGCATCGCAGGCGTGCTTGTTGAGCTCACACTCACTGCGGTAGTCCTTGCCATCACTGCCACACACGGTGCCCTCGGCCACCCCGCGGCATGAGGACGGGCAGATGCACTTGGCCGACTGCCCATCAGTAGAGCGGGCACAGGTGCTGCCAAAACTACACGTCACCTCCGCACAGGGGTCCTTGGAACCTGCCGGGTGGGACCGGGGGAGGAAGGATACAGGGCTGTGAGCTGAGCCGGCGGCCATCCTTGCCCCTCAGCCCCTGGGATTAATGCCAGGAGTCTTTTCCCAGCCCAGCAGTGAGCAAGTTGAAATGGGTTTCCTCCAGAAGCACCCAGCCAGCGGCGGGTTAGGGACAGAGCTGTCACCCAAATCATTCACCCATCCTCTGCACATCCTTGTCTGCAGCCTGGAGCTTGCAAGGCTCAGGTTACCTGAGATGTGAGCACATGCATGTAGAGTGAGAGGGGTCCAGCATCAGCCTGGCTCAGCAGCCTGTGCAGAAGGGGTGGGACAAGGACTGGATCTTCTCTGCTCCATGCCAGGCACATGCCCAGGTGATGCTGCCTGCCCGCCTGGCCCTTTGCGTCTCAGACAGGCAGAGACTCGTAATCCTGATGTGCTGGGGAAGACCAGGGCATTGTTGTCATGGTTCAGGCTCACCAGCCACCAACTCTTGCACTTGCTCAGCTGTGTCCTGATGCCTGTTGCAAATGTGGGATGGGGAGGGCTGCCTGCTCCCAGCCTCTAGACCCTACGTCGTGCTCTTTGTTGGGCTCAACCCCCATTGTCAGGGCTCTGAAACGCTTTAATGTTCTGCCCACGAGCAGTGCTGCTGATTTTCATGGGACTTGCTCACACACTTGGAGGGACAACGGGCTTCAGTACTTGGCTGGAGTGGGGTTTCAAGTCTCAGGCACGCTGGTGCCTCTTTGAACCTGTTAGTCTCAGGGGCCGCCCAGCCCTGCCTTCTACTGGCAATCGATGCCCGGCTTCCCACCAGTGTTGGGCATGGCTCAGCTCCTCCCTGCCCGCTCTGCCTGCCAGAATGACTGAGGGCACACCATGTTTTGTCGGCTTAGTCCCTCTACTACTCGTCGCAGGAAGCTGACTTCCCACCCCGATGCTCCCCTATCTCCATATCCTGCAGATCATCTTCCCTGCACGAGCTCTTGGAGAGATACTTCCAGTAGCCAACATGGTGGCCCAAGCTCCTTAGGGTCCCCTCAGCACAATGTAATTAGAGAAAGAGTGCAAGAAGCCATTTCCCTGCTGACAGGGATGGACCCACATTTATTTGCCCGCTTATTTTTTTTTTTTTTTGGTTTAATTTGTCCCTTTTTTATGATTCTTATTTAAAATACATCACGTGGCACCAGCCCCTCCGCCGTGCGCCCCAGCAGGGCCACCGCGCCGAGATTTATTGCGAGCCAGCGCGGTGCGCGAGGGAAAGGTCAACTTAATTTACTGGGAGGCAAGGGGGTGGGGGTCTCATTTACACAGCTCCTTGCTCGCAGCTGGTGCATGCCAGACTGGGGAAGGGCTTTCATTAGCCTTCCTCACCCTGCCTCCCCGAGAAATAGCTGCTCTCGAGGCAGGGGCTTGCTCAGATGCATCTGCTTTGTGCTTGTCTCTCAGGCTCTTGCTTCCTAGCAAGTGAATGGCAGTCTCTGGCTCTGCAGAGGCTGTAGGGACATGGGGAGGCCCTTTGACTGCCTCCATAGATGTAATAAAGTAATTAGTCCTTCCCTTTCACAGTGTTATCCATCCTCTTTGCAAGCTGCTTGGGGCTCTAGGATAAGCAGTGCAAATGCCCTGCCTCGGTGTTCTCCGGGAGCGACCCATGGTTGTCCTGGGGAGGACAGAGATAGCACGACTCACCACAGGGTCCCTTGCTGATGACTTTGATCCTCCTCTGCTGGTTGCACTGGGCCTTCTCCAGCTCACACTCGTTGCTGTAGGTGGAATAGTCCGAGCCACAGACAGGAGCCACCACTGAGGGGCACGTGGTCTTTTTGCAGACGCAAGAGGCCTGGGATGGGTCAGCGGGACTCCTTTCGCACACAGCTCCGAACCCACAGAGCATTCCTCGGCATGCTACGGGACAGAGACGGACAGGGATGAGCTGAGGCTTGCTGACCTGGACATACAGAGCACTGCAGGAGAAGGGTCCAGCAGCCACAGCAATGAAGGACGAAAGCCCAGACCCTCGGGGTCCTGAATCTGGGGTAGGGCTTGTCTATTCACTTCAAGCCCTGAAGGATGGGCAGCTGGGACACTCTCAGGGGACCAGCTGGGAAAGGAAAGCATCGGTGCTTGGAGCTCTTCCTCCAGCCTCCCCGCTAAGCGGGAATGGTGGGGAGTCACCACCAGCAGGCTGGGAAGCTGGTCACACTGGGACGGTGATTTGCAGTTCCTGTCTCTCGCTGCTCCCCTGCACCAGTCCCCAACTCCAGGCTTTTCCTGCATATTCACTTAACTGCCGGGAGCAGGTGTCCTTTGAAGGGACATCAATTCCTCCTGTGGTGTTCCCCAGAGAGCTGGATCCATGGCCTGCCATAGCCTGTCCCCTGAGGTCTGTCCCCTCCATGGTTTTTGGATCAGGCTACAAATAGTAACACCCCTCTTCCCCCATCAAATTCTGCATCTGCACCCGTGCCCCCACCCCAGAGCAGAAGCAGCTCAGATGCTGTGCACCGTTGTGCTATCATGGACGGGTATCACCACCGCCCCATCGAGTGCCATCTAGGGTGGCACAGACCACAGGCAACAGCTGCCTTCACAGCCAGTGAGCTGTGGCACTGCTGCCTGCTCTGTGCCCAAGGCTCCTGTCGGGCTTCACGCTTCCCCAGCCCCTCAGCAGTGAACAGGAGGAAGTATGCATGGGGCAGTAGAAAAAATAAGCCCCCTGACAGATACTCCTGACACCAATGGGACATCAAAGGGAGGAAGAAGAGACAGCCCAAGCCTTTATTTGGCCCTTGGATTTGCAGCCTGGACCTATGTACACGTACCCTGGATGCGGGGAGCTGGAGGGATGAGGATAAGGGCACCGAGGACTGGACCTGGCATGGGCTCAGCGAGCTAGTGTCTACGGTGCTGGTCTGTCTTGTCTGGGGCTGGCGGGTTTTCTTTGCTGGGACTAAGACCATGCACTGCTGGGTGGCAAGACTGAACTCTGCATCTTGGCACCATGCAAACCAGAACGAGCTGGCGATAGGCATGTGAGAGAACATGCCTGCCACCGGCCGAGCAGCAAAAATGGCTTGATGGAGGAAAGCAATCTGCTAAGTGGTAATAAATCTAGAGCTGGGAAAGGGTCTCAGCAACAGCCCTGGGCAGGAGGCAGAGGTGGAGTGTCCCCTGGGACTGGAGGGACGGGGTGATTTAGAGGGCTAGGGTCAGAATGACACGGGCCCCGGGAGGCTCTGGGTCCCTCCCACCCGTTGTCCATCTTGCGGGCTGAGATGAGCAGCTCTAGGAAAACGGAGCTGTCCCTGACGGTGCATCATGGCATGGAGCACTGTGGGGCCGAGGACTTCAGCTGGGGCCTCTGGTTCTTCCATCAGGCTAACACTACCGCAGGCAGGTGTGAAGGCAATGGGAGTGATGTTAGCCTGGCTGCGGAGAGACTCTTGGCTCGACCAAGCCCTCCAGCTAGGATTGAGGTGTCCTGAGCCCTTTTCCACAGAGGACAGGCTGCTAACGTCCATCAAAATGGAAGAGACAAGTGATTAACCGAAAAGCAGGAGAGGGAAAGAAAAGGAAGTATCCTTGCTTTGTACCACCAGTCAGGCTGGGGCAGAAAACATTTCCTCATCTACCTAGACACACACACACTTTTTTATTCATCACAGTGTATGCAAATCAATTGGAATCACATGGCAGAGAGTGGGGGCCTGTCTAATAGGAGATGCACAAATCTCTTTATCACATACACTAATCAGAGCAGCCAGCACAGACCAGTTCAGCATCTGAATTGCTAATGTATCAGGGAAGGTAATTTTTAAAGAGGAGGTGGGGAAAGAGGCAACTACGCACAAACTCGGATAGATGCAGGGAGGACTGTGAGCAACACCTGGCCACGGTGACTGGAAGAGATGTCCCAGCTGGGTGACCCCTCTCTGTAGCGTCCCAGGGCACAAGCAGAGTGGTGTCCGCATTTCACCCCTCTCGCTGTACACACAGTGCATGCACACATAGGAAGTGCACGTTTCTACCATGCAACCACACACATGCTCCTTCACACGCTTCCAGCACACACCTCTGCTGCCCTCTACACACACCTGTCGATGTAGCCTATATCCACAATATACATTAGAAATGGAGACTGACCTACATAATGAAAGAGAGAGAGAAATCATAAAAGGCAAAATAAAAAGCCCGGCAGTGGCTCATTTACACTTCAATTCCCGGGCGCTTGGCTTTGACTGCCTTGAGATTTTTGAGTTCATATGCACGGCAACAATGCGCCGCTAAGAGACTAATATCGTCAAATAAAAAAGAACTCTCTTTCTCTCCTGCCCAATATCTAAAAGCAATTTATCATTTTTATGAAGCTCTCTGGATAGGTGCTCGTGTGCCTTCCCTTGCCATTGCTCTCACTCCTCTCCTTCTCTCTCACTCTTTTTTTTTTAATGCAGATGAGCCTGTTTAGCTCTGAGATTAGAGGGTGCATGAAGCGAGGGGGAGAGGGAGCGCGTGTGAATATGAAATGCAGGACGGGCAGGGCGGCTGAGCAGGTTCCACGGAGCAGGAGTGTGACTGTGTACTGCATAATCAGGCTGCCACTCAGCGGGGCTGAGGGGAGGCAGAGAGAGAGCGGTCTTACTGACCCCACTTCTGAGACGGCAAAGGGAGGCAGCGAGCGCGCCAGGCAGATGCGGGGATGTGGAAGGAACCACGAGCTGATTCCAATTTGCTGCCAACACAGAGAAGAACGGGAGTGGAGGGCGCTGATGGGTCTGGCCAGCAATCACAGCAGGCGCAGGGCACCGGGGCACCGTACTGCTTCCCCGGTTCAGCGGGCACTATGGGGTGGTATCGCAGCGAGAGCCTGGTGCTGCTCGCCCTGGCACAGGGCTTCTAAAGGCAGCAGGAGCCTGAAGGGGAAAGAAAGCAGAAGGGCTGGTGGGAGGGTGTTTGGATATGCGCAGTGATGGGCACGGAGTAAAAGCCAAGTGCACTGAGCAAGGGTTGGGGGATCCAAGAGAGCACGTTACCTACCCCTCATGTGCCATTGCAGTCAAGAGCCTGGCCAGAGGAAGCTACCAAGGAGCTTTATTTCTTCAGGGCAAGCAGGGGCTTTGCTGTTCTCTGTGCCCTGTAAGGTGCTCAGAAGCCTTCAAGCATGCTGGAGGCCAGGCCTACAGCTCCGGACAGGCTGTGACACATGCTAGACCAGCAGAGCCCGGTGCAATCCCCTGTCCTGGTACAGGCAGAAGCATGCAAAGATGCACCCGGTGCAGAGGTGCTGAAAGAAGCATGATGCCACGGTCCCGAGCCAGCAGCGTGCAACAGAACAGGGCTCCTCTTCTCCACCCTCCCGCCACCTTGCCCAGCCATTTCCATTTGGACCCACTCACAGCATGGCTGGTCAAGCTGCCAGGTTTGACAAGGAGCTGGCCCTGAGAAACAATCTTTTCTGAGCACGAGGATCTACCCCAGGGAGCACCACGGACATCACCGGCACCTCTTGGGGATGCCAATCGAAGCAGCTCCCACTGGAGGCTGCGTTAATTCCTCCCTCCCCAACACAGCTCAATACTAGTATGTGTGTGCATGGGGGGTGATAAGTGCAGATGTGACAGATTTGCCCGGTTGCACAGACCCACAGCAGTTAATTCAGCAAACAAAGGACAGTTGTGACTGGGCGGCTAGAGGAGGTCTGAGCAGGGCTACACACACACAGCCCAGCCTCCCGCCGCCCCTGCCATCCCAGTTTAGGGTTGACTCTAATCAATCAGTGATGGTCCAGCTGATGTCCCACTGCAATTATGTCTCATTGCAGCTGTACCATTAGCAGATGCTTGTGGAGAGAGGGATGGATGGAGGTAGGCGTCTCCCCGAGTAAAAGCCTCCAGCTTGTCTCTGTGCACCACAAGGGACCCTACTGCAGTGGCAGGAAGGGGAGATAACACTAGATTAAGACACCAATGATTTGAGACAGCAGCTCCAAGACTTCATTGTGTTTTCTGCATAGAAGCAGACTAGTGCGTGACCCAGGAGGCAGGAACCATCTCTATTAAGCCTAGACACCTCTGGGAGGGCTGGACACAGCTGTGACCTTCCCCAATGAGGGACAAATGCTGCTTGGCCTTTGCACAGCTGTTCTCAAAGCTCTTTGTGGAGGTAGTTACCATGCATTGCTCCTATCTCGGTAGCACCACCACAGGGCACAGGGGAAAACACTGCATCTGTCCCAGAGAGCTCACAGCCTAAAGGAAGAAGACAGCCCATAATAGGCAAACAAGGAGATAATCTAGGAATATCTCATTATTTCTTCCATGTTAAATCCAGAAGGGTTCCTTGCAATTAATAAGTCTGACCTAGAGTGGTTTTCAACCTTTTTTCATTTGTGCACCCCTAAAAAATTCGAATGGAGGGGCGGACCGCTTTGAAGTGTAAGTGTGGGCATTCGCGTACTTTTGTTTGATCATAGGCATCTTTCGCAGGTCCCTTAGACATAATCTGCAGACCCCAGGTTGAAAACCACTGCTGTAGGCTGCAGACCTGCACACAGGAATTCAGCGCTGCACAGTCAGCCAGTGATCCTCAGCCAGGGTTGAGATATAGCTGATATAGCAATGTTAGCACTGCTAGGTGTGCAAACATGATTCACAAGACAAACCCAGAGATTTCAAATGGGAATCCATAGCTGTGGTCTTTCTGAGTTTGCAAGAGCAAAACTGCTCTATTATGATATTTTTCTTCAGGCAAAAAGGGGAATACTAAGAGCTGGTATTTTTCAATGGGTGCCTCAAGTCTATCCAGTGGTGCCTTATGCCTAAAAAGGTGAAAACCACTGCAGTCATTCCCGTACCAGTCCATAGCTGTAACTCTCCTCCCTGCTCCAACCCTTTATGTCATGGCAGAGAGATGGAGCAACATAAGGGGGGACCCTCAAAGGCCCCCAAACCAGCTGGGGGACTTTATTCCAAGAGAGGCATTTCCATGGCACAGTCAGCTGAGCCCTCGGTCTCATCCTGCCTTGAGAAAAACCTCTGAATGGGCTCCATCGATTCCCCTTGTCCAAGCAAAGAGACACACAGGAAACCAAGAGCAAAGAGCAGCAAGCAAATGGCTTATTTAAGTTTCTTTCACTTTTGATAATCTTTGGCAAAGAAACATATTTGTTTACAGCGGCCGATTTTAAATTTGCCTTTAAAATGCTCCCGTTTGGTGTGGTGATGCAGCTGGATTATGCAAGCGCGGAACCCAGATAGAATCAAATGAAACACCTTAATTCTCTCATCCAACCCAGGAGACAAAGAGCAGGGTTATTATACCCAGCACAGGCGAGGCGCAAAAAGCGCTATCAAGCACCGACATCAACCGCAGCTTCCCCTTTCCATGATGTCTCTTTATTTGCACTTGAATTCAGGTCTCCTGGCAAAGGTGACCACCACCAGCATGGGAGATTATAGAAATCAGAAAGGGAAATGGGAAAGAAGAAAGGAGAAAGAGGTTTTATGACCCCTATCTGGGAAGCTCCGTAACTCAGAGCACGTGCTAAGTGCAATTCTCTCCAAGAAGATGGCGGCACGTGCAGAAGTGCTTTGCTGAATCAGAGTGCAAAGTCATAGCAAGTATGGTAAGAAATGTTCTCGGGAGCCCCCGTCACTGTAAATGTGCAGCAGATGGCATGTTAGTAAATACCGAGCAGCAGGTGTGGTGTATCTGCCGGCAAGGACCCCACCGTGTTTATGTCCGGCAGCATTTGTTAAAGACATTGAGTTTGCAATTAAAAATCTCCATCATTCAAGGGGCTGCCGGCTCATCATCTCTCCCTATGTTGCTGCTGTTTGTCATGAAACGCCTACCTGACGCCACCATGCTGAGCACCGCGCTGCTCTATAATACAAGAGGCAGTCCCTGCCTACCAGATAGTGAGATTACAGGCAACAGGTGGATGCGATACACCTGGGGAGAGCACTGGGTAGCTATGAGATGATACTGCCCTGCACAATTAGCAGTGATTGGAGCCCATTAGCTGCCTAACCATACATGTAAGATAGGCATAAATCAATGCTATATACAGGAGAGGGAGGAAACCTTCCACCCTCTGTGACTGCCATGGGCTCCCTTGCTATATATCCATGTCCTTCTCCATGGGTGAGCCTGAAGACCCCTCAATACAAAAAAAAGGAGCCGGGAACTAATACTAGCTCAGTTCACCCTGGAAAGAAGAGGCTTATGATTTTAAGAGATGGGCTGGATGTCTGTGTAAGGGAGATGCCCTCCTTCAACTGGGCAAGAGGCAAGATTCTCACGTGTAAAACTCTGACCTAGGTTATAAGGAGGTTGTAGGGGTCTCCTCCAGCCTTTTGGGAGTAGGCAGGACTTGGGGAGGTTCACCAAGCCGAGGTGAGATGTCATAGTGGCAGAAATGCTAGAGCCCCGTCTGCATCCCCTGTCAAGGATGGGGACCGAGGACTTGTGGGCTGTAGTCTCCTGGGAGATCTCGAACAAGCCCCAGCCTGTCGTGCCTCAGTTTCCTCATCAGAGAAATGGGGGGGGGTTGCATTTTTGATCACCATGCATCAGTCCGTGGGTGCTGGAGGGATAACTGTTACCGTCAAAACAAAACAGGGGCAGAAATGTTTTCGCTGGCTCCAGCTCAATCATGGAGCTCCTCCAACGGCAGGGGGTCAGGGACAGGGTGCATTCAGCAGCAAGGGGAGATCTCGTAGGGAACGGAGGAAGACCACCGCTGTGGGCTGAGCTTTCCCCAAGCCTCCCAGGCGGCCGAAGAGGCAGGGGGAAGCAGCCCAAGTAAGACTACCGATACACCCCTCGGCAGGGAACAAAAGGGACGGCTCCGGCAGCTTGTCACCGCACTGAACCTCAGCCAAGCTGCCCTGGGTCTCTTGGCTCTGCTGGAGCCGAAAAGAAACGTGCCTGTGTCGGGGGTGAAGCCAATTGGTGTCAGTACAATTTATTTGCACTAATGCGTTTGCTGTGGTGGGGAAAGCTGCCATCGCAGCCACACAGGGGTGAATCCACCTTCCCTCTCCATCGCTTCCCTCCAACTCCTGACCCTGGGCTTGCTAACGAGAGGGAGCTCTGGGTGACGGGGGGGAACGAAAGGGTCTCCTCCGACTGGGTTCGTCCTGGCTAGGCCATGCTTGCCATGTACGCTGCCCAGCCCATCTGAGATGGGAGTGTGAGGATTTCCCCCCAGGAGATGACTGCGCTAAGACGAATGAGCAGTCAAAGGAGATCTGGACTTTCCTGCGAACATCCAGTACTAGGAAAGGTCGTGGCACTTTTCCGGCCCGCCACAGCGGGCCAGCTCTCGTTCTTCAACAGCCTGTTTCTGCAGCACCAGCCTGGCAACAGCTGGAGCAGTGTTTGCCTTCTCCCCCCTGCCCGAAAACCACCCCCCTCCCTCCCACCAAGGCAAGCAGATGGAGGAATGAGCATGGATATCGTTAGCGTATCCATTTACTGCACAACAGCCGGCCCGACAGACCTCGCCTGGGCGGTAGGCGGTTGCACAAGGCTCCCGAGGCAAAGACGGCCCCTGCGAGGGCATCGCGTCCACTGGTCGGTCACGGGGAACAAGCAACAAAAGTGACCTATGGAAACACATACCGTCTGGTCCCTACGGAGCCCTGGGGCAGCGAACCTGTGGGAGCCCCAGAAATAACAGAGAAGCAGGGTTTGGGTCCTACAGTTACAAGGGACAAGGGACCCAGAGTACGGTGGGGGAAGTACTTTTACCCTCCATATGATGTCGCTCTCAGCTGGAGGCACAGAGAAGATCCTGTGCCCGCAGTGAGCTTGATGCTGCTGGGTCGGGGGCTTTGCTGTCCCTGGGCACCGAGGCTGCAGGGCTGATACTCTCTGCTTCTGGTAAAGCACAGGCAGTGGCCAGGTGATACCCCCTCACTTCACGTCATCCTCTTACTTAGCCTCATGCCTGGAGCCAGAAGGGTGATGGCAAAAGCCATCCTCGTGCCCCGTGTCAGGTTGAGGTAGATGGAAACCATGCAGCTCCAAAGTCCCGTGTCTGGGGCTCTCGCTCAGCCTCTCCTCCAGACCTGACAGAGCATGATGGGGAAGCTGCCCGGTCTGCTTCCACCTCACCCTACCCCCTGCACCTCTGAAGAATGAAGTCTGTGTCCCCTGCTCTCCGGGGACACCATGCCAGCCTCCGTTCTCCCCCAGAGGCAGTGGCTCTGCTCTCCAGCCTAGAAGCCAAACCACTCCTCCAGCCCAAACAAGCTATGTGGCTCATCTAAAAGACTGCCTGGGCTCCCACAGACCCCAGGGCTGGCCCAGCATCCAATGCTTTGCCTCTTGAGAGACCCCCCCCAGAACTGGAAAGCAGTGTCTTAAGTGGTTAGAGCAAGCACCTAAGAGAGAGGACTCCTGGGTTCCTTTTGCAGCTCAGGCAGGGGCTACGGTGCAATGACTGACTTGGGGAAAAAAGGGGTGTCAGGAGGCCTGACTTTCTAGGCTCCGCTCTGTTGTTGATTTGCCATCGCGCTCCATGCCTCAGTTTCCCCTTGTACGGAATAAGTGGGAGAACAATCTCCCTGTTTGGAGACTGCGGGGATGAAAAGCTCCATGTGAGCATTATGGATTAATCCTAGCCTGGCTTTGTCATGTACTTGGAGATCCGGAGGCGAAAGGCTCTGTGTAATAAGCCCAAAGTGGTTGTGGTAATGCGTATGATTATTGTTATTAAGCTGGAGAAACATTTTGGCATTTTAATGCTTAAATTGCTCTTTTCCTTCCCCTGGAAAAGGGAAGGGGGGAAAACAACACCCAGACTCCTTGCTGGGAGCTCGTTACACATGTATACACACACACAGGTGTGCACCTGTGTACTCTCTCTCTCTCTCTCTGTCTTGCACACACACACACACACACACACACACACACACACGGTAAGCTTTTCCCCTGTTGCCTCCCAGATCCTGTTGCCGGACCCGAACTGCACCTGCCCCATTGTAGCTATGAGCAGCAGAAGGCACGGCCAGACACAGGTGCACCTCGCTTCAAACCACCAGGTCCTCAGCACACACAGCTGCCTGCTCCTTGTCTCTAATCAAGGGCTGGGAGGAATGGGTGGGGGGAACGCCCAGAAACAGCGAGAGACCATCCCAACCATTTCTCCCTTTCTCCAGCTGGGCTGTTCTGCTGAAGGCAGCAGCGTACGCATTTGCCAGCCTGGACTGGCTCCAGATCACAGAGGAGCTTGTCCCCTCACTGAACAGGCTGAGAAAAACAATCAGAAAAGCACAGCGGGAAACTTAATTAAAACTCATGGGTGGGAGATAGGAGGGTGGGATTTACCTAGTTCCATGGCTTAAAACGCCTCCGATGACAGCAAAGGAGGGAGCACTAAAAAACCTACAGACACAATGCTTCGCTCCGGATAAACTGCAGCTTTGGGTTCCTTCAGTCAGGAGGGTGGGCAGGAGGAAGAGCACAAATGGGTCCCGGGGCAGAGAGGAACCCCCGGCAGCACAGCGCGGGTAGCTGAGGCCATTCAGCATTTCCAAGGACCTGCTGGGAATTGAACCGAGACTCTCAACCACATCACGGGCTTGCGAACGGCTGCCACATGCCAAGTACTTTTGCTTGGTCTTTTTGAGCGATTGAGAGCTGAAAGGCCCCAAATTCCCGCGCACGCAGCCCTCTCCTGTCATACACTCTCTGTGCCTGCTCTGACGTTCATCCTGGATGTGACGGTTGAAGTGCACAAGCCCTGTATGCCGCCAGGTTTGTCTGCACTCAGAAAATGCACTGGAGTGGAAATGGTGGAGTTGCTGGCTTTTAAGGAAGACAGCCCTGGTGAGTTCAGGGTGTGGTGACCATACGGCTGATTGCCACCAGTTAATACATTTTTAACCAGGGTTTGTCCAGGTCAGTGATTGTCCAACCAGGGTGCCTTGAGATCCTTTCAAGGGTGCCCTGGGATGCCACACAAGATTAGCACTGTTAGGTGTGCAATCATGATTCACAACATAAACCTGGAGATTTCACATAGGAATCTGCAGCGCTAAAAATTTTCTGACCTGTTGTGCGCTGAGTGCTTTGCTAAAGAAAAACTGCTCTATTATTTTTCCATAGTCAAAAATGAGTGAAAACTAAAAGCTGACATTTTCTAAGGGGGACCTCAAGTTTATCCAGGGAAGCCTTGCATCTGTAAAGGTTGGTGCTAAGTCATGTTTAATGTTGGCTTAGCCATCCCATTGTCTAACTTGGTGAGTTTTCCTGCTACAGCCTGGCCTCCGCACCTACTCATCTAAACAGAAGTTGGATGCATGTGTAACCCAGGTGAATGTGTAGTACAGGTTCCTGTCCACATAAGACACACACTTATTGCAGCCTTTGCTCAAGTAATAGCAGCTCCTGCTTTTAGCTTACGAGGTACCCAGTGGATCGGTCAACATGGCAGCTATCACACTAAGGCCAGCAAAATGGTCCCGATAGGCCAGTATTACTGTTCCCATTTTACAGGTGCAGAAACCAAGGCACAGAGAAATGGTCACCGGGCAGGTTGGTGGCAGAGCCAGCAATCGATCCTTGATCTCAGACCTGTGTCCTGCGCACTAGGCCTCCCGTGTTAGTTCACGGGAATCACCGTGTGGTCCCTTGCAAGCCCAGCCTGTACAGTAGCCACACTAACCCCAGCAAGACGGTCCTGACACACATGCATGAAGCAACAAGCATCATGACTCAAAGGGTCTGCATGGATGGTATATCAGTCACGCCAAGTTAACAACAGCAACGTACCACACCATGTCGCATCGTACGGTGGAGCCCAAAAAGGGACTTACATGTGTATGAGCATCCTGCAATCAAGTAGGGCAAAACTTGGGAATTGCCCGAAGCTTTCAGGGGCTGGGGGAGGATCAGGCCTGGGCAGCAGCAAATGTTTCTTTTTTTCAAAGATCCCGCTGAGATAAAAATTCATACAACTAGTCATAAATACACTTATGCAAAAACTGCACCCTGTAACAGCTCGGTGGGCCAGTTCCCCTTGGATAGGATGCTTCTGTGCACAGAGTTTGTCCTGACAAATATTTCTTTGTACACTCACTCCACCACCTCCATTACTATCCCGAAGTGCCCAGCACGACTGGCTTTCTGAAGTCAAAAGGAGTCTTTTCACTAACGACAAAAGCCTCTGGACTTTTGTTTACTTGGCCAAAAACCACATTGTCCCTTGGAACGGAGAAATCTTGGCAAGAAAGAGACCGAATGCGTGCAGCTGAACTGAACGAGCGCTAGGGGTAGAAACGGCAATCAAGGTGTTTGACGGGTGGAAATGAGAAGGCAAGAGAAGAAATGTTTTGGGTGACACAAAAGAGCATAATTAGCAGGACAAGGATGAAATTAAGCAACGGAAAATCCCGGCTGGATGCCAAGGGCTGTTTCCTCTTAGTTAACTCTGTCAGACCGAAAACTACTCTTCTCTTCTGCTGTGGGAAGATCAGTTATTTAAAGCCAAACTGGACTAGGCTCCTGGAAATACGCAATAGAGAACAATTCTGTACTGGCTGGAATAAGCAGCAGAGGAAAAACAGCTGAGATGATCTAATGAATCTTTTCCAACTCTAATGAGTATTGATGGCCAAATGTGCATATCTCTGCATCTCTCTTCCCAGCTAGACTGCTCTGACATGGAGATTGTCCAGGCACATCCAGTACAGCAGATCAGAGGGGCTAAACAGGCAGCCCTGGCATCCTGGTCCACTGGAACCGAGGACCAGCTGCACTGCATCCGGCCAGCGACCACCCGAGCCAACAGCGTGCCTCTTGAGGGACACCAGCACCAGATGCTACAGGAGTGAAGCCACTGTAACAGGACAATATAGGCGGGATCTAAACACGACAGACATGTTTTCTTGATACTAAATGAACGATTATCAATTATCTAATGTAAAGAACCTCTTTGTCCTCTGCTGGGACACCCCTTCTTGCTTTGCCTCCCAAGCAACTAAGGTGTTGTTGGGGGGGAGGGCAATGGGTAAGGCAACCGCTGTGCTTGGGTCTGCAGCCTTCCTCGTGGCACATCGCAGTAAGGATGGCTTGTAGAGCCCTGGACACCACCATCCAACAAGCAAAGCCATCACCAGCCCTGCATCGGAGGGAGCGGGCAGCTCCTTCGGGATGAAAGCAAAAGAAGGAAAACCAGAGGCCGGGCGTACCGGCGATAGGGAAGGAGCCATGTGTGTGTGTGTGTGTGTGTGTGTGTGTGTGAGACAAGGAAGGGAAAGGCCAGCATGAATTCTGCATGAGACCGAGGTGGATGTTGCCATGGAGACTCGTTAGTCCAGAGCTCCAGCTGAGACTCTCATCTGTGCACATTTAGTCTTCGCTCGGGCCCACCCTCCCTGCCATCAATATTAATTACATCAGACGCGGCTTGTTTGGCGAGAGGGAAGGAATCCGCCGCTTTCGCAGCGGCGAGGAACAGCTGGAAGCCACCCTATTTAAATAGGCTCCAAGCCTCCAAGAGCACAGACCAGGAGAGCGCCGCATCTAGGCACGCCGGCAGCAACCCCGGCCACGGAGGGCGCGCGCGGCTGGAGCCGTGAGGCCTGGCAGCTCCTGGGAGCCGGGCTGGAGAGTCACGAGGGGAGCGAGCTTGGGGGCTTCATCTGCTGGATGCTGCCGACCTCCCCATCGGTTGCTGCGGGGTGCGGACCCTTGCTGCAGAGTGAGAGTGGGGCTAGCGAGGAGATGCACGCGTGTCTGGAGGGAAGAGGTCTGTGTGGTTACTGTGCAGGCTGGGCTTGCAAGGGACCACACGGTGATTCCCATGAACTAATACGGGAGGCCTAGTATGCGGGACACAGGTCTGAGATCAAGGATCGATTGCTGGCTCTGCCACCAACCTGCTCGGTGACTATTTCATTTCTCTGTGCCTTGGTTTCTGCACCTGTAAAATGGGAACAGTGATACTGGCCTATGCATGAAAAGCACTAGGTGGACCCATGTGTGACATCCTGCACCCACAATGTTAGAATCACACGTTCCATGTGTGACTGCCATATGTCCGTTCCACCTGGGTTGTGCTGAGCTCGGTGGCACTAGCAGCTCCCCAGGGGAGGTTTGTACAGTGCCCGCATGAGGCTAGGGCATCTCCCTGTCCACCAGAGCGATGCACAGGGAACAGGACTCTCCCCACCTTTGCTTTTTCCCCATGCTGTCTGGGCAGAAGAGCTGGCCTCTGCCCTGGCCATGCTGAAGCACAGGAAAAGAGATCGTGGTGGGCAGAGGCAGGGAGGGCGAGACGTAAGGGCAGATGGAGGAGAAGGGAGACAGACAATTAATTTACAACAGGGCAGGAACACACACACATCTGTCATCTGGGCAGTCACACGGGGGCCGTGGCTGTTGTGCTGGCCTATGCCGTGCACTTCTAGCGCACTGGGAGGCACGCAGACAGTGAAGTATAACACAGCTCCAAGCCTTCCACAAGTTACATTTGTTCCCGTCACCCCATCCATCTTCCAGCAAGAACAGCAAATAAGCCAGACCCGCTGAGCGCCCTGGTCCATTTTTACGGCCTCTCTCCTCCCCAAATTCTTACCAAGCTCCCGTCGACAGCACCACTGACCTGGGAAAGGCAGCAATGGCCAACCCTGATTTTAACACGGAGCCCTGCAAGTAGGCTGTCCGCTCCGTTAAGGGAGGATTCACGCCATTAAGGTCCCGTCTGAGCAATAAGCAAGGTGCTTATCCTTACTGGAAGAAGGCCTGCATGGCATGTCATGCCATGGTGGAAGCACCAGCTCTGGGTGATGCTTAGGCTGCTAAATGAGATGCCCCAAGCATCTCACTCCAAACGCAACCCTGTTACTTGGTGCTGATCCCTGGAAAACCATGTGCATCCTCTCTGTACAGCAGCCTGGTAATTCAGCCCTCTTCTATGATGATCTATAGGTGCATTAGATTTCACGCACATCCACGTGATGCAGAGGGGGCAGCCCCTGGGCACCATAAACTGGCTCACACCAATCTCGGCCGCAGCGTTTTATAGCCCAGCTGTTGCGGGAGCGCTTTGTTTTTAAAAGCCGCCGCTATTAAAATTTAAACTAAGCACAGAAGCTGTGCACATTCAGCACTCCGCTCGCTGCCGGGTCTTAAAGCAACCCGGTCCCTCCCAGGGCTCCACCAGGGACCGCGCACGCATTAACCAGACAAAAGGAGGAGTGGGAAGAAAGCCGGATTACATATGTTTCAATAATTAAAGGAGGAGGGTTGGGGAGGAGGGGAAAAAAAGTTTATCCGGTTGGAAGATCTAAAGGCAAAGCCATCTGCATGCAGGCAGAGAGGGACGGGTGACAAAGGGGGTGATGCCAGGAGCCCCGGGGAGGGGCAGGGCTCAGCGTGGGAGGGGCTCCCGCCTTTGTGTTCTCGTTATCCGGAGCATCAGTCACTCTTGCAAATCCAACATTGTCTTAAGAGTCGCTCTCATTAATTTGTCCCCAGCCCCCTTGCGAGGATGGCTTGGAGCAGGCGGCTTCTCATCGCCAGAAGAGAATTAATCAGGCTGTATCGGGGAGAGAGGCAGGGCGGGCGCACGCTCTGCCACGGAGATGGCACACAGACATCCCTGCAGACCCCCTCCACGTGCCGCCTCCTCCCTCCCCATCCTGCTTGGACATACACATGGACAAGAAGCAAAGAGCTGCCCCGAAGAAACATTCAGGAGTCACAACAGGAGTGATGTGACACACATACAACACATTCAGAGTCAATGAGAGATTCTCTGGCCTTCCAGCCCTGCATCTCCATGAGTCAATATACAGAAGTGGAGACAGGAGGGCATGTGACCAGAGAGGTGACACTCAAGGCGAAACCCCAGCGCAAATCAAACCCAGCAGCTGCGTGCAGGCTGGAATTCAAAAGCAGGAGGCAACTTCCCCGGCCCCCCTGGACAGCAAAGCCTGCAGAGAACAGGAGGCAGAGGGAAAAAAAAATCAGGCTTGTAACCTGTAAGGAACAGCAGGATCTGGGACTGGCCTAAGCGAAGGGCAGGAGAGGAAGAGACTGATAGGCTAGGCAAGGGGGAGGTCACACCCAGGCTTTTCTAATGAGGACTAGTTTAAGCCGGATGCTTAGCCCTGTTCAAACATGAGACCTGGCTCCAGTCCCAGTGAGTGTAGAGCAGGTAGGGCAGATGAGAGGCTTTTAGAGGCTCGGAGGGAGTCGTTTGCCCCAATCCGGAGCTGCAGGGGGTTGGCCGTGCCAGTCCCGCGGAGCTCTGCCAATGCACCTGAATCCCAACCCACACTCTCCCTTTGCTACAGGACTGAGATGCTGCCCATTTTGCTCCATTAGGCAGTAATTTTGTGCTAAGGGCACTTGGCCAGTAGCAGCTAAATGGAGGCATTAAGGCAGAGCAGTGACCTTCAGTCGGTTCCGTGCCAGTCCCCAGGGCTGAGATACTCCAGGCGCTACCTCCCTGCAGCAGCCTGGCCCCCGCTACAGAGAAGGCCGTTTCTTTCCGGCAAGGTGCGCTCAGGAGGCCCTCATTCACACTGCACAAGCACACCCCGGTCCACCTGGACAGCAGTTGCACGTGCCAGCACCTCCTCTCCCTGGCAAGCATTTTGCCTGTCACAAAAATAATGAGCCGCTCACTGTCACCGAGAACCTGGGGAGCAGACACCAGCGAGGCAGCTGCAGGCTGTCCATGGGAAGCTGGCACCAGCGTCGCCACAGGTGAGGGGTCCGCAAAGAACCCAAACTGCTTCCCCCACCCCGAGGTCCCGGCTGCACTGCCCTGGGGAAAGCAGAGACCAGCACGGGGGGGCTCAGGGCTCCCAGACTGGCCGCGGCTGGGAAACAAGAGCGAGGTGGGAGTGGGAAGAAGGGACTGAGGCACTGGGGCTCTGCCAGCTGGGTGCTTGGTCTGCTGGAGGGAACCAAATGCTGCCTGGCTCTGCTCCCACAAAGTGGTGTGTGCAGCAGGGCCCCTTTGAGCAAAGGCATGGGGCACCAGCCTGGCATTTAAGAGAACTCACTTCAGCACAAGCCTCTGCCACTGATCAGCCAGGAGTCCTTAGGCAAGTCCCTTTGCCTCTGTCTCCCCTGCTCCCCGCTTCAGTTGGTCTGCAAGCTCTCTGGCTTCATGGCAGAAGCTGCCTTCAGCTGCTGCATCTCATTTCTCCCTGAACCATCCCTCCCCAGACACCAATCCCCTGCCTTCTACTCCAGACCACTCCTCTCCTCCCACTGCTGCTCTCTGTCTATCCTCAGTTTTTATACCGTGCCCTGTTTCCTGGCTAGACCCAGTGGAGCAGCCTGTAAGGCAGGGGCAGCACCTGAACTACCACAGGCACCTGCAGCGCCCTTTGAAGTAATGAATGCTGTTAGCACCTGCACAGCTGCTTCCATCAGGAAGGAGGGTGCGGTGGCTTCCTCCCCAGAGACAAAAGAGACCAGGTACTTACCTTGCTCTCTCAAAGGGCTAGGGAGGCTTCATAGGGGAAAGCCATAGAAAAGATCCAGGCTCAGGGGAGGACTAAGTTGCCCCACAGGGTGGGGAGTGAGGCATGGTGCTATGAGAAAACTTATTCAGAACACCAGGCAGCTCCTTGTCAAACTTCAGATGAGCCAGGAAACAGCCCAGATGCAGTGCAAAACTGGAGGGAGGGTTATAGGAATATAGCCATCAGCCAGCTCCAGCTCCAGCCTGACCCGGCGAGTGGGGGAGAGGGAAGCGAGAGCTCCTTTATTTCTTTATGGTGGCTTTTTGGATGCATTTCCCCAAGATTTCGTTGCTGGAAGGAGCATCAGTCACGTGGAGGAACCTGAGTGCAAGGGAGGGCGAGTGGGTTGGAACCGGATTGAGGATCAGGTACAAGGAAAGGCAGTAAAGTCCTGACGGTTCTCCCAGCCGCCCCTTCTCCCCCGATAGTTAAACCTTGCAACATGAAAGTGCATAAATTGATCCCCAAGAGAAAAAGAAAACTTCGCTGCAAATGGAGAGAAAAAAAACCCACTCTCAAGAGATCAAAAGTGGTGTCTAATAACTGCTGCTACCTTATCTACAGCTCAGCTTTTTGAAGAGCTATGTTTAGCATCCATTCTCTCTCTGCAGCAACCCTAAACCAGTTTGAACTGGTTGAACAAAAGCAGAGGAGCTTATGGGGTGCACAGAAGAGATGGCACCCCACAACAACCCCCTGGGCATGGTCCCTGCTGCAGGAGGGAGCAAAGAGCCCAGCCTGGCTGCAGCTAGCAACAAGCCTGCGGAGACACTCGGGTGGGCCATGTCCTGGCCCAGCTCTCTCCGCTGGCCGGGGACCCTGGCAGAGAGAGTCCCAAGCAGAAAATGGGAAAGCTCTCCAGCATCTCAGCACTTCACACAGGGTTTTGCTCACTCATCTTGCATCATATGATTATGAACCACACTGCTTTCATAGTTTCATAGATGTTAGGGGCTGGAAGGGACTTCACAGATCATCGGACCCAGCCCCCCCTGCACTTGGGCTGGAAAGACTGATGGGATCGGATGACCCTAACAAGATGGGCATTAAGACACTTTTTGAAGATTGCCGGGGTGGGTGACTGTACTAACACCTTTGGGCTGCTGGGCAGTGCTGGGATCTCCAAAATACACATGGGGAACTGACTGCCTCCAGTACACACATGGGGAACAAGCTGGGAACTCAATCTTATTCTTCCCGGTACCAGCCTATTGTAATCCCAGCTAAACTACCCTTCCTCTTTCTTCAGCCATAGACTGACGGACATAGGTATAGGTCCAGGGCTGTCTGAGATAGTCAGCTCATCCCAATCAAACCATTGTCAGAGGTGGGGCAGAGACGATTTCTTTAGTGACCTTCCAGTGGGGCTCGTTTGTCCATCTCCAGCTCATGAACCGTTGCTTGCTAAGAGAGGTGTGGCCCACCGAGGAAATCAAAGACCTGCCTCTTCCCATTCATGAAACACCACTGCTGCAAAAGGCACCTTGTTAAGCTCCTTGCACATCCTTTAATAACCGAGATACTTCTGCCAGAACAAGACCAGATACTCTCTCTGCCCTCCTTTTCTACCAACCTCATCCCTACTAGAAGCAAAGCCCTAATTCTGTCTCCTATGATATGAGCCTGCTGCCAGGGGACTTAATTCGTTATTACAAATAAAAGGTAGGCTGCAAGTCTCCGGCTGCAGGATCCAGGGAGCAGCTGCGCCCCACTACGGCTTTGGCTCATTAAACCGATGTAGCAATGCAAGGGCAATGCAAATGCCCGGAACTGAGCCCTGAGCTCTGCCGTGGAAACGTAATGCAAGCAGATCAGCAGGTCAATATTTCAGTCTGTATTTTAATAAAGACTTGAGGAACTCGGAGGCCCTGTGTAATTAAAAGGGAGCAGCTGCAGGAGGAAGGGGAAGGTTGCAAGAGAGCCTCGTATAAAAATTTAACCTTGCCCAGCCAGGGAGAGCGATTCTTTTTTTTCCCTTTGAACGTGAGATGTGACAAAACTGTCACGCTTGGGTTCCCCTGACTTCCACAACGTGTCGCAGACACGCTGCACTCCTGTCTCTTCACAAAGGAAGGAAGGGCCGGGGCTCGGCCTCACGAGCTGTGCTGACCACGGGCAGAACGCGGCTGTGTGTCTACAACTGAGAGGTGACTAGGAAAACACAAGTGAGGCTAGGTGGGGCTGCCCAGCGAGGATGTAGGAGACCCCAGCACAGTGGTATCTCATGGGAAGACCTCCGGGCTTGAAGGAGGGAAAATATTTTATGTCGGTGCTGGATTCTGTAGCCTGCCCAGTCATGCCAACAGCTGTGGGTATAAGATGCTCTGAGATGGCCCCTGTATGCCATGTTCAGCAACCCTGTACCAAAAGTCTCCTCTTCCTCCCCATCTTGACAGCGTACAGCAAGGGGGGGCTCTGAAGATTTTATGGAGCCAATGTGCTGCTGATGGCTCCAAGTTTCCATCCCCTTTTCCCTCATCCTCCATCCCTGCACTGCTCTTCCCCTCTGCCTTTCCCCGGCATGGGAAGAAGAGGTCACGGCAGCCACCCAGGGCCTCCAAGGAGCATCAGCGCGACTTATTGTCAAAGCCCTGTTGTCTGACAGAATTTGCTCCGTGGAGAACCGACAGAAGTGGACACAATGGCCTAAGGCCTTAGCAAGATGGATTACTGCTGGAGTGGATCAATGTCCCCCACTCAAGCTGCTGGAAGTCAGCTCCATGCTCCTCAAATGCTCTGTGTGTGTGTGAATGTACAGAGGGAATGGAGAGCAGTGGAAGAGGAGGAGGGTCGTGAAGGGGGGCAGCATGTCTCCAAAGAGGGAGTGGGGTTTCGGAGAGCATGTTGGAGAAGGGCAGGGGAAGACGAGGAGGGTTGTGAGTCCTCTCCGCTCCATTACACTAGCTTCGTGCAGTCTGGGCAATGAATTCACTTTGCAGAATCCCAACCTGATATTGGCTGGTGTCAAAGAGAAATAGGCTGGGATTAGCAGCCCAAGCCAGCAGGGCATTTTCATGCAGCTGCATGCAGGGAAGGACATTGAAGAGTTTACGGGGTTTATTTTAAGTTTTATTGTTATGGCTTTCTTCTCCGTGGGACTGAGTTTCTTCTTCCCTGCCTCCACCCCAAGCAGGGGCAGAGAGGATGGCAGAGCTGCTGATTTAAACCTGCACAGGTCCTTAGGGGAAGCAGCTTGGGACTCCCATCCTAACCTTGGCTTGAACAGGAGGGTGGGGTTGCAGGGAGAGTTTGAGAGCCAGAGGGGAGGCAGGGCACAGACCACCTGCTCCCCAAGGCCCTGCAACCATTGACCCTATCTCTGAAGAGGAACCCTGCATCCCAGATGCATCTGTGCTGGGCACCAGGCACTACTGCAAATGAGGGGCATTTGCTTATGGATTTAGGGGGGGATGCAATCTCTTCTGTCTACTTGAACCCATACCACAATTCAGTTGGGGGCAGCTGCACTGCCTCATTGCTCAGAGTGTCCCCAGATGCCACCAGGCTCCTCTTATCCCCAACCACACAAATCTCCACAGATGCTCCTCCAACAGGACCAACACTGGCTGGTGTATTGCTAAGCCCCCAGCACCTGATCAGGGCTTGGACTAAGCTAGCTGGGACATGGGTCTTTGGGAATTTGTTATCCCTGTGCCCTTGAGAGCCCCTATGGAAGGACCTGCCTCCCACCTCTTAAGACTGAGATTTGCCACCACCCCAGCCATTTCAAGGGTCACTGGTGCAGGAAGCCAACTGAAAGGGGCCTGGTATGGCAAAGGGCCAGAGAAGATAAGGAATAGGGCCTGCTTTGCAAAGAGCTTTGAGATCCTGAGATGAAGGGCTAGAGCCCATTAGTGCAGCTGCTTTCCTCGGGGTTAATA
The DNA here is from genome assembly GCF_000455745.1 of Alligator sinensis. Classification (NCBI taxonomy): domain Eukaryota; kingdom Metazoa; phylum Chordata; order Crocodylia; family Alligatoridae; genus Alligator; species Alligator sinensis. The sequence continues at coordinate 858,255 of NW_005841914.1, read as the reverse complement.
TTAACTCGTGCCTCAGGGCCCTGTTGAGATCAGGCCAGGCTGTGGCTGCCAAACAGATGCTGTCAAAGACCATCACTGCCCAAGAGCACAGGAGGGGGGACTGTTATCTCCACTGTACAGACAGCTGAAGCCCAGCAAAGTTAATTGACTAGCTCAAGGCTAGAGGGTGATGCTACAGCAGAGCTGGGAGCTGGACCCATATCTGCCTTCTGCATCCCACTCTGGAGCCTTAGCCCCAAAGCTGCTGCTCCTCTCCAAGGACCTTTCCAGGCAGCAACCCATCAAGTTTGCTCCTAGCAGCTGCAGGCTCAACATGGGCTGAACTCATCAGGAAGGGCAGGGGAGGAGGACTGAGCCCCTCGCAGGACTCCTTGGCCTGAGCCAGTGATGCTTCTCATTACCTCTTTGTCAATAGGTCACTGACCAGAGGAAGCCACAGAGGCTCATAAATTACAGGCACAAATTAATTTAGCAAGGCAAGAGAGCAGCATCTCCCCCCAGAACAAGACCAGCAATCTCACCGAAGCACAGCTCAGGCTTCACGTCCCCAGCAAACGAGACCCTCTGCCACGCTAATGGGCTAGCCCCTTCCCGGGCACAACGCTCCCCACCTCCTGCCAGCCACTCCCTGGCCTGAGTCGGCGGACAACTTTCCATGCAGGGGGTGTTGTGGCTGCCTGGGAGGGAAGTGGAGGGAGAACGATGGCTGGCTCTGCTGACCCCAGGAGCAATTTAAATATAAATGTAATTACATTGATTTTCTTAAAGCAAATTTAGTGCTGGAGCAGAGTCCTCACAAATGGCGGGTCTCTAATGAACAATTACGGCACTAACGCATGGCACGTAGCATCCTGTGGCTCTCCCCCCGCACCCACGTGCACACAAACACCCCTTGCCTTTTAAAGCTGTTGAATATCTAATCAGCTAGCTGAATTTTCAATGCAAAAGGAAAAAAAGCCGCCCCCCCCCCAACCCCTGCTGTATCCCCCATGCCTGTCCACACCCCCTGGACTTGAACCCTGCCAGTCTCCGCAACGCACACCTGGTATTTATGGGGCTGCCAGGCCAGAGAAAGTGGTTTTTCCAATATTTAATTTATCAAATGGCTCTTCACATCGTGCATCGCTGCTGGTTTTATGGGTCCATAAATAGGTGGTTAGCACGCTCCTCAGGCCTGGGGGAGGCGGGGGTGGAGACGATCACTCCAGCCAGCTCAACAACCCACCAGGAGACATAACGGCCAGGCCTGTGGCTCCTGTAGTCCCAGCAGCTCCAGTGAGCAGCCCCAAGGCTTTCTGAGTGATAGGCAGGGAGCTGGGACAGCAGGATGCACCTGCCAGAGACCTGCAAAGGCTGGTGGCAAAGAGCCCAGGCCTCAGCCGCTTCCTGACGGTGCTGGGAAATACTTTCCCTTCTCCTGGGGTCTGCATGGAGATGGTGACAGAGCTCTAGGGTCCAGAAATGGGGCCAGGTCTTCAACTCGGCGCATGGGCTTGTTCCACCTTAGCCACTCGTCTCTAATCGCTGCAGCTGGACCCTGGAGCAGGGACTCTGCCAGTAGGACTTGGCCTGGCCACACATTTGCAGGAAGAAAAATGCTTCTGATGGCAAATGTGAGAACCTGGGCCGGTGCTTCCCAAGCTTTTTGAGACCGGGAAAATGGACATACAGGCCAAATAAGTCACCTATGGCCACAGAGGCTAGACCAGAGCTCCCTGCTCTGGGCTCAGCAAAGCCAAGAGAAGCATGTTTCAACACCCCCAGCGCAGACAGTGGTGGTGGGTATGGGCAGGGCAGTCCTCTTCCTTGCCCCTGGCAGGGGGAAGCGATGGGGGCAGTGGGATGGGATGGGATGTGACAAGCCCTGGGCTCCACAGACAGACCCTGGGAGACAGCACGGAGGGAGGTCTGCCATTGCTCTGTGGTCCTACTGGTGAAGGGAGCTACGGGTCTGTGAGGGGGTGAAGCAGAGCCAGCACGAGACGAGGGCAAAGGGAAATTTTTCTGGGTGCCTTTGTCCTGAAAGGGGTGATGGGGAGAGGGCCCCATAGTGGGCAGAGTGGCGGTCACAGCCTTGCAGGGTGCTGGCATGGCTGGCAATGGCAAGAGGTCAGGCCTGCAATGCCCTGCTGGCACAGCACCCATCCAGGTTGCTAGACCCCCTCCTTTCCATGAGTCTTCCCCCAGATGAAAATGGACTGAAAGCAGCAGCAGAGGGGGTCTCCCAGCAAGGGGGTGCAGAGGGCGGCATCTGAACTCTCAACTGCGAAGGCGCCCTCTGCCCCTGCACCCATGCGCGCCTGGCAGAGCTGCATGTCACTGCCGCTGCCGCTCCGGTCCCTTGCGAGCGCCCGTCAGCTGCCAGCTGTGCCATCCACACAACGCACAGATCTCGCTACCAATTACCCGAGCGGAGACAGCTTTCAGAAACTCTGCCGAGCAGCCCCTGAGGGGAGGAGCGGGATGCCGAGGAGATGGCCTCCCCCCACCCCGCTCCCCCCTCGCCATCTCAGGCTCGGTCTAACTCCGGAGCCAAATGCCTCATCCTATCTATTCCACCTGACTGGTCAGAAGCGAACCTCCTCCTGCCCGCAGCCCTCGCTCACACATTTCCATGGTTTAAAAAGGGGCTTTGTTCCCTTTGCCCTCAGCCCAATAAAATAGCTCGGTCTCACACACACACACGTCTCTAGTGATGGATGCTGGAGAAAAAGAAACATGCCCCCCCCTCCCGCCTACCCGTAAGCATTGCAAACAGGGAGAGAGGGGAAACCCCCACCTTCTACCACCCACCGTCTATATTGCACTGCAGGGCACATGGCGAAACCCAGGTCTTGCACCCCTCCCCTTTGCACCACACCTGCCAGAGAAAACCTCAGCACCTTTCTGCTTTCAGGGGCAGGCGGCTGAGGCCAACGCTCACCCCATTTCCTGCTCCCTATTCAGCTAAGTGGGTCCACCCCTTCACCCTGCCACGAAAGAGAAAGAGGGTGAGGAGTTAGTCTGCTCAGAAGCCCTGGGTGGTGGGAAGGGGACTGGCTTTGCTGACCTCAGAGGAACCATATGGGTAAAGCCTCTCTGAGCCCGTGGATGCTCTCCAGGGCAGCAGCGAACCACCCCCGATGCCCCCACCCGTGCAGGAGTAGCAGCCGCGTTACAGATCTTGGAGGAGAGCCCTGATGAAACCATATTAATGGCCTCAGTGTGAAGGGAGGGAGGCACCGCTCCATAAATCAATCTGTGGTTGAGGAGTTTTCTAGGGTAGAGCCTTGTTTGTGTAAAAAACACATTATTGCTAATTAAAGATGCCTCCGTGCCGGCTTGTCAAACCCTCTGTTTCCAGCAGCTGGCTCTGGACCGCTTGGGGAGCTGTCGCAGGAGGGGGTGGGGATGCTCGAGATTCGCTGTGCACTTGTACTCCATCTTCCTCCCCCCTCAGCGCTCAGCGGGGAGCAAGGGGCAGGAGGAGCCTTCCTTACAGACAAACCGGACTTAAGTATTCCCAGGTAAACACCCAGTTCTCTTGGACGGCCCTTCCCTGCCCAAGGTGTATGTGTATCCAACCATGGGTGTCACCATGCAGAAGACACCAATCTCTGGGCCAGATTTGCACCCCAGGGTTTGCAGTCAGCCCCACCTTTGCTCGATCAGGTCTCGTTAACACCTGCGACTAGGTGTTTAAAAGGCAACGGGGACTATTTGCTGCCCTTGATTATCCTACGAGAAGGTGGTAAGAATTCATGTGTCCTGCCAGGCTGGTCCGTGCATGGGAAAGAGGTTGCTCCAGACCAGCATCCGACTTGGAAGATTAATGATACGACGTGAAAGTCATGCGAGATGGGAGAGTTTTGCTTATCTAAAGAGAAGCGGGGATGTGTTGGGGGCGGGGTGGGACAGGCGATCCTCGTGGAGGGGGGATGTGGGATGGAGCAGTTGCTTAACTTTCTGGGAGCTGGGCGGCAACTGGTCTGTGCCAGATTCTCCCATCTCTCTCTAGCGCTATCGGGAACCAAGGGTTTAAAAAAAAAAAAAGAAAAGAAATCAAAACAAATCTCAAAACTTTAGGGTTTCGGGATTAAAAAATACAGAGCCACGGCTCCCCAGCTGGTGGAGGTGGGCACGGCGCCACCGACATTCCTGTGCCAGGTCTCCAGCTGGTAGGAATGGGCACGGCGCCATTGGAGTCAATAGAAGGAGGCCGATTGTAGCAGGCGAGGATCTACCCCTGAATTTAAAGAGGTAGCAGCCCTAAAGAGAGGAGCGAGAGCAACCTGATCAGTCTCTCTGCTCCCCGTTAGTACTGCGCTGATGATGTCCCCTTCCAGGAGCATCTGCCCCCCGCATGAGCTGACACGGTCCTTGCCTCCCTCTCCCCCCCTGCAGCTGTCACACTGGGATCTACTGTCCTTGAAAAATCAACCCAGCGTCTGCTTGGTGTGGGGAGGAGGAGAGAGGGGAAGAAGCCATGCACACCAACTCCTTGGTGTCTTCAACACCCAGCAAGGTGTGAAATAAGTGAGAGTGCGAGAGGTTAAATGGCTTACAGCTGCTAATGGAAAGAGATGGATCACATCACCCCCTTCATCAGGTTACCACACCGGTCTGCCCCACTATGGGACCACTGCAGTCTGTGGATGCCCTAGGTTCATCTTACAGCGCCAAACCTTTCATTAGACTAGGGAGACCCACGTAAAGCCCAAGCTACCTAATAAACCCTAAGACCTGACTAGACCAAGCCTTGGCTGGGACAATGCAGGTGGAGCTGGTCCTGCAGGGGGTTGAGCTAGACGTGACCTCCTGAGGTCTCTTCCAGCCCCCATTTTCTTTGATTCTACCTACAAACCTGAAGCACAGCCCTCATCCGGGGACAATCTGAGTGTGTTCACAGTCCTCCCAAAATCAGTGGACTACGTACCAAAAAAGCTAAGTGAGTTTTTGTGAGCTTGGGGCCCCTGCTTATAGGCAGGTTAGGGGCAAGAGATACCACCAAGTTCTCTGACACAGGATAAAGAGACACACAGAGCAAAGACATCGCCCCCCACACCTTTCCAATCCCCTTGTACTGTGCCCTACATCTTCACAGGGGCAAGGGAGGAGTGCTGCACTGCTGCAAGATGCATTCACAACCTTTCAGGCTCAGGAACAGAGGCCCCTTCTGACAATTCAAAAAAGCTTATGTCTTTCCATGGCATGATGGGGGACTGTGATTTTATAGGATCTGTCATCTGCATGGGTTTGGTTATTAATATTTCAGAGCCCTGAGATGGGAGTTACACCTACGTTAGTTTTTATTTTTGCATTAGATGTCTTTTCTGGTCCAATTATAGATTAATCACATTTTATCTCGCATCCGTTTCTCCCCCGCCTCCCTGCCCACCCCCACCCAGAGAAAGAGAGAAACTTGCAAGCTATTAATTGGCTGCAGCTCTCTACCGGGTTTATCATCTGTGCACATGGAGCTGTGAATAGCGGCGAAGGGGATTGAGCAGCATGTGGGGAGAAAGTAAGGTGTTTTTCTACCAGGGAAATAGCATTAGGCTCTGGGAGTTGGATTGCACTGAATGCTTGTCAGGGATAAGGATGGCAATGTGAAGCCCCGAGCTTGGGAAAAGTAAAAGAAAGGAGATAGCAAAGAGTCTGGATGCAGAAATCTCAGGGATCCATCAAGAAAGCAGGGGAAGGAAGGGTGAGCTCAGCTGGGCACTTGTAAGGATTCAGCTGCTTAGCTGCCAGAAGAGACATCTATGACGGTGGTGGTAAAAGGGACCTGATGTCCAGCTACAAACCTGTTTCCATGTCATGTCTGATGCCAGGGAGCTACTCAGAGGCTTTACTAGGTGCTGCCTGAGCCAGACGGAGGAGTCTGTGCAGTGTCTGCGGGAGCAGCAGACAATTCAAAGAGGCCATGGGCCAGGGTGACCCAACTTCCTCTCTCACCCTGTGGTTTGGATCCTTCCACTCGGTGCCTTATGCCAAGGACACTCACCCTTCTCATTACCCATCCATTACCCATCGGCACTTTGTGCATCTTCCCCCACCCCATGGCCAATGCCCGCTGGGGTAGAAGGCATGAATGCCAGACCTGAACACTGCCCCTTATTCCCCAAGACGCTCCACTCTGATCCACCCCATGGAAATAAATGGCTGAATGGGACAAAGCTTTACGAGGAAAGCAGCATGTGGAATAATATTCCCTTAAAGCTATAGATGGCTTCATCCCTCCCCTGGAAACCAGAAAATGATCCACAAAGGCGTTGAGTTTTCCCAGGAACAACAGCAGACACCGCAACCCTGCCCCTCTCCTGGGCAGGCTGAGAGAGGCTCCCACATCTGGGAAGTAGGGATGGCCCAGCCATCTCTGGCTGCAAGAGGGAAGGGGAAGGCGTGCATGCGTGCGTGCTGTGTGTGTGTGTGTGTGTGCTCTGTGTGTAGTGTGCGAGAGCAAGCTGTGGTTTTGCTCAGGGGAGAGAGGAGTGAGTCAGGCTGGGAAATAGATCACTGGGTCAGGGAGGCGCTTTTCCAGCAGTCAGCTGGAGGGAGCAGAAGAGGCTCAAGTGATTTGCTTTCAAGTGCATCCTGAGCACAGAAATCAAGCATTAGGAAGTGATCCGGTACTTACCATCTTGCGGCGTCGGCAGCGACTGGGGAAAATAGTTGACGGGCTTGTCTGCAAAGAAACAAACAGAGAGGGGAGATCAGAGGCTGCAGGGGTGTCAGCTGGATTCACACCCCCTCCCCGCAGAGGCACTGTCTGTATCCCGAGGATGAGATGAGCAGCGCTTTGCTCCCGTCTTTCCCCCAAGCAGCTCAACCTTTGCACGTTGCAACCTCCTTCTCTAGGAGGCAGGCACAGAGTGACGAAGGGGCTGTCCCCACGGTCACGGGCAGTCGGGGACAGAGCCCAGGAACTTCTGTCACCGCTCTAACCGCAGGCAGGAAAGATCCTGTATGCTCTCCTAAGACTCTTCCAGATCCAATAGGTCTGAGTATTTCCTGCAGAGCTGGATCTCTGCACCTGGTTGTGGCGAGGGACAGGGCTACAGGTCTGGGAAGCGATGTCCTCCCAAATCCACTCCCTGCCATTCAGCGGGGAGGTGACTTCTGGCTGCCTCTGGCAATTGTGTGTCATTCCACTAAGGCCGCCCTGCCCAGCTGTGATGCAAAACAAACTATTTATTACCTCTCCTGCCACCCAAGATGCAGATTCATCAAGTCATTCAACTTGATCAGCCGCCGGGTTTGGGTAGGCAAGGGGGGGACAGAAGGGGCTGGCGGGACAAATGAATGCGTAGCCTGGGGCACTGTGACAGGAGTGCTCCAAGCCAGTGACTGAAAGAGCCTGGGAGAGATCCCATGAACAAAGCCTGGTGGGTGGAAGTCCAGCACCTTTCCAAGCCTTCCCTAGAAACAGATCTCAATGGGGCCTTCAAAAATTGCTTTCTGTTGCACTGGATGTCACCGTTCGTCCCTGTGTATCCTATTTCCCCATGGGATGCCCAGATTTACGTGTAGGAATCTGGTTTCACACAGCTCTGCCGTGTGACCTCCCCGAAGTCAAGAAGTCAGGGACAGAGGCAGGACCTGAAGCGGGGTTTTCCCGAACCCCA
>NW_005841914.1:828710-850617 GCF_000455745.1 Alligator sinensis | reverse complement strand
CGACCCCAAACATTTTAAACCCCCTCTTTCCAGCCTAGCAGCAGCCGTATAAACTGTTGCTTGGTCCAGGCTCTGTCAGACGCGTCATTCTTTTAGCCAGACCTGCAAGTTCACCGCCTTCCCCGCAGACTCCTGCATGGCAGGATCAGATGCCCGCGGTTCAGCTCCCCAGCCCTCTGCACCCCTGGAAAGCCTTCTCACAGCGGGTGCTGGGGGTGTCTGTGACCGGGGTGGGCCAGAGACGCGACTGCATGATGGATCTCTCCTCCACAGGCCGCAGAGCAACTACGGGCTGGGGAGGAGTGGCTGAGGGTGCGGGAGGGAGGGCTCAACATCTGTTTTGGGAGGGCTGGCAGGTGCCAGGGGGGTAGCCACACACATGCACAGATCCGCGTGCACCACACCGTGATGCTAACATCTGAATCAAGAAAGCAGGGATCTCGGGCTATAGCTCACTAGGGACTCCCCCTCCCTCCACCCACACGCAAGGCATATAACAGAGAGGGGTAGTGACTTCTCAGAGCATGGCCCAGAGCTGACGCCGTGCCTCCCTCCACACGCACCAGCCCGAGCAGAGCTGCCGTCACTCAGGCTGCTATATGTGTCACTCTCCTCCTTGCTGAGGGATGCTCTGGCCGTTTGGCCTATGTGTGGACCCAGAGAAGGGCAGAGGAAGCCTCCAGGCATGCAAGGAGCCCACAGCAGGTCTCAAGAGAGCAAGTGAGCATGCACCAGGCCAGGGGGCCAGTGCTGACATACACCCACCTCCACATCTGTGTCTGGCTGCTTGGAGCAGATGGTGCCTGGAGGGGTTAGAGAAAGCAGGCTACAGCCCTAAGGGGAAGGGAGGGCAGGCGGACGGGATCCTGTGGCTCAGCTCAGGGACCTGCACTGGTATCGGGGAGGAGACAGCAATGTGCGGACAGCTCCAACACCAAGCAGCAGCTCATCAGAGACCAAAACAAAGCAGCCTGCTTCCCACCCCCTCCCCGCCCCTGCCACGACGCCAAGAAACACCTACAGTTATTGAGGAAGAGCAGCACGGCAAATCCCAGGGTGGAGGTGGCCAAAAGGATGAGGCAAATGTTACACGGGATCATGAAGTAGCGCACCACCAGGGAGACTTTGTGCTGGTACATGCGGTCCCGCTCCAGGGGCCCGGGCGCTATGGGGTACTGGCAGGCCGTCATGCCGCCGCTGGCAGGGGCGCAGCTTTCCACTGGCACATCCAAAGCAGAGGACCCCCCCCGAGGGGCACAATACTTGCAGAGCCCCCAGGAGCTAAGTTTCCCCAGGGATTCCCATCCTCCGGCAGGCGCGGGCGGGTGGGGGGCAGGCGTGCCTCGGCTTCAGAAAAAAGAGTTTACCGCCACGCGCCCCATCTCTCCAGCCCGCCCTGCACCACGTGCGTTAGGTCCCAGGCCCCGACGGGGGACCCGGAGGACTGACGAGGAGCAACTCCACAAGGACTAGCGTCGTCCCCGGTTCAAATCTCCTCCGAAGGCCAGACGCAGCGGGTGGGGGCCCAAGGACCCGCATCCACACGCCAGCCACGTGCCTCCCCAAGGTAATAGGAAAGAAACAGCCGCTGCCCTGAGATTTCCAAGCAGGAATCCAAGCTGTGGGATGAGGCGGAGAGAAATCCCAACTGGCAATCACTTCTTAGCTCCCTGCTGGCCTGTCTGGCCAGCTCCTCAATGAGGGGCCGGCCCCGAGGAGGGTGGGAATCCACTAGGAACCAGCCCAACGCCTCCGTACGGAAGGAAAGTCCAGATTCAGGGGAGGGGCGCAGCTGCCCTGTTAGTCCCCAGATTCAGACGCTGGCCTGATCTCGCCCCAGGGAAGCCCCGAGTGTCTTTGGTCCATGTGTCCATGCGACTGTAAATCCTCGAGGGGGCACGCCTCAGTCTCTGCTCCCCCTCGGCCGTGCAGAGGATGCTCCTTCCAGGGAGCTCAGCTCTCCGTCAGCCCACGCCGCAGCCCGGGGCAGGAGTTCCCTCTCCACGCTGACAGCGTGGCTGCGCGTCCAGCCCCACTGAGCTCCAGTTTCCTAGAGAGCAGCCGGCCTGCAGCCCTCCTCTGCCTCCGTCTCTCCCCGCACGAACGGGGAGCCGGTTCCTTCGCACCCTTCTGCCCCTCCTCCACGCGGGGGGCAACACTGGGGTTTAGCACGAGGGTCCGGCTGCTACTCCTCCTCCTCCTCTTCCTCCTCCCCGAGCCGGTACCACCGCCTCTCAGAGCCTGCCTGCAGGGCAGCACCTCCAGCACGGCTGGGACGGGCCAGCCCCCCTTCTCATGCCGCTCGGACATGCCAGTCCTTCGGAGGGAGAGTCCAGCTCCTGGCTGAGCCGGGCATGGAGGGAACCAAGAGCAGCCAAGCCCCTGGGAGTTCCCGCAGCAGCCGGGGTGGGCAGAAAAGGGGACCCGGAGCCCACCTTGCTGGATGTCCCTCGCCCAGCCAAAGGCCGGTGCAGCACAACACAACCCCTACCAAAGCAACGGCGTTACCTCCTGCTCCACGCACCCAAGTTTCTTTCTCAGCTGCCAGCCCCACGCCAAAGCACGGAGGGCTGGGCGAGCCCAGGGTGGTGAGTTAGGGACCGGTCTGCACCCCTCTCTCCATCCGGTCTTCTAGGCACCGGGGCTCCTCTTCTAGGTTGCCCCTGCGAGAGCTTCGTCCCTCAGGCACCACAGGTCCCTTCAAAGCATCTCCGCGCAGGGACAGAGGTGGAGGGGGGAACATAAAGGGCTGGTGTGGCGAGAGGAGGAGTAAAAGGAGCCCCGGCGACTCGGACGGCTGGCTGGATCCACGGCCCCGGTAGCCAGCAGCGTGCGGGAGAGGCAGACTCAAACAAAGGAGAAGAGGCTTTGGGGAATTCGCAGCCCTGGCTGCTCCGGGGAGTTCTTCGCTGGCGAGAGCACAAAAGGAAAGGGGAGGGTGCTTCGTGCCTCAGCTCGGCGCCTCTGCCCCTGCCGTGGCACCGGGGCAGAAACACCTGTGTGCATCTCCGCTCTGCTCCGCGATGGGAGGGGGTTGGGGGAGCCGCCGATGGACAGGGAGCTGCTGGGATATTCCACTCACTTCTCTCCCTCTCGCCACCCGAGAGCATGGAAAGCAGAGCAGCCCTCCACCCTCCTCCTCCCGCCCCCCCACCGGCTTTCATTCGCGAACTAAAGATGTTGAGAGGGGCGGAGACTGCACTGTCAAAACTCATTATGCCTCTGCTCCCACCCGAGCCCTGGGCACCTTCCACTGCCCCAGCAGAGGGGCAAAGAGCTGCAGCCAGTCCCTGGCCGTTTGAGGCATCAGGGGTCCCCCCCCATGCAGTCAGAGACCCCAGAGGAAGGAGCCTTTGGAGATGCATGAGCGCGTGCAAAGCAGAATGGCTGACGGCTGCACCTCACCGTGAAAATATACAGGATCAGACCTCATGGGGGCCAGAGAAGGGGTAGAGAGATTATTCCACCCCTCCAGCTGTGGGTCAAGACTAGCATGGTGGGTGCACAGAGGTAATGGGTGGCAATGGGCTTTGGATCACCCAAAAGTTTGGATTAAGAAAGGGAAGGGTCAAGCGGGTGAGACGCTGCACTCAGCCCAGGGCACAAAGGTTCTTGCCTTTCCATCCTGGGTGATAGGTCCGGCAGGCAGGGTGTGAACGCAGGGGAAAGTGTGTCACTTCAGGAGACAGATGTTCATGTGACTACAGCTGTCACGTAAGCAAGGGAGCCTCATGCCTCCGGGGACTGCTGTGAGCCTCTGAGCCATCCCTGCCTCTTGCCCAACACGGTTGGCAAGACCCAAAGTATAATGCTGCCAGAGGAGACGCAAGGGAGAGCTGGGCTTTGGGTGTCGGAGATGAACGCCACTGGTAGGATGCCAGGGAGAGAGGTAACAGGGGAAGAAGAGGTCCCAGAGAGATGGTCTCAGTCCATACCTCCAGGCTTTGAGCAGGGAAGAGGTACACTTGGCCTCTGATGATCCAATACTCAACGGCCAACCCAACACCAACAGGCTGCATGGGTCTTGCTTCCTGCAGACCCAGAGCAGCAAGGACCCTGGGAGAAGGAGCTCTCCAGGGTCAAAGAAGTCCCCTTCACTACATCCTACCTTTCCTGACGTCCCTGATTTCCTCCCAGGTAGTTATCACCCCCCGGGAGGGCAGGCATTGCTCTTCAAGCCATGGCCAGCTTTCCACCCAGGGAAGGAGCAACACTTGCCCAAACGGCACCTCCTGGTGCCAGGCTAGGGTAACGCGATGCCGGGTGCCACTCAGGGAGGCTGGGCTATTGTTAGCATGCTGTAGGATCATGCTGAAGCGAGGGGGAGCTGGCACCCCCGCTTCCTCTGGGGAGATGCCCAGCTGGTTAGTCACCAGCGTTTGAGCCACCCACTCGCTGTAGAGAGAATATCGCACTGGCAGATGGAGAGCAGGGCGAGTTGGCAGCGCTGCCCCTGCTGACCCCCCTAGGCTCGGCTCGGAGGTCCCCACCTGGCACACATGCAATGGAGCTGATCCCAAGCACTTGTACAAGTAAGAGGTAAGAGGACACAGCTGCTCTCAGCAGCCCTCTCAAGGGCAGCAGGGGTCCCCAGGGTGATGGGCAGCCCCACAGATGGGAGGTGCCCTGCTGGCTTCATGATCCCTTTAGACAAGCCTTGCCTGCCCAGATGCCCTCGCCGGCGGGAAGTCTTGGTGCTTCTCCCCTGGTCTCAGCTCCCCACTGCCCTCCCTCTGCCCTCCCATACAGGCATCAGCCTAAGCTGCCCTTGGCTCAACTAGCAAACCCTCATATTGCAGCCCTGATGGACCCTCAGACCCAGCCTGCTCTGGGTCTGCCGGCACTGACCCGACTCCCCCACAGCTCACACAGGGCTTTATCTCCTGCCAGCGAACACAGGCCGGGCTACAATGGCACCTGCACTGGCCAAAGGGGGCTGTGCCCAGACGACTCGGCTGAGCCCCCACCAACTCACTGCACATGGAGTCTGCCTGGATGCACCAGCCCCTCTGCTTTTCACAGCCAGTTTCTGGCTTGAGGGAAGGCTAGAAGTCCAACACTGTCTCCCACAGCCTCTCCACCACCTATGCGGTCCGTAGCCCAATAGCCAGCTGATAAAAAGTTTCTCATGCTAAGCTAACCAGAGCAGGGGACAGCAACCTGTGGCTGCAGCACCCTCCCCTGGGGTCCCGGTGACCGGGACTGAAAGCCAAGTGCTTCCCAGAGCAGGAGAGTGAGCTGGTCATTAAACGCACAGGACAAGGAATCGGGACTCCTGGGTCCTGTGCCCGGTGCTGCTCCTAGCTCGATGCATGACCCTTTGCAGAGGTTCCTCCCCAGCCTGGCTGCAGGCTGAGCTAATTAATGCCCGACAGCTCCGGAGGGCTCTGGGAGGAAGGCATGTAGAAGCAAAGGGCATTATTTTGGGGGGGAGCAGGAATCACTCCCCATCAGCTTCCCCGGGGGTCTCAGTCTTCCGCCTCTTGCATTTCAGCATCATGCTCTCTTGGCAACTCGAATACACTTGGCCGAGACCAAAGGCTTGGCTTCAAATAAAAAAAACAAAACACATACACCAAACAGAAAAGCAAGTACATTTGCATATTCCTCTTTGCGTGTTTACATATGCAAATCAGGCAAGGCACATTCCTCCCTTTCTTCCCCGATTTTCAAGGCTTCTCTCCCCTAAAGCCTTTATGGGGCCACTTCGAGGGGCAAAACGTCCGCAGATCTGAAGAGCCTCAGCTCCCTGGAGCACATACGCAGGCAGACGCCAGCACGGAGGCCTCAGCCCATCGCTGTTCAGGGAGAGGCACATTCACGTCCCTCTGTGCCGGACTTTCAGACGAGACATTATTACCAGTCTGTTCTCTGCACAGGGCATTTTGTACAGATGCCAGGATTTTACCTCTACATACAGGCACAAGCCTCGTCCCTACTCCCCACTTCCCCCATGCTGGCCACCGATCCCCTGCGCTACAGCCATCCTCCCCAGACGTGGCTGTTTTATAGCCGGACTGTACAGTAGTTCACCCGGGATCCTTTTGTATAAGCCACCAGCCTCCGAGGGAAGCAATGGCCCGGCCCAGTGCCCTCTGCCGGCCATCCACGCTAGCGTTTTCCCTTCCCGCTTCTCTCTGGCTGGGAAAGGGGGAGCCGAAGTTAAGGAAGCAAAAGAGCACGTAAAACCGCAATTGAGCTGGGTCATGTTTTAAGCTGTTACCTTGGGTCCTGCCACTGAAAAACAATTAAGAAGATCCTGCCAGGTGGCCCAGAAGTGCCAGATGCTGCTCAGGCTTGCGAATCCCCCAACAGCAGTTTTATAGCCAAGGCAGAGATAAGAACTGAGACATCACCTCCCCCTCCTTCCCCCCCCCCCAGCCAGGCGCTTCATGCTCCAGCCTCATGCACGGACAGCTGAAAGCTTCTGTATTTCCTGCTCCCACCCAGGTGATTTACGCAGGATGGAGCATTTCTCACGTGCGCAGCCTGGGCACGGCTGCAGGGAGCACGGGAGATTGGCACTGCCAGGGAGGGGAGACTGACTAGGCTTGGGGGGACTCTGCACCACTCTCCAGGGAAGGTGCCCCAGCTGCCCCCAGGCGGCTGGCACTGCCTTGCAATCTGGGGACATTCAGAATGAGGGACCGTGCACTGTGGTTGTGGCCTTGCCACGCCAGCCCCAACCTGTGGCATGGAGAGGACCACACCAGATGCTGGCTTTCCCCTGGCAGTGGAAGGCTGGTTGTATGCTCTCAGGGCTGCAGAGTCAGAGTACAAATGACCTGGCTGGCCCACTGCCCCTCCCAACACAGATGGTAGGGAAAAAATGGGGAGAGAGGAGAGGTTGGAGGTTTTAGCTTGGAAACCCAAGGATTTCAGCTGCCCATATGCAATGGGAGAGGGCTGGTCAGAAAGCCGCCTGTAGGGGAGCAAGGTGCATGCCCCACGCCACCCTCACCCTGCCGGCTGGATGCTCCCCCCTCAAACTCCACCCTAGGAGCCCCACACCGAGGTATCCAGCCACCTCCTTCAGGTGCCTTTCCTCTGCAGCCTTCCCTCCAACATCAGCATGGCATCTCCTCTGCCTTGCCACCATCCCCTGGGTCTCACCACCATGAGGCAGCACCCCCAAGCCAGACCCTGAGCTTTTCTAATGAGGTGGCAGCATCCCACTGCCCTGCCCGCGGCCAGACAGCCATGCTGGCCCCTTCAGACCCCCCATCCTGATGCTGCGACCACGCTAAGGGAAACTCAGACTTGGGGAAAAAAGAGAGGGCGTGAAAAAGAGCAGGGTTTCCAGCCAGTCCACACTTAATGCCCTTAAACATCACAGCCACACCAATTACGGGGTGGGAAATATTCACATTTTGAGCTCACGCTCTCCCTCCCCCAGCCCACTCAGCTGGAGCGTTTAATGCATTAAAGCCTCTGTGTGGTCAGCGGCCATCTTCAAGCCCAGCGCCGCTAATGGGTTTATTTCTGAGCAATCCCAGCAAGGATTTAACAGCTGCTGCCGCCACACTGTGCACAGCCCAAAGCGGGGGTGGGATAGGGGCACTTCGAGTTGGTCTTCAAAAGCACTGGCAGGGGCTGGCAGCTCCTCTGCCGCGGCCACAGATGTGTCACAGTACCCATGGAAGAAGGGGCATGGCACGCCCCAGCCACCACCCTCTGCCGGGAGGAGAGGCACGGTGTGAGCCACATTTGGATGGAGGCAGGATCCTGTTTGGTGGGAAGGGGACCCAGCTGGACACCACTGGCCAGGCTCTCGCAGCTGCCTCTCTCATCAGATGTCTCGGGTGGGATGGGGCAACCCAGAAACCCTTAATCGGTTTGCCAAGGGGATGCATGTTACTGGTGCTTGGTGCTCCTTGGTTTGGTGAAGGGCAGTGCTGCGAGGCCACGGATGCTCCTGTTCTCCTAGGCACGGTGTCCACAGGGACTCTGCCATACCTGGGCGGGAGAGGACATGGGCACCTTCAATGGCTGGCAGAGCAGACGCTAGCCCACTGCTGCGAGAGCTAGACCCTAAGCTGGGCAATGCCGGGCCCATCCATCTAGCAAGTCTCTGCAACGCTTGGATGCTTATGTTGCTGGGTGATCTGACCCCAGCTGACTTTCTGCCACTGGGGCAGGGGGCTGGACCCAACAATCTCACGAGGTCCCCTCCAGCCCTAATGTCTATGAAATCTATGAAATCTATTCCCCTCCAAGACCCAGACAGGGCCCTCAGCACCGAAGCGGGTGACAACCTCTGCCGAGCCCGGTGGGGTACCCAACCTGTCCAGTGTGTCAATTTGAGGAGGCGGCAGGGGAAAGTCACCTCTTATTCCCACCCCATCTGCTCCCGCTGGGCCAGAGCAACACAGGAGTGCAACCCCATGAGAACCAGCGTCCCTGGGCTCTGCAGGGCAGGCACCAGTCTGCTCCCCCCCGCCAGCTCCGACCTGCCAAGCCCGTGGCCTGAGAAAAAGCAGCCTTAAGCCCCCACCCTGGGCAGCACCAGCTCCCTGCCTGGCATCACTCCTGCTAATCCAGTTTGGCATTGAGCTAATTGGTATTTATTTGCCGGCGCCCACTGGCAAGACAGAGCCACGTGAGGCCTCCAACGAGGGAGCCCACTTCAGGGGTTAGCAGCACCCCTCCCTCCCTTCCCCGCCCCCTCCCCTGCTCTCCCAGGCTAATTACCAGCATTAGAAAGAAAGTCGGGGGAGGGGGAGGAGAGCGTGGATTTTAATTATTTCATTTAACACTTGGCAGGACCCAGCTCAGCTCCCGCTGAGCCGCGCCTGGAAATAAAGAGCTTTTAGAGCCCATCAGTGGGAGAGGGAAGCAGGTAGGGGGATGAGAGGCGGGAACCCTGATGGCCCAGCCGGGAGTGCAGGCGTGTGCGGGGAAGGGAGCAAGAGTGCTAATTAATGCCATCCCCAATTAGCAGCCCCGTGGCAGGGGGTGGGCTCCTGAGAAGAGGGGGGCTTTCCTGCTTTCACAGCCACATTTCAGCGGCACGGCGCAGCTGTCTCTCCTCCAGACAGGAGCTGAGGGACAGGCTGGGCTGTGAGTTGCCCTTAGGGGTCCATTTGGGATGGGCGTGGGGTATGGCCAACACAGAGCATCAGAGGACAGGCATAGGGATATGGAGGTTCCCCGTCCACACTGGGCTGCACTGCCGGACAGCCCAGAGCCCACCAGCAATGACGTGTAGACCATGCTTCTAGCCCCATCCTGGGGTGTGCTTCCCAAGCACTAGGGAAACCAGAGGAGGGATTTGCCCCAAACTATAGCATTGGCTTGACAAGCCATGAAACACAAAGACAGAGGCAGGGGTTGTGCAGACTCCCCCACTATCTCCCACCCCACCAGCATGCCTCAGCCCTGCATCGTCGTGGGGGTTCACCTCGCACAGCTCCTGGCATCCTTGCACCCTGTGCTGATGGCAGTGCTAATACCCGCTGCTGGTGTGGGCACCCAGACTACCAAGCTCCTTTTTCAGGGAGGCAGAACCTCCTAGCCTGGTTTGATGTGGAGTTGGTAACACAGGGGAGAGAGGCCCTGTATTGCCTGTGGCTGATCCGTAAGCCTCTGTGCTGGGGGATCTTCCCCATGCCAAAATGACAGGTCTCCCTGGAGAGCCATCCGCCCCGCCTGAGACGTCCCACCTGGCTGTCTGCTCTGCATGTCCAGGGCTCCAAGCAGCAAAGCCGCGCTCTGGCTCTTGTCACGGCACCAGCCTTGAGATGGTCCAGAACCAAAACTGAGCCCCCGGACACCCTCAAGCCACAGGACACATCTGACCCACATCTGGGCTCTATGGCTCTCAGAAAGCATCCATCAGCTGTGACCGCTGTGGTTTTAACCTTTCAAACCCAACCGGCGCTGAAGGGGACCACGCCAAGAGCAATGTGCAGGATAGCACACAGACAGCGGGAGTGTGTGAGCGGAAATCAGTGCAGAGTTTCCATGCCTAGGGGAAGAGCAAACTGCCGTGGCATGGGAGAGATGAGGACAGCTTCCAGCAGCAACAGAGCTCAGCTCCCCTGGTCCAGTGTCCCTCCCATAGCACAGCCCACCTGTGTGTGGCTGGAAAGCCACGAGCCCCACGTGGTACATATTGCTAAGTAGTGAGCCCCCTTCTCCTGAGCAGATGTTCCAGTGCAGGGCGGACATCTGTTCCACCGAGCCGCCTGAGACGCCACCAACAATTGGATTGTGCCATTTCTTAAATAAATCTAATAGGCAATTACTTAAATGCGGGGTTTGCACATGGGAACTGACATCCAGAAACAAGAGCATCAGGCTGCAGCCGACGGATGGGGTTAGGTGGGGATGCTGAGCCAACAGCTCTGCCAATAGTCTCAGTCCTAAGCATCAGGACTAGACCCATGCCAGGCCATTCCTACAAGGCATGCTCTGTCCTGGGCTGCTCCCGGACAATGTAAGCCACTGACATCAAGGCATGCATTGGCCGGTCCCCTACCAGGCCCCTTTCCCTGAGAGCCTAGGCTGGATTTGAGGGACCAGCAGATCCACGTGGATGGGGGCTGCAAGCCAGAACCAGGCCTGCTGGGGTACATGGACAAAGTGCTCCATATCCCTATGAATGAAGTTTATTTCCTACCTATGGGGACTTTTTCCCATCTTTAATTTTCCCTGAGCTTGATGAAGGGCATTACAGCCCAAAAGCCTGCAGAAAAAGATCATTTTTTTTGTGATTTCCTAGTTGTTTTAATAATAGGTATCATCTCTGAACCAAGAGTTCTAGATTTTTGCATTCCACATCCCCACGGGCACAAGCGCGTGTCCTTTTGGACAGACTCTGAATCAAGAGTTGTGGAGGAGGTGTCTGGCCTTGTACAGCAGCCCCGGTTCCTGCCGCATTCTCGACACCTTGTCCCACGGATGAGACATGAGATGTGCCATGGAAGAGGCTGGTCTTCCCATGAGCTGGCCCATGATAACACCCAGGAAGTCTCTGCTGTAGGAGACAGGTGGCCCAAGAACCAGCACAACTGGGGCACCGCTGCTGGACCCATCTCCTGCCGCTTCTCTCTCCTCCAACTGCAGCTCCCAGGCGCAGGGGCGGCCTTGTAGGTCTGCAGACCTGCAATGCCTAGCACCACAGTGCCTGCCTCATGATACATCAGCCTCTGAGGATGCAAATGAATCCTAATGACCCCTTGGAGCATCCACATGGGACTCTCTGCTGCCCATCAAACACAAGTCACTTCTTTTCCTTCTGCTCCAGTTTTCTCCCTCCAATTTGCTCCTGGAGAATTTGCTCCTGGAGATGGGAGGGGAACACACAGGACTCCCTGTAGCCTTCTGTCACAGCCTGCATGTCTCCCACGGTATAACAGCACCACCTGCCGACCTCTCAGGGAAATCGCACTAGAAATCCCTGCAAAGCACCATAGAGAGGGTCAGGAGCCAGCCTGCTCAGAGTTCAGGGGCTTAGCTGCCATGATCTGGGGCAGTAGCACAATGTCTCGTAACCAACCTGTTCACTGGGGAGCAGGGATGCGGAGTGGAAACCTTCCACCTCTGATAGCCCCTTCCCCTCCCGCTGCCCCTGGAGAATCGCAACTCAGGCTCTCCGCGGTGGCTGAGAATGAATTACACGTGAATTCGCCCTTTGTTTGTGCTCGCTACACAGCCCGCGCATGCTATGAGTAGGTATTTATGCCAGCCAATTTCCACCCAAGCAGGTTGGCAAGCTGTCCTGTTACCTAGCCTGCACCGTATGGTAGAGGACTGACTATATTACATTCCCCAACAAGATGACAAACTTTTTGCAAGAACAGGAAAAACAGGGCCTCCGGAGGACCGTTTAGCTTGAAACCCCACTGCAGGCTCCCTGAGGCTGATACCTGCTTTGCACTAACACACACGCAAGCCACCAGCAACTGGGATGTTCTCCCAGCAGATAAACCAGCCCTCAGCTGCATAACACCAGGCGGTGAATGACTCCCTGTGGAAGCAGCCTCACCTCGATTACACTCTGCTCCCTTCGAGCGCTGCTCAGCCTCAGAGTTCACTGCAATTTGGGATACAGGAGTCAGCTGGGCAGTTTCATGATCAAGCGGTAGAGGATGATGTTGCACAGACAGAGATGCACATGCACGCACTCCTGCACGCAGATGACCGTTCATTGCTAACATCACACTGGCACTTAAGAGGAGATCCTTCAACCTCAGTCAAGCACAGGTATGTCCTGCCAGGAGATAAGGATTGCCTGGATTTGGGTACCACAGGGCATCTGCTGGGAAACTAATATACAGCCTCAAAGGCAGGCAGATAGACAGGCAGCAAGAATCAAAGGAGCTAGGCTATGGTGAGCTGGGCAGGGAACAAGGCTTGCAAAGGTCCCAGATGGCCTCTTGGCTATTCAGAAACACTTATATGCCAGCACAGCAGTAAATCCTTTCCAAGCAGCTCAGCGTCTATCTTCTATGCCTCAGTTTCCCCCTCTGGATGATGAGGGCCTCATTGTTAGCCCCAGGGGACTTGATCTACCCATCTCTGCCCAGTGCCTCTTGCCTTTACAGAGCAGGTTCCAGTAAAGGATGCTACGGCATCCTCAAAGGAAGGATCCAGGTGGAAGCAGCTCTCCCTGGCACTTAAACTGTGTTACATGCTCTGGGGGGCAGTTTGCAGAGCACCCCAGCCCTTCAGTGAAAGGCAGGGAAGAAAGGGAGCAGTCCCCAGCCACAGTCTGGCCCTGGGGCTCCCTTTGCGGGCCACAAACCCCAGAGTTATGCCCGTAAGCACTGTGAGCTGCACACACGGGACTGTGCAGCACTGGGCTCCCAGCCAAGGGGAGCCGGCACAGGCCTCAGATCGGAGCAGCTCCTGGTTGCTGGTTTTCGAGCCTTGTTGTGAACAACTTCCCATAAACCAGAGAGACCTCAGGGCAGGAGCTGCAGCGCCAGCATGGGGCAGGCCTCCCAGGACTGCACGGAGCTGGGGCAAAGGAGGCACACGGCTGCTCTTTCCTTCTTCCCCTGCAGAGGTGCACTGACCCCGGCAGGCTCCTGTCTGTGTGGGGCATGGCATCAGTGTGGCACAGGGTGATGGGCCTTGCAGGGGACCCTGGGCACCCCCCTCCAACCTCACAGCAGAGGTGACCCTGCCTTCCTACACCTGGCCTCACCTCCCCACTGGTGACGGGCCAGGCAGACAGTGACCCGGTGCTCCAACATGGCAGTGCGGTGCAAGGCTGCTCCCCGCCAAGAGGCTTTAAATATCTCCTGCTGTGCCCTGCCAGCCCTCCTGGATGTGAGCAAGCATGGACCATCTCACCCTGGCTCCTGCAGAGGCGGCTGCTGGCATCTCTCCCTGCAAGCACTGAGTGCATCCCCCTAGAGTCTTCCTAAGCCTCTGGGTTTAAGGTGGCAGGACACGTGTGTGCACAGGGTACAAAAGACCTTCTACTCTCTATACACCTTTCCTTCCCCCCACACAGCCCCTCTCTGAAGCCAGTTGGCTATATCTCCCCCAGCCCTAGGAGTCCAGGAGCAAGTTAGACTGCTTGGGGCAGGGAGGAAGCACTACTGGAAGAGAGGAAACAGCCACAGAAGATGGGAGCAGCTCCCGAAGGCAAGGACGGGGCTGGAGGTGCTGTGGACTGGAACAGGGCAGCGGGGTTGGCATTAAGACTCAGGCCTCGTAAAAGAGGAGACCAGGAAAGGAGGGCAATTTCCCTGCAAACACACACCACAACCAGCTAACTCGCTACTTTGCTCCCTTCCTGAAGATCCTGGGCTCTGAAAAGGGTCTGAACAGGGGCAAGCAGCAGGGTGGGGGTGATGCTGCCAGGAGAAACGCCTGCCCCTATATGTGCCCAGGAAAGGATGAGTGTCAGAGGAAGAGGAAAAGGCATCCCTTTGTCTAGATGAGGAAGACTCAGTGCAGAAGACGCCAGCATGCACTGCATAGAAATGCCCGTGCCTGTTTAATGGAGATCAGGGTGGGCGAGTGGGTCGCCGGCCATTCCCCCTCCCGCCACCTAGACCCGGCTGGGCGGAGGGGAGGCAAGCAGGGTCCTGCTATTGTGCTGCGAGCTAGCAGACACCGCGCTGCCACACGCACGTGTAAATAAAATATGAGCCCCATTGTCTTGGGCACAGAACACAATACGCTCCCGCCGGTCCCGGGGGAACGGAGCCGCGGAGCGGGGAGGAGGCCCGGCAGCCGACAGCAGATGGAGACCTCTGACAGCCCTCCCTGCCCGGGAAGCTGTTGGAAGCACTTAGCGGCGTAGCTCCAGGCACCCACTGGGTTTGAAAGTCATTCGTGCTGCACCATCCTCCTGAAGTTGTTAGCCGGCAGGGGATGCTGTTGGGCTGGGTTTGATCCCAGTCCTATTCTGCTCCCATTTCAGAACAAGCTGGAGGCATCTCGCAATATACTTTGATCTCCCAAGGTGCTTTAGCGAGTCAGGGTCTCCGGACAGCCCCCTGACCCAGCCCTGCTGCTCTGTGCAGCCCAGCGCCCCAGCAAAGTACAAACAGGGAGCAACACAAAGATTTCAACCAGAGATAAGCCCAAGCCACCACCTCCAGGGCTAAATCCAAGCCTGTAATGCCGAGCAGCGCAGTCAAGCACAGATGCTCAGGCTGGCAGTAACATCCAAATCAGATCTTCCCCAGACTCTGGTGGGACCCAGGCCAGTGTCCTGCCTTGGCCCCATTGCTGACCTGAGCGGGAAATAGACACACAAGTGAGGGACAGGTGGGTGCAAAGGAGAGGAGCCCAGGATTATTGCTGTAAAGAAGATGGCAATCGACTGTTCCTCAAGTCCAGGACAGCATCGAGTCACTGCCAGCCGGGCATCTGCAGCAATCCGAGCTGGTCAGGGTGCCCCGTTAGCAGCCACGAGCTCCCTAGCAGCCGCCAACATCCACGGCCAACTAACAAAGAGCAGACACTCAGTACCGAACCTCTGCACAGAGTTTCCAAAAGCTGAATCCTGCCCCTGTGCATGCCCAGGGGAGCGCGGGGGCCGTTCTACCCCCATGGGTGGTTAGGTTGCTTCGAGGCCATGCTGTATCTTCCTCACAGAAAGTTTCTGGCTGGGAGTATAGGCAGGGATGAGCTGATGGGGACTTGGAGGAGGGTCTTGACAGGGTCTTGGAGGAGATGGCCCTTTTGAGGGCAGTGTGATGCCAAAGAGAGGGAACGTGCCTGATGCCTGGTACTGGAGCATACTGGAGACGCGCCGCACAGGTCCTCTAGCCATAAACACACACGCACAGACCCAAGGAGGGCCCCAATCCCCGGGCTCCAGGAAGCTGCATAGGCTGTTGCTCTATGGCGGTACATACAGACCGTGGTCCCAGGAGCATGCTGGCTGCGGCAGAAGGTGGCAACACGCACGCCAACACACAGCAATCACTGGGCCACACTGCACCAGCCAGAGGGGAGAGAGCCAGGCAGGGTGTGTTTGCGGAGAAGAGAGGTCGGAGGGGGAGCGACGAGAGCTGCCAGCCCCAGCTGCACTCCGAATTCCTTCCTTGCATGCTCTCCATATCGGCAGCCGCCGCACAAAGGAGCCGGCCGCGAGTCCCCCTGGCATCCCGGGATTCCCAGCGCCAGGGATCACAGAGGAGTGGGCACCCGTCCAGGGCTGGGCCGGTTACACCGTGCACCCTTCCCTTGTCCTCTACGGCTGCTTGGGGAAGCCAAGCAGCCAGCCGAGAATGCAAAAGGGTTTGCTTTAATGACAGGGATTTGCTGGGAGGGAACCACCACCCCGTCCGGGTGACAACAGGGGGAGAGAGGAGCTGCTAATGACAAAGCGGGGGAAGCTGGGAGTCTGAACTCCTTTGCAAACCCAACGGGAGGGCCTTTGGGGCACTGGGATGCTTCCAGATTGCATCAGGTTTTGTGAAAAAAAAACCCTGTGGTCCATGCACCGCCCAGCGGCTGCCTCCCCTCTGAAGCAGCAGGTCAGGCTGGGAGTTCCCCAACAGCCCAGGGGAATTAGGAACCTCAGCGGGAATGGGACACGCTCTCAGCTGACAGCCTTGCTGAATCCTGAGTATTCATGCCTAGCAATTGAGGCACACAAACTCAACCTCAAACTCCACTGCAAGCCCAAGGCTCAGGATAAAGCTCTGGGCAAGGACATTTGCTCACAAATCTTCAGAGGGAAAGTGGAAGCCAGGAAGAGAAGCATGACATGCCCTGGGTCACAACAAGCAGAACTGAAGGAGCTGGGCCCAGGCTTCTTGCCTTGCAGGACCTTGGCTTCCCTAGCAAAGCAGGCAATTGTTCCAGAGCCACAGGTCCCGCGATAAGTCCTGTTAGCAAAGGCCAGGTCCATCTGGCCACAGTAAGCCAGTGTTGAGGCTGATTCACACCAGCAGAGGGTCTTGCTTCCAACCCATCTGCGGTCGGGCATCTGTGCCACCCTCACAATTTGTTCAATGTCCAGCCACAGTGGCTGTCCCCTCACTACCTGTAATGCCCTCAATACATTTGCATGCCAGGTACGTACATACAAATATGTACATACCTGCAAATGCATACATGCATCTGTATACACACAGCACACGTGCATACACACACTGCAATCATCCCAACCCTCCCTGCTCCCTCCATCCGAACCATCTTGCCAAGGGGATGGAACAAACCAAACTGCAGAGCCTCGGAGACATCAAGCAATGCCAAAGAAAGGGGAGGTCTAGATGCCAACAGGGTATCTGGGACCCCTGCGCATGACTCCCATGGGAGGCCGGTGAAGGTGACAGGCTGAGGATGGAGTCAGACATGGGGAGGGCACTAGGTGACAGAGGTTATTAGATCACAGTTTAGGTTGTATGGCATTCGGCCAGGGCTACCGGTCGCCTGCTGGGCAGGAGAAAACTAGAAAGATTCAGCATAAGCAATTGCTTTAACCCAGCTCTGGAAAGCCACCTGGCTGGCTAGCGACTGGACACAGCTGTACGCCAGACCCAGCAGTCATCTGGAAGATGCACCCAAAGGTGGCTCATCTTTCAAACTGTGATCTAATGGCAATAGTGCCCTTGGAGGTGCATGGGAATGAGGGAGCTTGCACCCACCTCCAAGAGGGTCTCTATTGCTCCAGGTCTGATGGAGAACCCAGATGGGGGTGGAGAGACTACGGGGGTTGGTTTGATGGTGGATGGAGGGATGGTATTTTGGATGATGCACCATCACTTACCAGCAAGAAGCTTCCTATGTTCTTTAGAAAGCAGGGGAAGGGGCCAGAGGGAGAGAAAGGAGAGAACACAAGAGTTAGAACAGCAGAACAGCCAGCGGGAAAAAGCTTTCCTAGCCCCCCGCCCTCCTCCAATCCCCCCTCCTGCCATTCCCCAGCAAAGCTGAAGCATGCCTCAACGGGAGTGCAGGGACCTGGCCCTAGGAAAAAAGTCAGATCACCAGAACTGCAAGTTCTGCCTCTGGGCTATGAGGATCCCAGCTGGGCTCCAAACCTCCTGCCATCACCACCAGCACCAAGGATGCAGCCAGAGGGCCTCAACAGAGAGCCCCATGGCCATATGCCGACCCCACGGGGCAGCCGAAGCAGAGCTGACTTCTGCTGGGAAGTGCCTTGAACACAGACAGGCCAGAAGCTGTGAGCACAGAAGGGAAGTGGTGGCCTCAGCTCCACACTGTCCCTTCTGCGACCTGTTAAATGCACGGGGTAGAGCAATCCCCTGTGCACCCCTGGTGAAACGCTTCCCCACTCTCCTGGGAGGTGCTGGCACCCACAGGCATCAGGATACCTGTGGGGTACTGGGGCTCACCATGCCTCTGCCTGCCACCCCCCAGCTCTGAGCCTCTCCTGTGAGGCTGCACTCCCACCGCCAACAAGTTAAGGGGGCAAGAAAGCTCACAGCATGTGACCTGAGCTGTGTACTTTTCCCAGGCCTGATCCTGCAGGCAGCCAGCCCAGAGACTCCTGGAGCGTGTCAGCCGCTGATCCCGCAATGGGCAATGCGACACTACATGGACCCAGCCGGTTCAGGGAGAGGATGAGGAGAAACAAAGTGATCATTGAGGGCTGGGGCCGGCCCCGTGCCAAGACAGTGACACAGACACTCACCACAGGCAGCCCTTAGCCTTCCCAGCGTGTGGCAGAGCCGCTTAAAAATATCCTAAAGCTCAGGATTATTTTCAGCTGGAAGGAAAGAGATCCAGCCCCTTTGGCCCAGTCTGAAGCACGGAAAGTGTTCGTGCCAGGCTAGAGCGGATGGGACACTGTGCTCCTCTCCCCGGCTGCACCCACCCTATGATGGCAGGTGGCAACCCAAGGTGCGGCGGGTGCTGGAGATGGCAAAGAGTGGGCTCAGCCCCTGCTCCCTGCGGTACCATGCAGACCTCAAGCAGAGGAGGGCATCTTCATTAGATAAGATGAGGTGCAGGTTTGGAAGGAGAAGCAGGGGGTATTGCAGGTGACAATCCCAAGCATGCCTATGGCTTGCCTGTGCTGGGTGCTCTTGTGCCCTGTTGTTGCATGTGAGGGTGACCGTGAACCGTTCTTAACGGAGTTTGGGTACGTGGTTCCCTGGACTCACTAACCTGGGAGGCCCCCTTCTAGCCCTAGATTTAAGGGACTGTCTTGTCCACTATCCTGCCCCTGCTCTAAGCTAGTGCTGGCTGCTTCGGTTGGAAAAGCACCCCTGGGTCCCTACATAGCTTTGTCCTAGTGAGGGGGAGTTTCACCAGGACTCCCAGCCCAGGGCAATATATGACTTAGAGCAGGAAAACAGTGCTTGTGGGGAGGGAGGCAGGAGCAGGACATAGCCAGAGTGCAATACAGCAATGAGATGGCAAAGACTGGCATCTAGTGGGATAACCAGGCTGGACGATGCCAGATGGGAACTGGGCAGGGATTCATGAACAAGCACAATGCCATCGAGGTACGTACTCGTACTTGGAAGGGGCAATCTCAGCCCCACACCCTCAGTCCTGGGGCTGCTGAGCAGCCCCTTAACCCACCGGCTTGGCTCAGGCATGCTGAGATAAGGCTTCAGGGCTACAGCAGCAATGCAGCACTTAGCTGCATGTCAGTACCTCTTGGCACATGTCACACTTCTCATGGGGTGGGCCCAGAGCACTCTGGGATGGTGAGTTAATTCAGCTTCACGACACCCTGCAAGGCCATGTGTCCATGGCATTGGTAATATCGCTTTGACAGAATACTCCATCTTTTATCTTAGAGATGAAAGAGAATCATAGAGAAGCAGGGCTGGAAGGGACCTCCAGAGGTCATCGAGCCCATGAGGCTACAGCATCCCTATCCAAATCATCCCGGACAAATCCATCATCTAAAATCTTCATAAAACTGCTGTCATCCCGGACACAAGACATAACGTCACAACCTGTCACAGGTAAAGCAGGGGAATCACCGCAGCCAACATCCTGCTTCTAATTAAGGTGTTAATATATGCTCAAGAGATTCCCTGCTACAGATGAAAGCAAATCCCCCCCCAGTCTGTACCAGTCCAACCATTGGGTACAATTCCTTCCTGACTCTTTTGCTGTGAGAATCAGTATCACCACCCACATGGGGAAACTGAGGCATGGGAAGGCAAAATGACTTCACGTGGGGGGAAGCTAAGGCAGAAGGATCCTTACCCTAGGCCACACAAAAAGTCAGTGGCGGAGCTGGGAAGAAAACCCAGGAGTCCTGGACTGTTAGGCGAGGTTCCAGCCTTCACACATGTAAAGTGCTTTGGTTTTGGCCTTTGCCACTAAAAATAATACCAGCGGCTCAGGCACCACAGAGGACTCTGACACTACTGCAACCACACTATGGCCTGGGTACTTCCTGCTCCCTCGGGACTCTCCGTGCCCCAGACACCCTAGGGGCCTTGTAACCTGGGTGCCCAGGGCTCCCAGCTGGCAGCTTCTTGCCCTGGCAGGCCCCATGCAGTCTCAAAACTCCCCTTGGAAGCCAAGACTCAGGGGTTTACACCAGCAGAGGGTCTTGCTTCCAACCCATCTGCGGTCGGGCATCCGCACCACCCTCACAATTTGCTTCTCCCTTGGGAAAGCCCTGTGGGCAGCCTCAGGTATCTGCCAGGCCCAGGAAGGGACCTCCAAGTCCAGGCAGGGCTTTGTCCTTGGCAGTAAGTGTCCCTGCCTCCCCAGTGCCATAGCAACTGGGGCTTTCATATGCAGATCTCAAACCCCATAACAATAGCTGCCTTCCCCCAGGGAGGAGAGATGGGAAGGGAGAGAGAGATGGCGCCACAAAGAGAGAGGAGATGGATTGCCACAGCAGAGCTGCCTGCCTGGAGGGCCAGAGAGAGAGGGCTGAGCACCAGGGAGCTCCAGGCTTCCCTCTGATCCTGAAAGCAACCCCCACAAGCCTGGCTCTCTTTGGTGCATTTACACTCAGCCTCCCTGGCTCGGCTGCTACCCCACGGTCCCAGTGCCAGCTTGCCCGAGGCTACCCGAGTGCTAAGCAAACACCATCACCAGCCACTAGGCAGGGCAACACCTATGGACACTAATATCAAGGGTGGGGGGGAAGAGACAGTGGCAAACGGATGCAATTGGGAGTGAGCTGCCATGGGCTTCGACCCATTAAGGCTTCAGAGCAGAATAAAGCTTGGGCTGCTCTTCGTGGTCGGCATCACCCATGCTGCAAATCTCAAGCAGTAGGTTAGTGTCTGTCCCCATTCCCAAAAAACAAGGCTGGCCCACAATGCCATGCTCCTACCCAGAGCGCCCTGGGTACCACTTGCTACCACCCACATCATCCCCAGCCCCTCCTGCCTCCGGTTCAGGGCAATGACCCAAACTTTAGTAGATTCTCTCTCTCTTTCGCTCTCTCTGGTTTAGAACAAAAGCGGATCCGAGAGAAATAACCCCACAGCCTGAAAAGCCTCTCAATGCCGACAGCTTTCGCTTGGCTTTGATTTTCCCTTTATCATGCTGCAGCTCAACAAAGCTGCTGCGGACATCAAGAGGAGACAGGGGGGTTATTTTAGTAGGTGTTTAAAGAAAGGAAGGAGAGAGAAGCGCTAGTGTTTCAGGGTCGGATGCATCCGCTTGGGGAGGTTCCTCCTAGATGGAGGCGTAGGCGAGACTTGTTGAAGAAGGATGCAAGACTAAGAGCTTTGTTAGTGCCGTGCCTGCAACGCTATGGCGGGGGAGACATGCCATCCAGGCAAGGCAGCCCCACTGCTCACCTGCAATGGATAAGCACTCTGTGACAGAACAGCCCGCACCTGCTGGTCCATTGGTGGTCCCTTAGGATTTCACCTGTGATCCTGCAAGCCTTGGCCACTCAGGGTACCACAGCAGCAAGGTTTGAGCCAACCCCCCCTCCTCGTGAACCTCTGCTTCTATGCCAAGAAGAACAGAGCCTGTAATTTAGCCTGTGGCTTTTAGATACCTTCTACCTTGGGATCTCTATGCTGGTTACAGCAAGTCTGCATAGTCCTTAAGAGAGAGACCTGGTCCCTGGAGGGTGCAAGTGTGTGGAGAGGAGAAAGAGCACCAGGGATGGACCGCACGATGGCAGGCAGGCCTCTCTGGCCTTCAGCCCAGGCTTATGGAGCCTCCAAGAAGGCAGCTGTTACTTCACTTGGTATAAAAAAGGGAACAGAGCGAGTATGGGGCTGCCCCCTGCCTGGCTGCTCTGCCACGGGCTGCTAAAGAGGCTGGCATCCCCTTGAAGAACATCCTCCATCAAACACTCATTAATGGCTACTGGACAAATAGCCCATCAGTTGGGGCCACTCGGCCTCTGCTCTCACCTTCCTCTTTGAGTCGCCTTTCTAACCAGCTCACCCCAGCTCTTCTTAAATGGCTATTCATCTATCCAGAGCTCCTCTCTTTCTCCTCTCAGACCCCAGCCAGGAGCCTGAGCCAGCCCCTCAACGTGTAAAGGATGGAGGGGCAGCACCCTTGCCAGGAGGCAGCG
>NW_005841914.1:826357-828678 GCF_000455745.1 Alligator sinensis | reverse complement strand
AGGCTGTGGAGCAGCAGGCCATGGGCACCTGGAAGCCAAGGGATGGGATCGGGCTACCTGCTGCTGGGAAATGGGGTCTTGCCTGTGTCGCATTGTGCCAACTGGTGCCAAGGTCCCCTGGCTCTTCCTACCTGCCCGTGGTGTGCTCCCAACCCCAGAGCACAGCCTGGAGCTCCCAGAGCAGGTGTCTCTTCCCGTCCTGCTGAGAGGCAAATCCCAAAAGGGCAGTGAAGGGAAAACCAGTGCAACTGAGGGTCCCACAAAGCGGCAGGACCCTGGATTCCTCCCAGCTTTGTGCCTTCCTCAATCACATTCAGAGCACAGCAAACCTACAGCATAAATGCAGCGCAGGTGAGAAAACCCAGTGCCGCACATCAAAGACCCACGTGCACCCCACTCCGTTTGGGTTCGGATAGCGTCTCACACAGCAGGGCCCTGGCCAAGGAGTGGGGCTCTGTGATGCTGCAATAACCCTCTGAATCCATCATCCCTTCCCTCTCCTATCCCAAAGCCGCCGGGAAGCGGTGAAGCCAGAGGGCGGGCTCGCCTGTCAGGATCATGGAGAAAGCCGAACGGCTTCATTATCAAAATGAAAATGAATGTAATTGAAAAAAAAACAAAATGAGGGGGCTGGGGGGAGGCTGGATCTGACAGAACGAGGCAGGCCGTCAATTCTTGATTGACGCCCGACAGCTTCCCCCAGCTGTCACCGGCCTCCCAGCCTGCACGGGCTAATTAGCAAAGAAGCAGAAGGGAAAAGGGTCTCCCCGGAGGATGCTGCCCAGGCAGGCAGACCATACCAGCTTGAGAAGCAGGGGTATGGCAGAGGATGGGGGGTGCAAACAAAGGGGGGACCCCTGGTAGGATGTGTAATGACTGCACTCCAGAAAACTAATGGCACCGGATCTGTAACACGCTTGTCTAGGCAATTAACGGGCCTCACGATGGAAGTGTTATCCCATCGATGGAGACACTTGGGAGCAGGGGGGAGGGACCGAGACTCAAATCCAGGCTTTCCATCTACATCTGATCAAAAGACAGGCTTCTCTTCCATCCTCAGCTCCCCGGCCCATTCACACCAGAGCAAGCAGGGTCAGGCAACCTCCCCTACCGCTCCTTCCTAAAAAAGGTCAAGGGAGGTTAGGAAGACCAGGTCAATCCAGCTAAAGCACTGAGCACTTGATACAGGGCAGGGAAGGATCCCATCCCTCCTCATACCTCGCTGTACCCGAGCCTTGGCTGCTAACACCCTCCGCGACAGACTGCTCAGGATGGCCCTGGCCAGCGCCCTCTGGCATTATGGACTTTGCACAGCAAGAAGCAGACTGAGACCTTCCCCACTCCTTCCGGATCATGGCACGCACCTTCCAGGCTCAGTACAACAGCTCCCTAAAATCCCGTTGCCCTCCTGAGCCTTTCAAGCCTCCTCCCTGCATCCTGCCCCAAGGCTGCCTCTGCACTAGAAAAATCAAGCTGTTTTTCCTCTTAGCCTTGTTAGGAGTAGAAGCAGAGCAGTTCATGTAGACACAGCTACAACCTCTGATGGCTCTAAAGGCCCACAACTAGTCTCCTTCTAGGTCACCAGTTCAAATCAAATCCAAGGCTAAGATCTCTGGAAGCTCCTGAGGATGAGACGTCTAGCACTGGGATCTGAGGATTTACCTTCCTTCAAAACCTTGGGAAATCCCATGGCTTTCTCCCCAAGCCAGAGGGTGGGCTATAGCTAGCAAGAGTGTTCTTAGATCCTAGGTCTCAGTTCTTAGACCCTGCAAGCCTGTTCCTAGAAACCAGGAGTCCAAATCCCTGGGGACCAGCAGGAACGTGCCCCTTGTTTGCAGCCACATCTGAGAATAGAGGAAGACTGAACCATCACAGAGGTGCAAAGTCAGGATGGAGGTATATGGAGGTGGGGGATGACAACACAGCCAGGGCCTGAGCCATCAATGCTGCCCTAAATCCAGGCACAAAGAACTTAAAGGAAAAAACCCCCAAACCCATCTCCTTGTTTGTAGCCTGTAGTTAATGCAGGCATTTCCTTGAGTTTAAGGCCTCCAACTGCACTGGCTGCTTTAAATTTTGTACTAATTAAACACATTACATTCTTTAAAAAAAGCATATCAATCAATTGGCATGCAATCAAGATTCAATAATCGCTGCTGCCTACACCTGGACCCCCTGGAGAGGTGCAATTTCATGTGTTAATTGTCTTGGAGTGGTGTGTTAGGTGTGTGTTAATCGAGGAGCCCAGGTGCTTTCTGGAAGGAGACTGGGGGCAGGCTGGGGTGAGAAAGCAGTGACATTCCCCCCAACCCCTCCCCCTG
>NW_005841914.1:790120-826347 GCF_000455745.1 Alligator sinensis | reverse complement strand
CTGAACAGCAGCCTCCAAAAGCAGCCAGAATTGAAACCAGACGTGTAGGAAGTGTCTCGTTAGCAGCAATTGCTTTGCAAGGATTTGAGGTTTCCCTTCCCTGCTACCGCTGGTGCAGCCTTTCCAGGAGCTGCCATGGGTTGGGGAAAGGGATGGGGGTGTGTTTCTGCTACACTTCTATTTCTATTGAAGCCAGGGAAAGTTTACTCAGGCTGGGATGGCTGCAGGCGGTGTCATGCCAGTGGCAGCAGATCGCTGCTTCGGTGGATTAGGCTGAAAAAACTCACCTCCATCCTCCCCAGGCAGCTCTGATCCTGGCTAAATGACTCGTGAAATAGCCTCACAGCCGTCTCCTCTCCTCCCTCCTTCCTACCAGGGGGGGAGAAAGCAGAGGCACGAGACGCCACGGGTCCAGCTCGGGACCCCAGATTAGTCCCTCAGGGAATGGATGCAGGGGGAATGAAGCTGAGGAGCCAGTTTTGGATAGGGACAGGACCGCAGCTATCGTACAAGGGCCTTGGCACAGCGAGCAGTTCATCTCTCTAGTATCTATCTAGTCTCAGCAGCAGCTGGCACCAGATGTTTTAAGGGATGGGGGTGAGTCCCCTCCCCATTGGGCTTCACCTGCTCTGGAACAAGCCGCTCTCCTGTTCCCTGAAGCGAGGTTTCCTTTCCCATCATCACTAATCACAACATGGTGAGAGATTCTTGCTTCGAATCTGCATGCCGATGCCACGTTCTCGGCTTCAGTGGCTTCCTGCAGCACCGAGTCCCAACAAGTAACCATCATGGTGGAGACAGCCCCTTCCTACATCCGTGCCATGGGTCTGTGTCATTCAACCTCCCCCTGTCACTGCTAGGATTCAGTCACTGGCCCAAGCTGAGCCTCAGCCCTTGCCTTCAATAATAAATGACACTCCTTCCTTTCCTCATCCCATGCAGCCTCGGCCTTGAACAACCCCCAAACACCTTGTGGGAACAGGGTGCTACCTGGTGACGACAGACAGGCGCTCACTGTGCTGCGACCTCCATGTATCCTGCTCCCCTGTCTGCATCCAGGTTTTGTCTCCTCTCAGTCTAAGCTCCATGGGGCAGGGCCCATCTTTCTGCTTTATGCCGCGCTGTGCACAAAGAAGTCCAGCCCCTGTCCTTCCCGGATGCAAAGTACAACCTGCTTGGCTCTCAAGACCCAGACAGCAGATCCCGACCCCAAGTGTCTCTTCAACTTATCCCTGGGGGCTCTCTGTAGAAAATGTCCTGCCAGTCTTTTTGGGTGCATCTTTCTTGCAATAGTGAATAACACAGTAACTCCCCTGTTGGACTCTGCCCTATTTATTTCTTGTGAACTGGAGGGTGTTTGCCACCATTGCACCATGAGGTGATGTATGTGGGTGACACTGGCTCAGTGGCTGCCCACGTGTTCCTGCCTGGACCTGGTGTCACTGCTCTATGCACTGTGCTCACAATGGCATGAAACTAGGATTTGGATTCCTGGGCCCTTTGGTTGATGGGGTCTGGTTTTGCAGCCAAGACGGCTCCAACCATCTAGTGCTAGCTCC
The DNA here is from genome assembly GCF_000455745.1 of Alligator sinensis. Lineage (NCBI taxonomy): Eukaryota > Metazoa > Chordata > Crocodylia > Alligatoridae > Alligator > Alligator sinensis. Next base: position 824,788 of record NW_005841914.1, on the reverse strand, counting down.
AGCCTCTGAGAGGTTTCCCCCAGAAAAACAAGCAGCGGGGGCACAACATTAGAGACCCCTTCTGTACGGCACACACGAGCTGAAATGCAGCCCGCAGAGACATCCACCACAGGGCCATCTGGTCACCAACGGATGGTGGCAGGGTGAGTAACACGCCTGGCTGCGGCTCCCAGAGTGTGTGTGAGCCTGGCCCCAGACGCCACCTTGAGTGGAAATGGGTATCTGGTCATTCAAGTTGAGCAGTTGTGATGCCAAGCATATCACCCTCTTCACAACCCTGCACGAACCACGCCAGTCTGACAGCACAGGGGACCTCTGACTTTCAGAGTCCCAGAGGGCTGGAAGGATGCACACACCCCGTGTGTTTCCAGCATTATTATCTCCCCTTCCTGAAGCACCCGTCACCATCGTGCCCAGATGTTCTCATGAACCTGAGGCTCCAGGCAGGGCTGCGCTCACAACAGGAGATGACTGCAAAATGTCAGTTCTTTCCATTCAGTCCCTCCCCTGGGTCCTGGAACAAAGGCCCCACTCTTTAGCAGAGATAGGCCGAGTGCAGCAGTCCTCTTAAGTAGCTATCGGGAGGGGAACAGAGTGAATCAAGTGTCAGGGGAGGAGCAGCCGCATTATTTTTGGTGCAGCTTCTATAATAGAGAGACTCAGAGTCACTCTTATCCTCTGAGCTACTTTCTCCATGGCCCCTTTTGCTCATGGTATCTCTCTGCCTCCCGAGTCCAGCAGAGCTCGGATCACAAAGTCTCCAGGGCTAAGACAATAGCTGCTTATGTTCTCACAGAGCGCTGCTTTCTGGGATGAGGGCCAGGCCTGGCGGCTCTCAGCAGCAGGGAATAAAAGCCGTGTTTGTGCTGCGGAGCCCCTCTGCACCGATGCACGCAGCCCTTCGAGGGCGCCCCATCGGCTTGCCGGGGCTCGGAAACGGAACTGCGCACAGATGCTCCGGGCTTAGCGAGAGGAGCTGTAGGGGGGGGGGGAGAGGGGGGCCTGCTCGGAGAAGCGAGACGACTAGTGACAGCCAGCAAGATCCTGGGCACGGACAGATGTGCGGCATGCCTCTCTCTTCAAATGTGGCTGCAAACAGAGGGCTGCAATCCTGCCGCATGCCAAGCCGCCGAAGCCAAGGGGAGCTGTTGATCAGCATCCGGTGGACCCCAGAGTGCCTTCTTCAAGTGGGAGTAAGAGGTTGGGAGAGGCTTATTCCCAAGCAGCTGGGGTAGGTGCATTCTCATAATGGCTCGGCAGTGAGGTACAAACTAGCACGATCTAGGTTCAGAGGACCTCCCCCACCTCTATAGAGCCCGTCGAGTGCCTGGCGCAGGCAGCCATGCACGCAGCACCCGTCCAGCCATCAATCAATCCCCTGGACGTCCAACAGAGCTCATGTTCCCAGTGGGACTCCACCTCTGGACCACAGAGCTCTTGCCTGCCATGGGTCTGATGCTGGGAGGTGCTGGGTACCTGCAGGGCCCACAGGAGATTCAGGGGATATCCTGCCTGCAGGATGTGACGGCCTGTGGGAATGTGGGAGGGAGGGCTTGTCCTACCCCACACATCCCCCTCAGACAGCTGGGGAAAACGTCATCCAGAGGCTGACACCGGGTGTTTGAACCATGCTACCACCAAACAGGAGTCACTCCCAATCTCACACCACCAGGGACGTTCTCTGGCCTGGGAGCCGTCATGACCTGGGTGCATCTCCAGGATGGGCACTACTCTCCTTGCGGGGACACTGCCTCAGCCCCACGTGGCTGCCAGCTTTTGTTCTGCCCTGGCAAGGACTGACCCACCGGCCTGCATCACACTTGATGGTCTCCACCCTACAAATGACCTCCACCCCAGGGTGCTGAGGGAATTAGCAGAGGTCATTGCGGGACCCCTGGCATGGCTTTACGAGCACTCATGGTGCTCTGGTGCGGTGCCAGAGGACTGGAAAAGGGCCGATGTGGTCCCCATTTTTTAAAAAGGGAGGAAGGAGGACCCAGGAAACTACAGGCCCGTTAGTCTTACCTCGGTCCTGGGTAAGCTCTTTGAGAAAATTATCCAGGAGCACATCTGCAAGGGGCCAGCAGGGGAGATCATGCTTGGGGGCAACCAACACGGGTTCATTCGAGGCAGGTCCTGTCAGACCAACCTGGTGGCCTTCTACGACCAGGTCACATCATCCTTGGATGCAGGGGTAGCAGTGGACATAGTCTTTCTGGACTTTAAGAAGGCCTTTGACACTGTCTCTCACCCCATTCTCATTAAAAAACTAGGGGACTGTGGCGTCGATGCCTACACAGTCAGATGGGTCACAAATTGGCTGGGGGGCTTATTCGACCTGGAGGGATGTGGGCAGTGGGGTCCCGCAGGGCTCGGTCCTCGGGCCCGCACTGTTCAACATCTTCATCAGCGACATGGACAAAGGGGGGAAAAGCACCCTGTTCAAATTTGCAGATGACACTAAGATGTGGGGAGAAGTGGGCATGCTGGAGGAGAGGGACAGGCTGCAACTAGATCTGGACAGATTACAGGGGTGGGCGGATGAGAACAGGATGTGTTTCAACACTGACAAGTGCAAGGTGCTGCACCTGAGGGGGAAGAACCAGCAGCATACCTACAGGTGGGGAACTGCCTTCTCGTCAGTGTGGAGGCAAAAAAGGATCTTGGAGTCATTATTGATTCCAAGATGAACATGGGCCGACAGGGTGGGGACGCGGTCAGGAAGGCCAACCGCACCTTGTCGTGCATCCACAGATGCATCACAAGCAGGTCCAAGGAGGTGATGCTCCCCCTCTATGTGACACTGGTCAGGCCGCAGTTGGAGTCCTGCGTCCAGTTCTGGGCGCCGCACTTCAGGAGGGATGTGGACAACATGGAGAGGGTCCAGAGCAGGGCCACTCGCATGATCAGGGGGCAGCAGGGCAGGCCCTACAAGGACAGGCTACAGGACCTGAACCTGTTCAGCCTCCACAAAAGACGGCTGAGAGGGGATCTGGTGGCCATCTATAAACTTACCCGGGGGGACCAGCAGGGAATGGGAGAGACCCTGTTCCCCTGAGCAGTACCCAGAGTAACTAGGAATAACGGCCACAAGTTGATGGAGAGCAGATTCAGGCTAGATATCAGGAACCAACTTTGTGGCTAGGATCTGGAACCAACTGCCAAGCGAAGTGGTGCTTGCCCCTACCCTGGGGGCTTCAAAAGGAGGCTAATCACCTAGCCAGGGTCGTTTGACCCCAGCATCCTTTCCTGCCCATGGCAGGGGGTCAGACTTGATCTGCTCAGGTCCCTTCCAACCCTACCAACTATGAAACTATGAAACTTGGCATGAGGATGGGTGCTGCAGCAAAGGGCAGGGGATGCCACAGAGATGCAGCAAGGCCCGCTCTACTCATGCATACATGACAGTCCTTGAAAGGAATAGGTCAGAATCAGGCCCGGCTCTGCAAGCTGGGATTATTACCAATAGTAACATTTACATGGGGCCTCTGTGCTAAATGACCGACACACTCCACATACCTCAGAGACATGGCAGTCTAAAGGAGCCAGACCAACCGTATCCCAGTGCAATTACCGTGGTAGCACTTCCCTAGTAGGGAAACCCTTATGGAAAGGGCTCGTGTTCATTTGGCCATATTGCCAATTAACTCTCAGTGCTTTGCACATGTGTCCAGGCCGGTGGGGGCACTTCACGCCTGGCCTGGGCCAGAAGATCTAAATCCAATCTTCCTTGCCAGCTCCCTGCAGCACAGGGCAGTGCATGCAGCCTGGACCCACTGCCTTGGTCCACGGTAGAGATGTCAGCTGTCGTGAACCTCACGCGCCCTGTGCTCAGATGCCAGCACCTTGCACTCAGGTCACTGCAGTGCCACTTGCTGGGGCAGGCTCCAGGGAAGGGCAGACCAGGACCGACCGCTCACCTCCTGACTTCTGCCTCAAGTGCTGCTGTGGTGGAGACAGCCTGACAGCTCCTTCAGCCATGGAAGTGCACCTCCTACCCTCCAAATCCATCCAGATGCAGCTGCTCTGCCCCACTGTGCTATGTCCACATCCCATATCCCAATCAAAGGATTCCTTCCTCTTTCAGTCAGGGCTCAATCCACTTCCTACCTCCCCTCATCCCTCTGTCATCACTGCTGCAGGCTGGAAGAACTGACTCCAGTGTCTTTAAAATCTCCTTGTTTTACTGCCACAGAACAAAATGCAAATCAATTAATCTAAACCCTCAAACCGGCCCCTTTCTCTTTTTTTTTCATGCAGCTTTAAAGTTGCTTTTCGACTGTCCTGAATAATTGAAGTGAACATGAAAATTTAAAGTCTTTCAAGATTTCATTAAAATTCATTCTCTCTCTCTTTGGAGAATTGTCATTGCCGGAGACCCATGTAGGGCAGACGGCAGTGGCAGACGCCGCAGCCTGCCAGCGCTTAACTCCATTCTCCCTGGCTGGAGACAACCTGTCCTCACTCCTCGCTGGAGACCTTAAAATAATATTCCCCAGTGGCTGCTTCTCATCCCGCCCTGCCATCCCCAGGCTCGCAGGCCAGATCGTGCCCCAGCGTGGCTCTTCCCACCGACTTCCCTGCAAATAATTCCAAGCCTGCTGACTCAAAACGCCTCCCTCGCCGGCCACCCAGATCCAACCCACTGCAGGAGCAGAGCAGCCTAATTGCTGATTGCATTAAGCCGGGGTGACCTCTTTCTTCACACTGCCGTGTTAAAGTTGCCTCTCTCTCTCAAGCTAATTCCAGGAAACCTTTATACAACCCCAGAGACAAGCAGGGCACTTTCCAGGCTAGCGAGGGTCTCGCAGCCTCAGGTTGCAAGAACAGGCCCACCCTCTGCAAGTGAAAGAGTCAGAAGCAGCATTTCCATTGGGGAGGTTACTCCATAATAGGCCACCGTTTGGTGTCAGGCATCTTGCCCGCGAGGATCTGGTACTGGTCATTGTTAGGAACTGGACTACAAGGCCGGGTTTGGCAATTCATCCTCTGGAGCTCCATGAGAACTGATAGCACAGGTAAGCCTGGAAGAAGGCGACCTGGTACAGGATACAAGGAATGGGATGACTCATAGGAAACTCTGAATCCAGCTCTTGGCAACTGCTTTGTTTTCCCAGAAAGCAGATAAGAGGCTTCCCTATCAGCTGGCGTTGTTTGCTATAGCCATTAACCTCACCCGGCCCTGGCCCATCTTTTTATTAAGGAGAGCTGTCTTGTCTAGGGTTTAGAACAATAAATGGACTCAACAATCCTGAGGCACGTGGAAGCAGACCCATGAAATATTTAGCGATCTGTTTAAACTCCAACAGATCTCCAGGTTTTATAGACAGACAGACATACCCTTGCAGTAGCTACAACTGGCAATCACTACGCTAATGCTTGGGAATCTTAAAGAGCATAAAGTAGTCTAGGAACACAAGTGGGTATAGTAATGCTAGAAAGGGGGTTTCAGTTAATTTTTCCCTAGTGTTGGGGCCTACTAAACCGGCCTGAATAGAAAGTTCAGTCCGTTTTCCACCTCCCTTTAGAAAATACGCAGTTTTGTCCCTGCTGGAGAATTCTGCGCAGTAACCCCCTGAAAGATCCCGTTCTCTACAAAAGTCCCTGGCCCCGAAACGAGGCTGAGGCTCCATCCTCCATAGCCCTGTGCCATTTTACATCAGCCGAGAATCTGTCCCAATGGCTTACATGTAGCTTCTGTACAAGCCTCAATGGTTTCATCCCTAGTAAGGTCCTGAGGACCTTGGTAGAAGGAATATAAAGTGAGAACATCTCTTTCTTCCATGTCACTGACTTCACCACAAGGATTCATTTTTCCTTGCATACTTTCTGGAATATCCCCCACTGTGAAAGGTGTTTTTAGCTCTACAAGGGCAGCACAATACCGGCAGAAGACCCATTCCCCCACCAAAGAACAAACTGAGAAGCTAATACATTTCCTTCTGAAAGAGGATCTCAACAGGTGGACATGGGTGCTGGGAAAGAAGCAAGCAAGCATAGTGTAGGTCTCCAGCTAAAGGGGTCTCCTAAAGCAGCTCCATGCATGATGGAGATCGTGGAGATCACAAGCTTTCTGGATCATGTCCCTCTAGAGTCATTAGGAATCACAACAAAACCCGACGCTCCAAGTCAGGCTTGGAGCCCTACTGTCCTCCATGCCATCTCAAAGGCCATGCCCATTCCCACTCTTCACACCACCAATCGCCTGTCCCCACAAAACCATGACCGAGTACCTGTCATGGCACGCTTCACTGTCATTTTCAGATTGACTCTGCTACCCCAAGGCACAGCCTGTCCTGTCTATCAAGGTGAGCCGGGTATGGCCTGGAGAGCATGGGCACAGCTAGAGGGAACGTCTTCCCCCACCTCCACCATCTGACACCAGATCCATCAGTCATTTCTGGCACAGGAGTGGGAAATGATGAAAGATGTCTGATTCTTTCAGGTACCATGTTGTATTTGAAAGCAGAGCGTACATTCAAGAGACAGATGTCAGGTTGCAGAACATTAAGTCTGCAGTCACAAGACACTGGAACCAGAAAGGGCCATTAGGAGTCGTTACTCAAAGAGGAAATAGGCTGAGATCAAGGGGCATTCACAGCCCATTGGGATGGAAGGTGCATTAGCCAGCTGCCCAAGGCACATAAACTTTAAGCCAGCAGGGTTGAGTGTATTTGCCCAACAAAGCTGGTCAGTAGGCTTAAAGATCTAGCTAGTGTTGGCCACTGGCAGATCCATTTTCAAGCTTTGGAAAATGAAAATCACCAACCAGGTATCTATTAGTCATGATCCTGTGCATCCACCCCCTCCACTCATTGTTCCCCACCCCAAATCTCTGCCCTGTGACCCAGCGAGTGATTCAGAAAGACAGGGCGGTGGGTGAGAGACAAAGATGCAGTGGTTCGGAGATTCAGGTGGGAGAAGACGCTCAAAGTGCTGGTCTCAGCCACCGGCAAAGCTCTGCTTCTCCGGCTCACAGGGAGTCCCCAGGACTCGGCTCCACAACCCGGGAAGCTGTAGTCTTAAAGCAAGGCTCCTCCAAACACAAGCCTGTTCCCAGGATAGGGACTAGCTAGAGAGACTCAAGTTGCAATGTCCAGAGCCTTAGTTCAAAAGTTTCTACACATGCAGATGCAGGTCCCTCAACTCAGGATTTGCTCTTTCAACCCCCTCTCTGAGCACACACACAGCCCCGGTCAGAGCCCCACCTGCTCCTGGGGTCTTGCTCTACCCAACCTGGAGTCTACAGAAGCAGAAAACGAATTAGTCTTGCTTATTTCACACCAAAGACAAACAAAGGAACAGTTTGCCTCCGGCACTGATCCACACTGGTTTACTGCTGCCCGGTCCAGAAACAAGAATACAGCATAGCATCTCCAGGGAGAGGCAGATCCAAGTTGCAGGATGCAATGGTACCCTTGCACTATGTGAGGTCCCACCTACAGGTGGGACCTCACATGAATCAATCTATGAATCTGCAGGCCCAACTCCTGAACAGGCCCAGTCTACCCAAGCGCCCCATCAGTGCCACTTCAACACCGCGATTCGGGACACAGAATTTCTGATGCATTTTGATGGCGCAGCAAAATGGCAGGTGTCAGCCCTACGGACTTTGGGCAGCCGGGTCCACGCACGGTACCCACAACAGTGCCTGCCCACAGAACGTGGGAACAGGCGCTCGGCGTGCTGCTGCCGCTCTGATTTCCAGGGCAGTGCCAGCTGGCAAGGATGGAAGGCTGTCCCATCTCAGACAGTGCCATGCTTTATAACCAGAGCCCCAGCCCTGGCCTGGTGTGTACGGCATAGAGCACGGCCACGCTGGGCTTCTGCTAACCCTGCGTTTCCTATTCATAAACCGCCAACCAGTGGGAAGGGAATGGGAGCAGGTAAGGAAGTGGAGCAGTTCTGCATCACTGCCATGGCACCCTTTGCCCACCCCTCCATGTCCCGGCCACCCGCACAGTTGCTCCTTCTTTGCGCCTCGGGGCAAGGGTTGGGGTAGAGTGAAAATGCCCAGAAGAGCCAGTCCCACCAGAGCACACCTGCCCAGCGTGCTCCTTTTCCTCCAGTTCTCTGGCCTGCACCTCAAGGGCCTGCTGTGTGCCCACAGGCTCATGGGCCTCTGCCTCTCACCCTACAATAAACCCCATTCTTACCTGATGGGGAAGGATCCAGGCCCACAGAGAGGAGCGCACAGCACATGCAAGAGAAGAGAGCAAGAGGGGATGGTTAGCTCAGAGTGAAGCAGTATCTCCCCCAGACACCTCCCTTGCAGGACCCCCAGCCCACCCCACTCTGGAAGAGGACAGGACAGGTGAAGGGGATGAAATGAGCCGGCGGGTCACTTGCTTCCACACATAGCAGCTCCGCACTGCCCTAAGCTCTCCCTATAGGGTGGTCCTGGGCATCCTCTAGTACAAGGCAGGATGCCCTGCGCAGCCCACACAGGAGAGGGACAGGCTGGCATCGGGGGAGCAAAAGCGGTGTGGGGCTGAGGTAGCTGGCTCTCCGTCACAAAGGGCTGGGAATTAGAGTCCCTTTACGATCACACTTGTTGCCCCTTCTCCCCCCAAGAGGAAGCAGTGCCTGCCTTTGCGGGAACTTGCTGCTCCCTATGAAACAGGCCAAGCTAATTGCTTGATTGACCTGCCAGGGATCTTCCCATCCTCCCTCTCCCTGCCAAGCCTGCATCAGGGGAACTCTGCTGATCAAAGCCCCCATTAAAAAAAGCAAAGGACCTGGATAAAAAGAACTGGAGGAGGCACGACCCCATGCATCCCCTGGGACTCCAGCGAGAGCCAGATAAGCATTATCAGCGAGGCAGAGGGCAGCAGCATCCCCTGCTTCCCGTCAGGCAGCTGACAGCCTGGGATAGGCCTCACCTCCCTGGGATGAGCCATGTCTGATCCCTCACCCAGAGGCGGCTGCCTGCACACGCTGCCCTCCGGCAGCCGCCCAGTTTCCACCTGCTGCCCCTCCCTTCACCACTATGAACTCTATGAGAGGGGAAACACATGAGCAGGGTTCAAAGCACCTGCCTTTCCTCTGTGGCAAGGTAGGACCCCCACAGGATATGACCCCCAATGAAGGGCAGAGGAGATGGGGGCTTAAAATCACCCTGGGAAAACCCAGGGAATGAATGCACCGATGCCAGAGAGAAATGGGAGCAGTGCAGCTCAGCACTGAACACTGCAAGGGGAACACAGGTCCCCATTGCCACAGCTTGCAGAGAGGCTGAACATGAGGCATGTGCACCTCTCTCCCCTCCAACTTACACCCCTGAAGGAGCCAGTTACTAATTGAGTGCTGCCACACAGCCCAAACTAATGGCAATGCCAGGAAGTCTGCCCCCTCTGCAATACAAGGGATCAGTCCCCCCTTCTTCCCACCCCAGACACAAAAGGTGCTATTAGTGTTGTGTTTTCCAGTGTCCTGTGATTTGTACAGTATTTGTCGAGGACCACAGAAGTCCTCTTTTGAGCTGTCTTCATCCCGGTCTGTGACGCACCAGAACCCGCCTGGATCCACAGTGATCTGGTCACAAAGATTAAAAGCAAGGGTGCTGTTTGGTGCCCAGCCACAATTTCAATTGAGACTGGTATTTTTGGGGCCCTACTTGCCTGATCTGGGCTCAGCAGGCGGTTCCTGGAAAACAGGTCCAGCTCCAGAAGCTGGATTTGAACCCAAAGTGGACAATTAGGTCTAAACTCACCCCATCCCCCGTCTGTTCTGTTCACTCCAAACACCAGATCAGTGCCAAAACCATCATTCTCCATCCTGAGATGTCATTTAAGCCAAATGGAGCAGGAGCCAGGCCAAGGTTGAAAGGGCCCCAGGAGGGGATAGTACCATGCATAGTGAAGGGGTGCAATGGGCAGGCAGGAAAGAGAGCATGACATTCGTGCCTCTGCTCATGTTTCCCATGCTGGCTTTTCTTCACACCTTGGATGCCTGTAAGTCTCCAGCATGTGTTTGGCAGCTGGAGGGTCAGTTTGGAGCTAACCAAAGGCAGAAGTTCCCAAGAGCCCAGGCGGCGATGATCCTGGCTTGGTCACGGGTCCATTTTGCGACAGGTGACTATATGTACCAGGCGTTCAGCTCACAACCCAGCCAGCAGCAGGCAGGTGTGGGGGAACAGAGCAAACCCGGGGCCTCAGACAGAGCACAGGGTCTGTCTGCCTCTAGCAGGAGAGTCCCTCACATGCTGGACTTGTCTCTCCTGTACACAGCCCCACTGCATGACTGCAGCCCAGCAAATGCACAAGGCATACATTGTGGGTCCCTCCAAGGACCAGCATTGATCAGGAGAGGGCAAGAAGCCAAGGAAGTGCAGTTGAGGCCTTATCTGTGCAGCTAGTGAAGAATCACAGAAAATTAGGGACCTCAGGAGGTCACATTTAGTCTAACCCCCTGCTCAAAGCAGGACCAGCCCCAACTACATCATCCCAGCCAAGGCTTTGTCTTAAAAACCTCCAAAGATGGTGCTGGCCTGAGCTGCAGCAGTTTCATTTCCTAATGGCATGTGGTTTTAATCTCCTAAGTGGCCTGTGGTGATGCTGAAGGACAGGGCTGGGCCTCGCTGGCAACAGAAATCACCTGACCGGCTCACAGCTGGTGCAAGGAGAAAGCCTAGATGCATCCCCAAGGCTCATGCCCATTATGCATCCCACCTAGGAGACAGGGAACTACCCCCTATTTTTACCAGTGGGGAAACTGAGGCACAGAGTGGCAGAGGGGCTCACCCTTGGCTACCCAGTGAGGAAGCAGCTGGGAATCGGCCTCCCAAGGATCTACCTCCCAGCCCTTTGCTGTGTCCTGTAGCATTGCCCGACAGCAGCTGAAGTTGGGGATGTTCAAAGGGAAACACCCTCCTCTTCCTCGCTGACATTCATGCAGAAGAGGTGCAAGCCCTCAGTCTGGTTCCCCCCGACTGTCCTGTCCTTTCCACGGGGACGAATTATTACCCCCTCCTTCCCATTACGAATAGACCAAAGCCCTGCTCACCTAGCGTCCCTGTCCTGACTGCACACTGCGTGCACTCTGCGCCCCGCGGGCTCCCCGCCCCCGTAGGACAGGAGCTGCTAGGATTAGCTATTCTCTGGGGAAAGGAGAGACCTGGGACCCTGAACAGGCGAAGAAACAGGACACCCCCTGAGCTTAACCAAGAGGCCAAGCCACAAGGCAGCCAGCTGTTTCTGTTTGCAGCTCTGATTCCTTCCAGATGTGGAGCCTGGGAGCCAACAACTGTGCTTGGCCAGAGGGCCTGTGCAGAGAACAGGCCATGGAGCAGGTGGTGTGGGCGCCTCATCCAGGCCAGGCCACACATCCACCTCCCAGGTCTCCTTCCCCCTATAGTATGGCCTTCTCCTGCCTCCCATGGACAATTCATGCAGGGAAAGAAGTGACCGTGGGAGCAGCCTGATGGTTTGGTCTCTCCTCCCCATGGTCGTTTCTCTTGGGCCTTTGCCAGCTAGGAAGTGGCTGATGTGTTCTCACAGGGTCAAGGATGACCTCTCCTCCTCCTTCCTTTTCCCCTCTGCTCTTTCCCACATGCTCTTGGTCAGAGACGGTGCTGTACTGAGGCCAGGGGAAGGGTAAGAAGAGAAGAAATGCTAGGGAAAGGGGTTAGGCATCACTACCAGGTCAGCTGCGGTTGGGAGAGGGAAGCAGAGGAGGCAGCCAGGAGGCACCAGGGATGGCATACCCAGGTTACCCAGCCCAGAGAGGCAAGCCTTGGGTTCAAGCCCCTCCTTAGACACATTGGCTAAAAACAGACCCCTCTCCCAGCGCAAATCCTTTTATCTTGGGATCCTACAAGTCCACTGGTCCACTGGGAAGTATCCAAGATAACACTTTTTCCAGGGCAATCATTGCCATTCAAGCTGCGTGTGTAAATCATTGTCCCCGTTTTCATGGGAGTCAAATCCTGGGACAACCAGACCAGGGATAAATCTGTTTTTACCCATAGAGGAGTGAATAGAAGCAGGGGAAACGGAGGGAGCAGGATGGGAAGCAGAGGGAGGGAGCGCAGACTTACAGAGACCCCAGGACAAAAGTGCTGAAGAGCAGTGTCACCCATTGCCTGAAGAAGGGTGTTTGTGCCCAAAAGCTTGCCGAGAACTTTTTTTCCCCCCAACTGTTTAGTTGGTCTAATAAAATACATCACATCTACCCAAGGAACCTTGCCTGAAGAGCAGTGGGCAACTGGACATGAGAATCCGTCCCCTGAGCAAAGCGCTCGGTGCTCGGTGCCGCCTGCATTCAGGAGGGGCTGGGCACTGCTCCTGGAGCATGAAGGGGTGCTGGGGCCTGGCGGCGTGCAGAGAAACAGCAGCAGACAGCTGCTACCCATGCTGCCTCCAGCGAGGGTTGCCAGGGCTGCTGGGCTTTGTGTACCGAGCAACAAGCTTTGAAGTCATATGTGAGGAATGCGCCCGCCTCTTCTCAGCCAAGCAGCGCAGGGGAGCAGGGGAGCTTGCATTACTGCCGGGGTTGCTTTGGAAATAGGAGGGGGGGGCCCCCCCCCCCCCTCCCCCCCCCTGCCAGGGGCAGAGCAGGTCCCTGCCTGGTCCGTGGTGGGAGAGGCAGGGAGCTGGGCAGCTGTAACTGGCAGTTTGGGCTGCGCCTCCTGGATAAGCCGGGGATCCTGGGTTGGAAATCATTGCGGTGATCACTGATAATAAATGACCACGCTCAATGGGGTGGCTCACTGACCCTCTTTGGAGGTCAGGTATCCAGGTTGTAGCCGTATTGGTCTAGAGGCAAAAGGAATCAGAACTCGCGGTAGAAGCGATAGCTTCTATTAGACCAACTAGGTTTTTGCAAAGCTTGCAATTAAAGATTTTTTTTTTTGCAAAAATCTAGTTGGTCTAATAAAAAAAAATCACATCTCCCATGAGTTCAGATTCCTCTTTGGAAGTGCGGCGTGGAGTTGCAGCAGGGGCACCCGAGAGGAACCGATCCCCTGCCGTTTGCTGGGGATTTGGGGTCTTGCTTTATAAAAGGGGAGCCGGCAGGTCTACTGAACAAGGCTGTTCAGTTGGGAAACCCACTTTTACCAGTGCCCAAAAATGTCCTCCCCACCTGCTTCAATTATGCTGGGTGGCTAATTGGTCCCCAGCAGTGGCTGGATTTGGGTTGTGACAGACATATAAAGGCCATTGCTTCTTTTCTGGCTGTTACCCTGCAGGTGGGGGCTGTAGGCGAAAGGCCACAAGACAGCCCAGGTCACTCTGCCCTGTTCCTAGACTGAGTGAGATGCCAAAGCTTAGCCCTGCTCTGGGGCAGAGGACTATATATGTTTCAGGCCCAAGGGGCCGGAGGGAAGGGACATGCATGTGAAGCCTGCAGATCCCAGCCCTCTGTGGACATCCATGTCCCACTGCTTCCATGTCCCTGGAGGAAGTCTGTGAAGCAGCAGACAAGCAACTGGTGCAATGAACATTTCCTGCACCGGCACATCACCAAGATGCAACTCTGCCATGCCCCCCGTGTGTTAGAGAGGCAATGCCTAGAGATGCCAGTCCTGGGCCATGAGCCCTGGGGCTGCCTGCTGTAGGAAACCACAGCACCCAGTCCCCAACAGTTTCCTAGCTGCTGACTGCAGCAATAATCGGTCTTCCCAACTGGAAAATGGGATGGTACTGCTCTCGCTTGGCCCTTTATGACAGGTTGTAAGCAGGTGGAACAAGGATCCCATCTTCATATCAAAGCAGTGCTGTGCATGAAGCCCTCTTCCAATCGGGGCCCATAGGTCCCACCTGAATAAATAACCCTGATCGTCATCTGGTAGCTGGGGAAACTGAGGCACGGCTTATGAAGCCAGGCTAGAAAGTAGGTGTCCTGACTTCTGAAGCCCTGGTGGTAACTACCGCTTCCCTCCTTACACACACACACGCGCGCGCGCGCGCACACACACGCACACCCCTCTCCCTGGCTTGTTGCTCTTTTCAGCAGGTGGATGCTCCTTTCTTTCCCGGCCCAAGCACTGCAAAAGAGCTCCAAGGACCCAGTGGCTCGGCAGCCCAGCAAGTGCGGCCCTGTCCCCAAAGCCTCTCATTGTGAGCAGGGTTCAAGCCACCCACCCTTTGACCTGCTGGGGCTGAACAAAAGCCGCCTCCCTGCCTTTCTCCGGGGAAAAGCGGGCTGTTTGTGAAAGCCTCCGGGAGGCCACATCTGCTCCGTCCAGCTGCTCCGTCTCCTGCCCGCCCCATTAGGGAGCCAGCATCCGTGGCAGAGGGATCCGAGCCACCATCGTGAACATCATGTCCACCCCGCTCCTCCCCGCGGAGGGTGGGGGAAGAATCCCCTCTGGAGAGCCAGTGATTTCCCAGGCAGTGCTCAGCCCTCCCTCAACAGAAGCCTTTGTATCCGTGGGGCTCTGCTGCTGTCTCTGCTTAGAGGCCTCCCCTGCCAGGCTGCCCTCCAGCAGGGAAAGTGCCTGATCTCTCTCGAGTGCAGATAGGAACGGTATGTGGCTCTGGTAATAATGCGCTCAGGCCTGGCACCCTGCCACTGCAGGCCGTGGCCGTCCCTCCCCACTGCTCCCAGCACATTCCAGGGGGATTCTCGGGCTCCACGCCGGCCCCCCTCCATGGCCTTTCGTGGCCCCCCAACGAGGGGCAATGCCCTCCCCTGCTCCGAGAGGAGTAAACAGGACTTCATGTTGCATAACTCTTGCCAGAGAGACCGATACAAAGGTGAAAGAGCTGCGGGCCAGGCTGCATATGGGCCCTGTGGGCAAAAGGCTAGATTGGGCACAGGTGCAGTACAAAATCCTGCCATCCCAAAGCGTGGGATGAGATGGGGAAACTGAGGCACGGTCAAGTAACACCCAAGGCTATGCAGCGACTCAGTGGCAGAGCCGGGAATTGGAAGCAGGGCTCTGACTGACCGCAGCGCCCTTAGGGAAGGTCCCTGGTGTTTTCAGGCCGCCCTCTGGGTAGGACAGATAGGGAGCGGGGTCGGGCAGCAGACAGGAGCACCTCTCAGGAGCAGGAAGCCCACACAGATTTCCCTCTGCCTGTGAGCCAGGGGAATGGAGGAGCTGCCAGCACATTTGTTCCCAGAGTACTTTAGTCACTGGGACAGCGGTCCCTTGAGTTACTATCCTCAGACAGAGCACTCGGCTTTGCCCCCCAGACGGCCTCTCCTTTGGCTTGCAATCCTGCCCAGCACGGCCAGGCAGCGCGCTTCTGCCCCACCAAAAGCAATCCAGGAGCAAAGGCGAAAGAGTTCAGCTCACCGGGGACAAACTCGGGAGCCAGTGAAGCGAAGGCCCGTTAATAACACCTGGGCAGCGAGGCATGGCGCAGGGCTCCGCTAGCCGGGGAGCGCATGCAGACAGCAAGAAGCTGATCTGCCAGCTTGAGATTACTGAGGGGTATGAAGAGGGTCTTCACCTTGCATGACCCTAGCACTGACACTTTCCCACCACTAGATCTGCTGGATAAAGACCTCCTGCCAACCAGGCTGGGAACTTTTTTTTACAGGGGAAGCTGATGTGTCAGGCAGCCACGATGAAGAGGTGCTCTGGGCTCCAGGAATGCAGCTGAAAGGACACTGCAGCCCACAACTACAAGGCACTAGTGAAAAAATGGGCTGGGGTTTTCTCCCTCAGCAGATTGCAGCTGGCAAGGATTCACATCCCTTGAGGCCAGGGTCTCTGGCTGCGGGGCTGGAGGCAGAGTGGAGCCGCCGGCTCTGGACCCATAGGCCCCACGGAGGGCAGGTGGGGAGGCTGGAAGCAGCTCCATCCAACACCCCCGGAGCTGGCAGCAGAGTCAGAAGAAAGGCTCCTCCTATCCCTCATCAGATGCATTCCTCCTCATAGCCCCTGCCACGTGCAGTGGACTGGTGAGAGGCCTCAGGGGACTGGGAAGGAAGTGTCACATATGGAAAAATAAGGGAAAGGCTCAGAAACAAAAAACAAAACCCAGCCAGTCCACTGCACTGGACACTGCAGGGATACACAGCCAGGAAGCAGCAGCCTCCAGAAGGTCCCCAGAGAGCCGCAGGCTGATTTGCAGAAGTCCCACGTCTGGGATCCCAGCCCACACGCCGGCTCTGCTGTGCACCAGACGGCAGCACGGCCTGAGCATGTGGGACGAGAGTGGCCAGAGCTCTGCCGAGGCCTGTGGCTGTTCCCACGCTAGAGAAGAGATCCCAGCGCCCTCGGTTTGCAAGGGGCAGGGCTGGGAGGGGGCGGCTGTTGCAGAACTCTGATATCAAAGGGCTGAACTGGAAGCTACTGGGAACGCAAAGTCACTGGGGGAGTTGGCACCTTTATCCAGACACCTCTCCTGTGCCCATGCTGCCCAGGGCTGCGTCATTGGGAGCCTGCCCTGTCCAGAAAGTGCAGCTTCTATCTGCTGTTGTTCAATGACTGATCATTTAGGGCCCGTCCCCACAAGCCACTAACCACCAGTCATACCCATCAGACCAGTTGCCTTTGCCTGCCTTGATGGAATAAGGTTGATTCAGACCAGCAGGCATCCCCAACCCAGGGGCATGAAGCTTCCCCGGCAGCCAAGAGCTTTATTAGCCAACAAAAGGAGACCGGGCAGAGCAGCACATCGCAGCCTCTCCTAGAGCCACCTCTGTCCCCATTCACCGCAGGTTAAATTCCAGCTGACCGGACCCATTGCACCGCATAAACTGATTGCGCTCTGGAGAGTTCAAGCAACCTCTCATCTCTGGAGCTGAACATCTGGATGATGTTCCAAAAGCAAATGTATAAAACTAGATCCAGGGGAGGGAGGAGGAGGAAAGGGGCCTATTCCACCCAGGCAGGGTCCTAGGTAGTCTGCTTAGTGTTTGCACAGAGATATGATGCTGGCAGCAGGAACCCATTCAAGCACTGTAGATGCCTTGGAGTGTCAACAGCAGCGTAACACAACCCAGGCGCCCAGCAGCCTGTGGCCAGAGCGGGCAATCACAGTTGGGTGCGTGACATGGAGCAGTCTTCCCAGAGCTGCTTCCAGGACTCCCTGCCAAGCGTGACGGTCTTGGAGGCCAGGATCAGACCTCTCAGGAAGTGAGAGAATTCCAGCATGCAGGAGGCTGATAATGGAGAGTCAAATGGAGCCGGGCCCTGCCCTTCGAGTGGGCTACAAGTTGGGACCGTCCCATCTGCTAACAAGCTCCAGGAGGGCTTTCTAAACTACCTCTGCCAGGGCGATGGAAAGCTGTATGTTTTGGGGCAGCCTCTGCCACTTTTCCTACGCTGGTCCCAAGGGTGTCAGCCCAGCGTGTAGACTAGAAGCATGAGTGTGTGAGTGCGTGTGTGGTTTCTCAAATGACACTCCTACCCCATCTGGAATAAAACAGCAAACTTGGCCAGTGTACATTTTTAAAGGGAAAGCTTTTGCTCCTGCTCACAGAGCAGCAGTGAAGCCCTGGGGTGATGACGGCTGGTGGTAGGAAGGTCTGGTTAGGGTGTCTAAAATTACCCAGATCTCTTAAGGGCTGGGCATCTGAAGGTTGAAGGGGAAAAAGACCTCCCACCTCCAAGAACCACTCTGCCCCTCAAGCCTACAAGCCCACGTAAGTCTGTACCCAAGACAGAGCGGCTACCACCAAAAAGCATCAACCTGTTCCTTTGGGTTTTTTCACCGTCAATCCGACTGACGCTTCCCTCCAGTCAGGGTTGGAAGCTGGGTTTGAGGGAGGCAGACTTGTCCAAGGGAGGCAGAGGCATACTGGGAGACCAGCCAATACCCCACCTGACAGGTCTCTTTAGTGGGCGACACACTGCTATAGCCTCCAGGCAAGTAAGGAAATGAGGAAGAGAAGAGGACTCAATCAGTTGATTTATCAAGGGATTTGGAAAGTGATAGAGATCTCTTATTTCCCTTTGTCTGCTCTGACTTGCTTCAAGCCCCATATCAGAGCTGCCATGAATGGGCTCACGGCCAGGAAAGACCCTTTAGAGCTAGTTAGGCAAGACGATCCTCAGAGAAGCCAGAACAACTCTCCCTGCCAGCCTCTGCTCACCAGGACACACACACTCCTCTAACGGGGTGAGCTCTAATAAGGCCATCAACCATGACCTCCACGGGGCCATGCTCCGTGTTTCTACGGGTCACCCAGCCAGCCTCGGCAGTTTTAAATAAACGCAGATTTGTGCAATTCCAGTAAGCACTTGGGTGTCCTCTTGTCCCTGCTATGCCCAGCCACTCAGCCTGTACAATCCAACACGCTAGACCCTGTTCTCCTCTCATTGAACTCCAGTTTGAGCTCATCATCTTAAATAAAGTCATTCTGGATCAACCCCAGCATCAGTGAGACTATCCCAATAGGTTTAATCCCAAGAACAGGAGGGAGAAGTGGAAAGGGACCCAAAGAAATCTGTGCAGCATAAAAGGGGAGGTAAGCAAGCCAGCGTACGACTCCAGCTGGCTGCGAGTCAGGGGGTTAGAACTGAGGGCTGATTATAAGAAGTTATCAGCTTAGGAAAATATTTCAAGCCTGGGTTTCTTTAGATTTTTCTCCTGCTCGGGCGCCTGGCACCTGGGTCTCAGCCAGCCCCAGCACACTCGATGCACTGGATTTCACAGACAGCCAGTGTAGGATTATAAATGGACCAGTCAGCATCAGTCTCGTGACACAGCCGGGGCTGCACAGAGGCAGGGTTCAGGCAAGGCATGGAAAAGATGCGAAGAAGGTGTGTGTTGGGAGCAGCGCCGTAATCCCTGAGCTGCTCTGGATTGGTGCTGAGGCCGTCCTGAAGTGGGCCCCCAGCCCTCAGTCTGCTCTTGATGTAAGCTCCACACTGCTGCTCTATCTGCCCCGATGGCTACAAGTAGCGGGGCATTCCCAGCCCCTTGTGAGCGTCCAGCCAGCGCTGGGATAGGATGGTGCGGGCAACAGACTGACCAAAGCCGAGTTCAGTGGGATCATGTGGAAGAGATCAGGGGGTGTTGGATGGAGCAGGGCTCTACAGAGCAGTAGAAATCCACAGATGAGCTCTTAGGGTCAGGCAAGGGAACCACAATCTACATCTGTGTGCTCACGAGGCTCCAGCGAGCTGCATGTTTGGCTAGCAGAAAGGTTACAGCAAAGCACTCACGAGTTACAGCACCTATTGCCAGCTCTGAGAGCCAAATCCAGCTTCTCTGGAGGTTTTACCTGTTTTTTGAAGGTCACACTGGCCAGGCTGGGGAGAGGGCAAGAGGGAAGGTGGGTAGCCTGGCATGGGGACTGCTTGGAGCCAGTGCTGCCAACTCTTCACCTGTCCACTCACCTCACCCTTGCACAACAGCTAGAGATGGAAAGCATCCAGGAAGAGGTTTTCAGCAAGGAGAAGCATTGCTTTGAATGCAAATGCCTCTTTGGACTATCCGGTGGTGGTGCCCACAGTCCTGGGGTCCAGGCATGTGCTCCCCTGAAGTATTTTGTGCACTACCCTCTGCCTTGAGTCAGGCTGGGCATACCCAGGGGTCAGCCCCACTCCTGGTGCTTTGGCATGTCCCCAGCTGGCTGGAACGCAAAGATGCTCGCGGAGCATGCACCAGCTCCAGAGTCCAGACACGGGGTCTCCTGACTGCTCCCAATTTCAGACTCGGGCTTTGCTCCATCTAAGCGGAGGTTCTTGCTCTGTCCGAATCCATTGGGCCATATTGCTAAGAAACGTGGGTGTGGAAACATCCCAGCAATTTAACTCAACCCACTGGAGGAGGCAGAGATTCTGGGCTCCATCGTGAGAGGCTTCACACCACATATGTTTGGGGCAGCTTGGTACAAGAAAGGAGCAGCGATGACGCAGCACAGCACACCCAAAAGCCAAGGGCACCAAGGGAGCAAATCAAGAAGAGAACACAGGGAAGGAACTAAAGGGGCAAAACATGAATTTCCTCTCTCAAATGTAGTCATGCCTGGGAGGAGAGGTTTGATAACAGTGCAGGAGTCACCTCCAAAGGCTCAGGTTCAAATCCTGGGCAGGTTTCAAGCTGTATGAACCATGTGATGATGATCGACCAAGACTCCTGCCTTCAATACTGCTTGGAAAGCCCCCACCTGCTGTAGGCCACGTCAACAGCTGTACAGTGAGCAGGGGTGGCATGAAATGTACTCATGCCGTGGTATGCACAAATTCTTCATGGCTTCTGAGTCTCCAAGCTGCATTCAAGTGTAGCGAATGCTGTTCCATGGGTTCCCCCGCACACGCTCTGGAGGAGTTTAATCGGCTGCAATCATCTGACTTGCTACGCACAGCTGTTGGCCTGTCCGAATGCCAAAGAAATGCAAGCTCGACCTTTGGTATGAGGGTAAGTGGGGGTCTCGGCAACAGAAAGGATGGGAGGAAAGCTAGACTACCCAAGAGCTTCCACGGTGTGGCTGAACGGTTTAAGCAACACGGGTTTAGGTGGTGAGCTGCTCTGGGAAGGTTAGGAAGTTATAAGGACCTTTGGGCCTTAAAACAGAGACCCTTAAATCAGTCTGGCAGAAGCACATCTGAACCTGTTGGGTAAGCTTCAGTCAAAATCCTCTCCTCCCAGGGCAGGCTCAAGTACCTCTTTGCTGTTTATTTGCTGCGTGGCACCTTACAGAGGAGCCGCGACTCCTATGCTTCATTGGGAGTGACTGATCAAGTGTGGGACAGTCCCCTAAGAGAACAGAACTTGCTCCCTTGGAGAGTTTCCAAAGGTTGGACAAAGATATTAGAGGTGACTGTCTGCATCACTGATTGCTGCCAATCTGCAATTCTTTCTGAGCAAGGAATTTGCATCATGTTATGCGGCAAGACTTGCCCCTTCATCTCCTCTGTGTGACTTCCCTTCCTTCATACACTGCACTGCCAAAAACTAGGAGCATGGGATCTGTAAGGACCACAGGTGATAGGTGCCAGGTGAAAGCAGAAGTACTGAAATAAAAGGAAGTGTCCCCAAGAGATACCCAGCCCCTAAAAGATCTGGATAATTTTAGACACCCTAACCAGACCTTCCTACCACCAGCCGGCATCATGCTCTGTGAGCAGGAGGAAAAGCTTTCCCTTTAAAAATGTACGCTGGCCAGGTTGGCTGTTTTATTCCAGATGGGGTAGGCATGTCATTTGGGAAACCACACCTGCACTCACACACTTGTGTACACACCGGGCTGACACCCTTGGGACCTGTCAGAAAAGTGGCAGAGGCTGGTAGTACAAAGGAGCTGCCCCAAGCTTTCCATCACCCTGGCGGAGGGAGTTTAGAAAGCCCTCCTGGAGCTTGTTAGCAAATAAACCCAGGAACCTGAGCCGCCCTCAGAGTCAACAGCAGAGATGGGGAAAAACACTCCACTCAATGGTGCTTTGATAACTCCCCGGGTTTAGATTAAAATCTCCCTGCCTGTGTGGGGTGGGGCGAGAGACCAGGAATCAAAAGACCTGCCTTCCCAAGAGACAACACAGGGAGAAAAAGCTGCTTGGGAGGGGAAAAAGAAAAGAAGTAGATCAAACTGGTCTGAAAACCGCAACTTTTAATCAGGGAAGACAATCTTGCTTATGCTGTGCCACATCAGACAGCCAGCTCTTGCCAGAAGCCTCTGCAGAGGGCTGCGGGGAAAGAGCTGAGAAGTTTGTTATTTTTATTTTTAATAAATGCTTTGAGACTCATACAAGTATTAGTGGTATTAGCCAGTTGAGAGCACCATTAGGTTGTCCCTATAATGGCGGATTAACCCTTAGTGAGCCTCCAGGTGATGCAAACTTGCTTAAAATCAGATGACAAATCATGGGCTTGCTCATGTACAGGACAGCCTGGCTCTGGGGAGGCCACAATGGATGCTGATGCTCAGTTCATTCTGCTCCAGGGGCATTCACTGATCACCAGGAGAGGTCAGGAAGACATTTATCCCACGATCTAGTATTAAACAAGGAGCTGCATCTTACGGGTGTTTATACGTCCACAGGAAACCACCAGCATGGATCCCTGCCGGCACCAGCAAGAGATAAGAGGGGCTTATCCTGTACCTGGGATGTCCTAGGGTACAGGAGTCGTTACATTTTGATCTCGCTAATGGTGGAAGGAGAAGCTAGGCCAGCCAAGGCCGGCGCACGCAGTAATTAAATCAGAAAACTCAGCCTCTGCAGCAGGGAGAACGTCTGGGAATTGTCGAGTTCTTCAGATGCAAAAAATCAAACGTATCTGGGATTCTGCGCCATCTCCTCTCACAACTTATTTCCTTCAGAAGTTGGGAACTCACTCAGGAGTCGAGGGAGAGTGAAGGAAGTCGACACAAATGGCATTTGCGCAGACCCCACCTCCCCGGGCTAATTACCCAGGCACAGCTCACGCGGCAGGCCGTAATTAAAACGGATGTGCTCGCCGGGCCCCCAGCGTAGCCTGCCTTGAAGCATGCCGTCAGCTCGCTTGCGCGCGTCCTAAACCCCAAAGAAAGATTCCCACTAAGACAGAAAAATTAAAAACAAAGATTCAACGAGGCTGTTTTTAGAAACGGCGCGAAGAACAGTCTGGGTTGTTCGTTACAATTCGCCGTCTTCTGCATATAGTACTTCTAAAGACAGCCCTCCTTGCGATATCAGGGCATCGTTAAATAACAGAAGGGCCTCTCTTCCCTCCAGGGAGAGATCCTGCCATCCATCTCACTCCCGCAGCAAAGATGAAAGCCACTGGAGAGGTACTGGTTCCCAATAGTTGGTCTCCCAGGCCATGAAGAAGAGTCTCTCGAGGGACTCTTTGGCATGCAAAAGGAGACACGCTCAACTCAGTCTTCAGCAAGAGTGAGACACACAGTCCAAGATCCTCTGCCAAGGGCACCTGATCTCTGTCCCAAGCAATTTAGGTGACGGGGAAGAAGACAGAGTAGGGCCTTGCCCCTTCCCTTTCCTGGCTCTGCAGCAGCAGCATTAGCCCCTCTCCCCGGTCCCCTGATGCTGTTGCACAGATAAAGCAAGATGTGGGGCTCTGTTAACCTGTGCTGCAGTAGAAATAGAGACTAGGAAGGGCGGCAAGGTGGGTCAGGAAGCCGAGGCCCATGGCTGTTCTCAGCAGAAGGCAAAAAGAGGGCAGAAGCCACCAGCTGAGAGGCAGGTCCTTTAAGCCTCTCCCTGCACTCACAATGCAGCATCCCCACACCCCAGCTCATGCTGCCCTGTGGCTACAGTAATTTTCTCAGCGCTGCAATCTGTCTTCAAGATGCATTAACTCAAGGCTCCTGGTCTGCCGCGATAAGACCCTTCCCTGTCTCACGTGCCCTTAATACACTGATATTCAGCCCCCAGCTCTAGAGCCACAAGTGGTTCTTCAGCTTATCACCTGTAGCTCTCGGCAAAAAAAATCTTACCCAGAGTTTCCTTCACTACTTGCATCTCTCCTGCAATTCTGGCCCATGCAACCCATGTGCTATTAATATTAGCGCGCTGTCCTCTTTCCATAATAACGTAAGAACTGCCATTAACAGGGTCAGACCTCAGGTCCATCTTGCCCAGTATCCTGTGTCATACAGTGCAGAGAGCGGATGCTGAAAAGGAGAATGAACGGGGTCTGACCAGGGTTTTTCCCCACTGTTCCTGTCCCACTTGCAGCCTCCAGCATTTGAAGTCTAGAAAGCTCTCATTCAGAGGCTGTCCCCCCAGCTCCCATGTTCAACAGCTAATGATGCACCTTTCCTCCAAGAACTGGTCCAATCCCTTTCTGAATCGGGCTAAACTGTCAGCTTCCACCACATCTGGTGGCAATGAGTCCCGCGCTTTAATTACACGCAATGTGAAAAAGAACTTCCTTTTGTTAGTTTTAAACTTACTACATACGAGTTGCATTTTTCTGACCCCTAATTCTTGCATTGTGAGAGACAGTAAGTAAATCCCTATTTACTTTCTCGTCACCTTTTAGTCTTTGGTAACCCCTAACCATGTCCCTCCTCATGCATTTCTTTTCTGAACTGAACAGGCCTGACCTTGTTAGTCTCTCCTCATATAGAATCCTCTCCATAGCCCTAATCACCTTTGTTCTCTGTTTCTTCTGAGGCATGCTTGCCATAGTTCACCGGTGGGGGTATATATTGCTCTGGTTTGTTCCTTAACACTGATGGCTCATATGGCTCTTGAACAAGGCACGATAGAGTGCCACCAAAAACTTCCCACCATGCCTGCTCAGTGCCACTTTAGCAGAACCCACCCCGCAGAATGCACGTAAGCCTGGGCAGATGAGACACAGCACTAGGGTGAAAGTGCACAGGGCAGGGGAGGGGGCAAGATCCTGGGCAGGACTGTTCCCATAGCCCTGCTTGCAAGGCCTTGGAAGCACTGTGCACTGTGCAGCTGTACAGACCTTGAGCTCTTGGAGCAGGATCTAAATGGAGCAGACAGGCAAAGGGTGGGAGAAAGGGATTTACTGCTCCCATTTGGGAGCTCAGGGGGAATTAGTGACTTCCACATGGTGGACCCAGGAAATCTATCCAGTTCTCTCAAGTCTCAGCTCAGTACCATGGGTTTTGACAGCAGCCCTCCTGACCTGGGAGCATCTCCTGATGCTGTTTGCAATTGCAGAAGAGCAGGGCAGCTTGCATAGGGAATGAAATTAAATGCATAGTCGGCTGTGATTTCAGCAGCCTGGCACATCAGGCCGGCCTGCGTGAGTGCATCTACCTTCTCACCTGGGGAAAACCCAAGGGCACAGCAGGTGAATTGTTGCAGGGCTCTGTGCTGAGGAATGACTGTGCAAAGAATGAGCCCTGCAGGTGGGGTGGGGCAGACAGCCAGCTCGGCAAGCTCATTTGCAATGCCAGCTACCATACTCTGCCCCAGGCTTCAGTTAAGCTGGGCAAATGAGGCTCTTCTCTCCTGGACAGGGAAAGCTGCCACCTACTCAGTGGCCGTGTCTACACAAGATGCTGACTGCGCCGTTGTTACCGCGCAGTCATTTAGTACTTGCATACACAAGTACTAAATAACCGCTCGGTAACGGGATACTGCTCGGTAGCGTCCCCAAACAGCTTTTTAGTGACGTGGACTGAGCAGTAGCTCGTGACTACTGTGCATTAGCGTTGCATCACGCTTTGTGCCACACGATGCTACTGCGCAGTAGTAACAAGCTACTGCGCAGCCAGCGTCTCGTGTAGATGTACTTGTGTGTGCATGGACCAGATGAAGCATCCTGCCAAGGTCGCACTCTGGACCTTGAAAGGCATCTCAAGCATCAAGCCTTCCCCTCCTAATCCTCACCAGCAGCAGGGAAAGCACAAGAAGCGGAAACATCTGCAAATAGAGGCAGGCTCCCCAACAGACACGTAGGTCATTAAGTTGTTGCAATTGCCATGCACTTTGGGAATGAATTCAGACTCCCTCTCCCTTTTTCATTACCAAATACTCAGTGTAAACAGCCTAACTCTCCTGGATGTGGATAATTGGGACTAGGAAGGGAGTGAGGAGTCACTGTGGAAGAAAGGAGTTAGAAACAGCCTGAATTTCAACAGGGCTGAGCATATGTTCCTCCCACCGAGGTGCTTCCACAGGTCCTATAAATATTCAGCATCTTCCTTCCAGCGTCCAGCCAGTTATATTTGCGTGCCTCAACATGATTTTGGGGCCTAGATTTTCTAGCTGTACCAGCAGTTTGAAAACATTCAGCTTGAGACGCCTTTCAAAACCAGTCCTGTATTCTGGAAAGTGAGAGCACCCTGCCCCTGGCAGCGGCCCTTCTCCAAGAGGTGCCGCAGTCTCAGCTAGCCAAAAGTCACCGGTTTCTCTTGCAAGTCCTGTGCTCAGGACCCTGTCCCCTCTTCACACACTCAGGCTGCAGAATATGGTCAGAGCTCTTCCAATCAAGCAAAAATCTGGAAGGGCTGAAGTTTCTCTCCGGTCCCTGGAAGAACAATCTCAGCGCGTCTAGCCATGCAGCGGATGCTCGGTATAACTGGAAAGCCCACATCAGATTTTGTTGCCATCTTTGATAAAACAAATCTGTCTAGTCTTAGGCAAGCCAACCGCACCTGTGAGTCCAGTGGGTGGGAAAGAGGCCAAGCACTTGATGTTCCAGTAAATGGCCAAATAGAGATAAAAACAAATATCACAACAGGGCACATCCTCTAGATGAAGTGGAAAAAACTGTTTATTCCATGGAAGGCAGGCCGTGGCTTCATGGACTAACTATCTGCAGATGTTTTCCATGCCACAAAATATCCACCCCTGCAGACGTCACGGTGGACCTCTCCCAGCGCCCCCAGTGCGGTCACAGGCAGCTTGTCCCACCCAGGCTACTTTTCCCACTCCACAGGTGGCAAGGACAACTTCGGCTCGCAGCCTTATCCTGTGCAATACTGTTGTAACGGAGGGTGAGAATGGTTTCCACCACGCTTCTCCTGGCAGGGAAAGGAAATCCATTGCTCCCAAGGACAGCATGGGAGTCGTCTCTCACAAATCGGTGCTCTGCGTCAGAGCCGCTCTCTGGAACAGATTTTGCCTTGCTGATGTGAGCCATCCTTCCCAACAGACCAATATGGGGTGCAAAAGTAACTGAAGAGCCCCTGAAAGTCTCATGGGAAAGGTTGATGGGACTAAGCCGCCTAAGTCACACAAGTGCTTTAATGCATTACTCCGCATCTCTGTTTTAGAAAAGATCCGTCATGTGCCGACAGCTGCAAAAGTCAGGGCCAGTTCTCCTGCACTCCTTGCTACAGGGACCTGGAAATGTTGTTTTCCCACCCCCAGCTGAGACAGGCTACCCCGGGGGGATGGGCCATAACACCAAAAACCTTTCTACCCTCGACTTTTTTTTGTGGTGACCTTGGCACTGAGTCCTCTCTGGCCCCTCAGAGTGAAACCAAACCTGTTTCACACAGGAAACCTTTGAGCACTGTGGATTCAGGCTGGACCAGACAGATGCATGCTTTGCATCTGAAAGAGCCCTCCACCCAAGCATCTCAGAGACCATCTCCATACCCCTAGGTGGTTCCCAAAAGCACAGGGGCAGTCCTTTCCTTGTCCTGCCTTCAAAAAGGAGCCTTAAAGCCTCCGAGTCACTGACATTGTGGCTCTATGCACCAAGGAGCTTTGGGACTGCCCAAGGATTCAACAGGTTTCCTGCGCCAGGGCTGAGAAGATGACTCTGATAGCTGGTGTTGTGCTCGAACTCCATGCGGATCAACACATGATCAGCATGGTTCAAAGCAGCCGCCCCCCTGCCCACACCCCATCTGGATGGCATGTTTTCATGGAGATCTACTCCTACAAGGGAAATGGTGCCAGAGTGGGAAGCTGGGCAAGAAGGAGGTGACCCATGCTGCGGAGTGGGCAAGTAAGGGCTTCGCAGCAGGTCCAGGGTGAGGCTTCAAAGGGAATCAGGCAAGTCAATGCAGTAGAGTTAGCATCGTTCTGCGGGGGCCGCCCCCACATCCCGGCTCCTTGCAGCTAACATCAGAAACAGCGTGGGTTAAATAAGGAGGCTATTTTGGCACCAGCTGAAAAAGTAGGCTGGTCCTGCACAACGCCCACCCCCAACCCAGCTGCAGGGTGAGAAGAGGAAGGCCCCTGTGTCAGAAGACGTGCTCACGCCAGCCATTTTCTGCTTTGATGAGCCAGGCTCACAATGCTGCCTTTCTTCCCAGCCTCAGCATGAGCCGTCACGACCCCTCCCGTTTCCTCCCACCACCCCCTTCCTCTTAATAAAAAAAGAGCTCAGAGTTCAATAGCAGCCTCGCACAGCGCACACAGCTCTCCTGGAAATTCGGGCTAGGGAGAGGCAGCGAAGGAATGAGGGGGGCACAAGAGGCCAGGACTTCATTTGTAGTCTGCAAGTTCCACCTGTCCAGGCTCTGTGGCTCGCTTCGCCCCTCGCACAGTGAAAATAATGCAAAGCAGGCCAAAAACGATGTTACAGGGCTGGATAAGGGAGAGAGCAGCCTAGGGGAAGCAGCCATTTAGGAGGCTGGTAAAGCCCACAGCCAGGCCAGCTGCGATGGTCACAGGAATCCCATTTTGCACAGAAGCCGCGTGGCGTGACCATATGGTGCAGCAGCTCCCAGCCGAGCCAGAGGCAGGAAGGCTCCACTGCAGCGTTTTCTACGCGATGTCTCACTCCGCCGGCCAAGAAGGAGGCTGTGCAGTGCCCCGAGTGCAGCACTAGCCGGAGGCTTTCACCAGCTACCACTAAGACGCTTCTACGTTGGGCTCAAGGAAATGGAGGCCATATGGCCCCACTAAGGGATTTCTGCACATCTGGTGGGATCAGGCAGCACTTGTAAGCAATAAAAGCTACTACTAATAAAACAGCAGATGGCATGAAACTGTTTCCTGTTGTGACAGCTCTCCAGGAGAACGTAGGCAAAGCCGGAGGAAAGGTCCAGTCCTACCCTGGCTCGACCCCGTGAAGCTCAGCTCGTGCAGACTCCACTGGGAGACTGCGGTAGAGTGGTCATAACCTGCAGGCAGGTAATGATGCAAATCACTCTGAAGGTGTCTATGGTCTCTCTGAACAGGGTCATGGAAGACTCCTCTAGTCCAAATCCTCCTTCCCATTTTCCCTGGGGGGGAAATTCACTTAAAAACTTAGTTCCTCCTCCTGAGATTTCATAACAGCATAGGCCAAAATCATCATAGCTGAACACTCAGGCTGCCAGGGTAGGGGCTGCTTCACCCAGAGCTGTCGATCCAAGCAGCAGGGCACATCTCTGAGAACGAGCAGCATTTGCATTCGCAGCAAGAGCAGATCTGGCAAAGCCACGCCACAAATCTCCACACTTCCTGGCTGTCAGAAGAGCAGGAGCTACACCTTCGCCGCCTTCCATAATGCTCTCCAAGGAATTACCCCCGCTGGCACTTCCGCCAGACTGGATGAGACTTGCTCATGGCGGCTGATGGGTGAGCAGACCCTAAGGGGTATAATGGATCCTGGCAAAGGAGGATCACGGGATTTGCCCCACTCTGCCAAGAGTGATTGCGTCAATTGGAACAAGATCACAGGTGACTACCCCCCAGGCTCCATCGCTGGGAGGCCGAGAGGAGCCATTACCCTGCCTCTCAACTCGAGAGCGGCCGACAGAGGAACATCGGGTGGCAGGGAGGCTTCCACACCGGCTCCAGCTGAAACATGCTTTTCTTATAGGACTAGGAGTTTCATCTTCTGCTTCCTGCGGAGAACAGTGCAGCACTGTGCCTGGTGCAACCCAGCCCGCGTGTCAGCAGAAAATAACCAGCAGCTCTATCCATAAAGAGATTAAAATCCTTTAATGAGAACGCTGAAGTGAGGGAAGGGAAAGGACCAAGACGGGGAACACTTTCGCTGCGTGGACATGAGTTGCCAGGGAGCACTGATAGGATGGGGAAGCCAGGCCCTGAATGTCCTCCCTCTCCAGCCTGCCCGCCCCTCTGATAAACTCCCAGGGGTCCCATCAGAGGCTGGGAGTCACTTGCATCCCCAAGGATGGATGGGCTTCAGCAACAATTTCAAGGCCCCATGGACTCCAGCTACTTCTATGAGCTCCACCGCATCTCCCAAGCTTTAGTGCACCCTGACAGTCCCCTTGGGAATGGGAAAAAAATCATTATTCTGGGAAACTGAGGCACAGACACTTCCTAGCTTTGCTCAACCAAGGCCCAGCCTAGCATCGTAGCCACTGAGACATCGATGTCCCCATGCCAGTGGTGGAGCTGTAGTGCTGCCTGCTAGATGCTTATGATTTGTACCCCATTATCACCTCCTGCAGCCTTGAACAGACCTCCTGCAAGCTGAGGTTGCAGAGGACATCATCAGTGTCTCCAGGAAGAGGAGATGCTTGTTTCTTCTTTGCTCTAAGGAGATGCATCGCTCGCATTCCTCGCTGGCAGGGCTCAATCGGGGATAATCCACCTGACCCAGGCACATGCCAGAACAGGTTAAGCAAAGAGCAGATTGCATGCCACAACTGAGTCCTTTCTGGGGCTGGGGGTGGGGTGAGGGGGAGTGTCTTAATTACCCGCTTGATGGGCCTTGAAGTTAATCACTCCATCTGGAAGCAGAGCAGTGAGACTTCCTGATTTCACTACAGGCTCATTTTAATAGGAAGGCTGCCTTACATTATAAATGCTCTGGGTTGAATGTAGGTGCCTTAGCAGGGAAAGAGGCAGGAATCCTACTGTTTCAAGCCTTTCACCACCGTCTTGCCCCATCTCTTTGTAAGCCCCGAAGCCCTGCTGTTCCACCTATGGGCATGGACCAGGGCCAAAGTGTTGGGCTAAGCCCTGCCGTCCTTGTCTGGGCACCTCACTCGCATGCCAAGACAGAGGCTGGGATGAGCCTTATCAGGATGCCGCCTGCATCCCACCCCCTGCAGCCAGCCCGCAGTGCAGAGCAGAGGGGCACCCTGGAGAGGGGCAGCGCGGATGCTGAGGAGATAAACCGAGGCTCTCTTCCAGCAATTAGATCATCCAAGGAAGCTCTACTTAAACAAACCCCTTCCATCAAGTCTCCCTTCAGCTTTCAGAGGCCGAGACCCCCAAAAAACCACCTCAGACAGCTGTTTGAACTAAGATAAACCTCCTGTCTGAGGGTCCCATGCCAACCCGAAGGGAGGTTTCATAGTTTCATAGTAGTTAGGGGTCAGAAGAGACCTGAATAGATCATCTAGTCTGACCCCCCGCCACTGGCCGGAGCACACGCTGGGATCACACGACCCCAGACAGGTGTTCATCCAACCTCTTTTTGAATTTACCCAGGGTAGGAGCGAGGACCACTTCCCTGGGAAGTCGGTTCCAGATCCTAGCCACCCTAACAGTGAAACAGTGCCTCCTAATCTCTAACTTGAACCTATTCTCCAGCAGCTTCTGGCCATTGTTCCTCATCACCCCGGGTGGTGCTGGGGTGACGAGGTGGGCTTGGATATGCTGTTTGTATTCCAGGATCGCAGCGGAGACCCCAAAAGAGACCAGGGCTCTTTGATGCTATACAAATGCAGTGCCCTGAACGGCTTTCTCTCTATGCTGCCAATGGCCAAGGTTGCAACAGACCCGGGGCTCGAAAGCAGCTGCCTTGACTTCCGCTCCAGTGCCCTACCTGCGACGCCAGGTTGCCTTAGCCTCATGGGTGTTCCCCGCCCTCCTCACTCCTGTGACTCACTATTGACAGGAGCCTTGCACTACTGAGATGCACAGGAGTACAAGGGAGGAAGCGGGCACTGCCAGGAAGGGGAGATGGCTGCTGAGGTGCCACGGAGCAGACTCTCCCACTGGGGAGTGCAAGGTGAAGTCTGGAGTTGTGCCACCTCCATCTCCAGCTGGGCAGGGCATGGCGCGGTGCAGCAGGGAGAGGATGCAGGTGTTTGCAGGCTCTGGCGTTTGCTGGGCAGCAAGCTGCCGTTCTAGGGCTTCTGGATGGCTCATTTGTCTCAAACAACCCTCCCCCAAAGGGGACCCTCCTTGCATGGCGGGTCAGAGTAGGGCGGGCATGACTGGGGCAAAGGCAGGCCAGGAAAAGGATTTCTGCCTCAGTGGAAAACAAAGAGGTTTTCAGACAAGCTATTGCAGCCCCAGGACCTGCCCAGCCTTGCACTCAGGGTGCCTTCTGCCCTTGGGGGGAGAGTCAAAACACCCTGCGAAGGCGAGCCCAAAGGCAGAGAGAGGCCTTCATGCTTCCTGTGAAGATGTCAAATGCAACAGAGACATGCAGGAGGGACACAGGGTGCAGAGCAGGAGGGAACGACGGCTGTCACTGCACAGCTCCCACCAGAGAGTTTCTACTATGAGCAGATTTGGGGCTGATATCCAGGCAGCTGCCTCCCCAGCACCGGTCCAGAAGAGGATCTGGAGCGGTGATTCTCAACCAGGGTGCTACACAGTGGATATCCCCAAACTCCTCCAAACAACCTCCAGTTAAAAACAAGCCAGAGAGGGACCCCGGTGTAGGAACTGGACCTGTCGGCATTACTGCTCCTGGCTTTAATCACTTCCTTTCTGAAGCCAAGTGGAGCGTGTTAGGGGCTGGAGGAAGAAGACCCCCCCCAGATAGCGTGTGGCACTAATGTCTGTACTCTGCTTGCCCAGCTACCCAGAGCCGGGGCAACGGTGGCTCCTGGGGTGACAAGAGACACGACAAAAAGGGGCTGCAGCCCTGATGGGTTGAACCAACTTGGCTCCTGCACATAATCTGGGCAGGGGCAAGGTCCTGAGCTAGCGATGGTTGTTCTTGGCTGCTTTGAATTCATGGCCAGTGGGAAGTGCTAATGGGGACTTAGAGCTGAGTGGAGCATGAGGAAAGGGAGAAGCACCTAGCAATGGGAGACTGGACCTACTCCCAGGGCACACACTGACTTCGACCAGGCCCACCGTCAACATGGGCGCCAACAGAGCTGGGGGACAGGGAAGAGAAAAGAGAAGGTCTCTCCGGCTTTATTTTTCTCGCTGAACCCACCACACTGCAGCCATTTCTGCCTGTTGTCTGGGACAACACTGCTGACCCCAAGACTGGAGTTGTTCCCATAGATCTCCATCCTGCTGTTCACTGCCCTGAGTCCGTCATGGCACATCCACTCGTTCCCATCCTGCATCCAGCTCATTCCCACTCATCCGCTCATTCCCATCCTGCATCCAGCTCGGTTAGACCCCGCTCTGTTGGTGCTCTCTGCTGAGAGGACTTCACAGTGCAAAAACCTTGCAAAGGGGACCCCGGTAGGGAACACTTTCAGGCAGGCCTATGAGATGAAAGTCACAGCGCAGTGTCCCTGTGGCTAACAAGCTTGCTAAATTAAGAACCTCCAGCGATCTGGCATCTAGCAAGCATGACTTCATCCCACCCCGGTTAAACTGATCCCCTGGGGTTTCCAGAGATAACCCGCAACCTATGGAGAACGGGCTTCGCTCTTGCCAGGGTTACGTCATCCCATATAGGGACGTGCAGCTCTGTGCCATTGTTTGCACTCAACCTCACTGCCAAGGAATGTGACCAGAGAGCAGGGTGCGAGGGGGCGGGGAGAAGATGATGGGAACGACTGGAGCGACAGGAGAGCTCATTCCTCAGCATACTTAGTAAACAAAGCCTGAGACGCAGCTGGCTCTGGAGACGTGCCAGCTATGCCCTGTGGTATGGGGCCAGCAAAGCCATCCGGCAGGATGCTGGTTCTTGGAGAGCGCTGCAGGTTTTCCCTCCGGACGGAGCCAAGGGTGGGGGGCAGTCTTCCTTACTCAGAGCAGACATGCACCGATTCCTGCCCGGGGCAGGGAGTCGGACTGGATGCTCTAATAGGTCCCTTGCAACCCTAACACCTATGAAACTATGCCCCCTCCGTGCTCACGGGCCTCACGCCACCCCCAGCATCAACATCAAGCAAACCGAGCGCAGGCACGCAAGCCGGGGACTGCCGAATATTTCCTGAATGTGGATTCCCCGCGTGGTCAAGTCCAAGCCTCTCTGCCTCAGTTTGTCCATCTGTAAAGGGAAGAGAGGGCCATGCTTCTGATAAGAGACCCCTCGCCCTGTTCAATAAATGGACATGTCTCCCCTCCTGCCTCCAAGCATCTGGAAACACCACCCAGGAGTTGATCTGTGTTACTATCAATCTGAGATGGGGTTTATGCACCTCGCCTGCTTAAGAGGAGGTCAGGTGAGAACCCAAGCAGCATTGGGACTGAGCAGTCCCCTAGGCATCCCAGAAAGTTAATTAGACATTCATTCCACTCAGGTGCAAAGAGGGAATAAAAAACGGAGCTTGAGCAGTGAAAAGACGGCTGTGGGGCTGCGAGGAGCTACAGAATTGTAGCTAAGCTACCAAGAAACAGTGGCACGGCGTGCCCAATATGTTATGAGACTGGAATAACTGAGGCTGGGCTGCGTGGGTCTCACAGGTGCAGTGGCAGGTCTGCCTGATGGCAGAGCGATTGCTTATGCAGCACTCCTGGTCAGAGCAGCTGAGGTTTGTGCCGAGCCAAGGGAAGGGAGGGGAGAACTGCAGGCGCTGCTGAGAAGGGGCTGCAAGCAGCTGGAGAGTCTGCTGGCTGGGGGTGCCCCCCAGCTCCCTGCAAGAGGCCTCCTATAGCACAGGCTGGCTTCAGATGCTGCGCCTGGCCAGGTCTGTTGGCAACAATGGGTGTTAGAACAATTGTTTTTGTGTCTCTGGCATTTAGCTCAGGCTGTACCTGCTTCTTACCCTCCCTCAGGTGTGGGATCTGGGGGATGATGCTTGTCTGACATTTCCCAGGATAAGCTATTACCAAACAGATCCTGCCTATGTCCTAGACCAGAGCTACAACCACACTACAATACTGCCCCTGTATCGGACGTCTCACTCTTGGGAGCCTTACTCTGCACACCAGTTTGGGGAAACGCTAATGTTAAGGGGGGAAACTGAGGCACAGAACTGAACAGCTTTTAAGGTCCCCAGCAATGCCCTGGCTGTGTCAGGAGCTGAACCCAGGGTTGGCTCCCAATCCTGTGGTCAAACCATGAGGCTGTCTCTTCCTCCCAGCTGCCACAATTGAAACAGTAGAAAGAGGGAGATACTGTCAGGAAGGAGCCGGCACTCACCGCTGCTGGAATGGAGGGGTCCTTTCATCCCCAGGGAAGGGCAGAGGTGGTTTGTAGAGTGAGTTTCCCACCCAAAGGCCAATCTGAGTTTGCACCCAGCCTTATCTCTTTCCTTTAGGCTAAACAGGTACAGGCACTTGAACAGAAAGCTCAGAAAGGCAGATTCACAGGGGGAGACAATGACGCTTCTCCACTGGGGAGAGGGAGAGGGGAAAATCTGATTAGACCTACTAAGAATTCA
>NW_005841914.1:778488-790110 GCF_000455745.1 Alligator sinensis | reverse complement strand
CAGCAGGAAGCAAAATGAGGTCCCATGAGCGTAACTCCTGCTTTTTAGGATGAACTCCTGAAAACATGAGGTTGAAACACCCACGCAGCCACCCCCACCCCGCCACGCACAGCACTCCTGTGCTCACGAGAATCTGGATGTCAGCGTGACGTCTTCCCTCTCTCCTCCTAGCTTCAGAAGCAAGTGGCTCCCAGTTCGCTGTGCACATGCTCGGCCATTGCCCCATTTTCAATGCAGAAGTAGCCACCATATTGCCCCCCAGCACTCCTCTCCCTCAGCTAACTCACTGGGATGGGCTCTGTTCCTCCAGCAAACCCTTCACCGTGGCACTTCTGGGGTCCTCTATGAGATGCACACCCACACCTCTTCCATAAAGGCTTGTGCTCCACTCACATGAGAGGCAGCTGCATTGATACAACGGCTCCTTTGCAGATTAGTGCTCCCAATAGGCTCTATATCTGTATCTTCTCTCTCTTAAGCATGAGGAGCCAGAACAGGACTACAATGCTACTTTCCAAGATAGGTCAGCTCCTTCCACATTGAAAGGATGCATGTCTTGGTCCCACTGAGACCTAGCTGGGATCAGTCCAACGTGGCTGAGAGAGGCCAGCTTTGCAGAGCACTCGCAGAGCATCACCCATGCTTGGCCCTCTCTTTTTCCAAACCGGTCTTAATACCTAGCTCTGCCCACTTGTAAGGCTGCCAGACAACCTGAAGGGACATGCACTGATGGCAACAGAGTTAGCACAGAGAGGAGAAATTCCACAGCAGGTCACCACTGCTGGAGGGCTTGAGCTTTACAGGTCGCCCGTGCCCGAGAGCTTTACAGATCACTCTTTCACACACAACCATGCAGGCATGTACAGATGCTACAGAGCAGCCTGTTGCCAATAAAGAGCCAGCCAGTATAATGGAGACGACCTTAGGTTGTGAGCTCTTTGCTGCAGGAGCTCTCATGCAGTGCATCTCTAACAGCGCCTAGCACTGCAGGGCCCGGTCCTGGTAGCATCCGCCTAGACTTTACCATAGATAAACCAAACCCTCAGTCTTCCACCGCTGATAACACGGAGCAGCCTGTGAGTGGACCCGATACAGGCTGACAGATGGAGACCACTCGGTGAGAGCACCCCTGCAGTGGGAACCCCACGGCTTTGTTTTGTACAAAAGAGCCCCAGTCCCGGACTGGGCTGCCAGTAAAGAAGACATTATTCCAGCCCACATGCACTTCTTTAATCATGAGACCTGTGCCACTTTATCTTGGGTCCTGGAGTCTATTATAAGGCTTGTAGCTTTGAATACCTCACCCTGGTTTGGGCACCTGCAAATCCCCTGGCTGGCCATGCTGTGTTCCCTGCAATGCTGGTGTTCCCAGAATTTAGCGGCTGCTTCCTTCTCTCTGGTTTAGTATGAATGTGGACTAGAAGCAGAGGGAAAGCCAAAGAGGTTGACAGGAACACCCAAAATGGATGGGAAAACTGCAGACTCCCTAATCTCACAGCAAGTCACTCTCTCAGGTTGTGTCATACTGTGGTCGATAGGTGTGATGGCATGTCATGTTGATGTACCAGCTCAAAAGCATTAAGGCAGAGATCTCCGATGCCTGACGAAGGGTGTTTGTGCCCAGAAGCTTGCAATTAAAGAATTTTTTCCCAAAAAATCTAATTGGTCTAATACAAGATATCACCTCTACCACGAGTCCTGATTGCTTAAGGCAGAGATAATACTGTAGCCACAGCAACACAAAGATGAGCATAGACTGCAAAAGCCTCCTGAGAAGCTGGCTTAATGCTAGGGCTATTAGCTATGTGTAGCTCAGGTATATCTTCACAGTACTGCATTTGCCCCCAGACAGACATCCCCTCACTCTGAGCATACCGAGAGACAGCAGGTCACATTGCATTAGGAGTTTTACACCCAGTGAGATAACTTTGGATGCTTCCCGGCAGGGGGTTGATTCACAGGAACAGGAGCATTGCTGGGGGTGTGGGTGGCCTAGCCCGTGACTGAGGGCAGAGGTGAAACCACCAGAGTTCAGAGAGCAGTTTCCCAGGTCTTGCTGAGCCCTCCAGTCAAAGCAACCCAGCGGGAGGATGTGAACATGTAGCAACAGAGACTGATGTCTCAAGAGCATTAGTGGTTTGGGGTGGTTTGGCTCTGAGAAGTGGTGGGAGGATGGGTAGGAACAGGAAGGGGAAACTGTAAGACAGGTAATATTACAGCAGCAAGGTTCAGCTTAATGGGAGGCCCAAACCCCTGCTTGTCACTGCACTTTAGGGTGGGACGCTTGGGGAGAGGAGGTGGTTACCAAGTCCTTCACAGAGAGTAGGAGACCGCAGCCTCCTGCAGTCTAGCCCCAAGCATGTGACAAGTCTTCCCCATCTGCCCACATGGGTGGCCCATCAGTGCCCAGGCATGGCCAGCACCTACTGAAGGCCACATCCCAACCCACACCTTCCACCGCTGGAATATACGTATCTGCCAGCACTTGGAGATGCTCCTGCTGCACTTTGGAAAGCCCCTATTTAAAAAAAAAAGTCCCAAAGAAGAAGAGATGACTAAAAAACCACTCTCTCCCCCTGCAGACTGAGATGTAACACGAGAAATCCCCAGACGCTGCTCGGGGTCTGGGACCTAACTGAGTTAATGTCGAGACCCGAATGTGCCAAATAACCTACTGCCTTAGTCTATTTAGATCTCTTCTTTGGGGAGGACAGGAGGAGCCCTGCCCCAGGAGTATGTACAAGGATGCTATGAGGTTTGCCTTAATTTAAGGCTAAAAGGAAACATCGGGCTCCCTGGCACGCACAGGGCAGGGTCTTTCAGCCCAAAATCCCTGCACTGATATCTCATAGCTGCTGTTGGGGAGCCCAGATCCACACACACGCTTCACCAGCCACAGGAGACCTCAGCCTGACTCCAATTCATTCCCTCTCTCCCTCTGCAGCATCATTAAGGCTGTCCCCGAGTGGACAAACGATCGGGGCAGCCGAGACCTGGGCAGAACCCAAGCACCGAAGTACAGGCTCACCGGGAAAAGCTGGAATGGGTAACTGCACTTACTATGGCCAAAGCTGCTTTAATCCCCTGGAAAGCAGCTAAACGCCACAGCCTCTTATCTGAAAACTGGCTCATTTCCGGGATTAAAGGGTGTCCACAGAGATCCTGCAGCTGGGGGATGGAGGGGGACAAGCAGCATCAGACTGGAGAAAGTTTGGGCGCAGCAGGGGCTCTCAAGGGTGAGGGCTCCCCAGCAGTGACCCTGCATCCGGATGCCTGAGACTCTTGGGTCTGGACTTCTTGGAGCAGTTCGGTTCCCACGGGCTGCTCTCCCCATATCTACTCCACCAGCTCACGCTGTTCTGAGGCTTGCGTTATCTGAATGTGCTCGGATAAAAATGGTTTTCGCAGTGGGGGAACGAGGAGTCCTCGGTCCGGCATGAGGAGGCAGGGCCACGAGGGCTCGGAGCTGCCGCTCGCAGGCTTGCAGACCACGGGGCTCCCGGGCACGGCCTCTCCTGTGGGAACAGAGTGGGGGCACCTGGAAATCCAGGCTCCTCACAGGTGGCTGGAAACAAAATTGCACTGCCCCAGACTCCTACCACGGGGAGGGCTTGGACACAAGATGGTTCCCATGCTTAGTATGCAACTTTCCCCTTCTCCTCCCATCCCTCCCCAGGTGCATCTCCAGCCCCTTCACCCTCCCAGGTCACCCCTCCCAGCTCCTGAGGGCTCCCCACCTTTTAGGATGCAGAGAAGTGAACGGCCACATCCCTCCATCATGGGAGGCTCAAGACTGGTTGCCTCTCACCCCCCCACAACTGTCCTCCTGCCTCCCCAGATGTGCCCATCATTGCCATCTCCCTGTAGTTTGGAGCGTCATCTGCGGCCTCAAATGCTCCCTTTCAAAAGCGCAGGCGCCTCCCTTCCCTCGCTGCTCGGCAGAGATCGTGCCCCCAAGCCGTGAGCACCGGGGAGCGTTGAGACGTACCTGCGCGAGCTATGATCGGAATGCTGCCCCTGGCTGCAGGCCCAGGCCGACTGCCCGCTAGCGCTCGAGGAGATTAAGATTTATAAACCAGAAAGGTGCAAACCAGGGTGTGTATAAATGCAACAGTACCCAGTGCAGAAGGAAGCCTGAGAAGAGACTCTTGCACGACTGGCCTCTCAAAACAGCCTAGCACATACCCTCTCACTGCCCTACCCCTGTCCGGGAGACAGAACGCAAGCATCTGGATCACAATTGCTTCTTAGATTTCCTTGGGGGCTGGGGGTGGGCATGAGATCTGTTGTCACTACCCAGGTTCATGACCGTCATAATACGCGAGAGGCAGGGATCTTTGGGTAGCAGCCAGTTCATCTTGCAAGATCCCCAGCTCAGCCCTGTAACATTAGAAGCAACGACCCAGGTAACGTGCATTTCAGAGCAGCAACTCCATCGCCCTTATCGTCACCGGAGTGCTCTGGGAAGGAATGCAGTTTTGATTAAGAAGGATTTTGAGTTGGGCGGTAAAATTATCTATGGCTTCTTTGCCAGCAAGTCGGCATTTTTGGAATGCCCTTCCCTATCTCACGTGCGCAGCCACCATCGAACCATGGTAGAAACCGCACCTCATGGTTAAAGCAAAGGATAGGAGAACATCAGACTTTCACCCCTCTTCTGCTGTTGATTTCACCTTGGCCCAAGATTTTCAGATGCCCAACTAGAGACCCAAGCTCCGATTCTCAGAGGTGCTGGATGGGGACACTCACAGTGATGGACGGTGGAAGGACAGGGACCCAGAACTCCGTAAAAAAGACAAATTAGGGAAAATTCAAGGGATGTATCATCAGGTGGCCAAAAACCAAAGTCCAAGAACCAGGGCATGCTTCCCCTCACCACCCTATCTCTCTGCAAACCTTTCCTGCTTTTTCATCTGGGAATATTCCTACCCTTCGATAAGCACTATGAGAATGTACAGAGTAAAGGAGGAACCTTATGGCTCTGCCTAGATAATTTGATTTTCTGCATCCTTTACCAGCACCGTCAGCTGTTTCTTTAGCAATGTAAATCATGCAAGTTTTCTTTCCTGGGAAGACACGGTCTGTATAAATCACTTTGGGTATTTCTTGGTCATTTTCTGCAACTTCTGCTTTGAAGAAGTAGGACAGCAAGAACTCTCTTCAGCGCTCAAGTTAAATAACAGGCTAATCCGTTGTGGGTAATGAGATTTGGTTATGCACGGTTTCATTGTAACCCACAAAAATGCAATAAAAATAGATGCAACATGAGCGCTGCTGGTAGTGCATGAGACCAGCTAGAGATTTAAAAACCAGGTTTCAGTCTGCTTAAACATTCAGAAAATGTATTTACATATTGTTTAAGAGCCGAGCACTCCAGGCCCCTTTCCGAATGACAGCTCCTTGGCAATACGCATAAATCCTAACTTTCTGAGAGTCTTGGGGATATTGGTAAATTAATTACAAAAGCACTCCCAGGCCTCCACTGAAATCATGGCTTCATTAAGCATTATATGGAACACACAGTTCTCGCCATAAAAGCCTGCAATCCATGCAGGCCAGACGAGCATAGTTTGTGGGATGGGATATAACCCATGGCAATAAACAGGGCCATCCAAGCGATGGTTCCTTAGCAGGCCAGAGCCTGTTAGTAAACCCAGAGGTTCTTTGGTGGCCATGGGATTGCCATGATGTGGAGCTCCAGAAGGAGTTAGCATCTGTCCAGGCAGTCAAACTGAATGCAAGATGCAAAGACCTCTGATCTGGGCCCCTTCGCCAACGTAGCAAATGCTGTCACTTTGCAGGAGGGAACTCAACGACCAATATGTGCATGGGAAATTAATTGCAATGCATGCCAGGGAAACCTTCAACTCATGGCAAATATATGGTGCAAGGGCATCTGGTGCTTTCAACCTGGTGATAGACTTTAATGGCCCCTTGTGAGCTTATTCTCTAGGTCTGACCTCACACTACCTAGCCCAGTGGTGCTCGACCTTTTTGCTCTGCAGGCCGGATGGGCAGTGCCCAGTCCACCTCTGGGCCGGATCCAGCCAGTGGGCTGATCCGAGGCTCAGGGCAGCCCAGCCACATGACCTGACCCCGATCCGGCTGCGTGGGGCATACAACTTTGGAGGCAGCAGTATTAAATTGCCACTGCTCCCCACCACCAAATTTCCCAATGAGCTACGTGCCATGGCTCTATGGACCAGATGTGGCCTGCAGGCCAGGGGTTGAGCACCCCTGACGTAACGCGTCAGCCTACCCTTCAAACAAACACGTATTCTCCATCAACGGTTCATTTTAGGCAGCTCCTACAGACGCAGGTACAACCAGCAAAGGAAAAACCCCACAGCCGTTCCCACCCTCTGCAGTGCAGGTCCCAAGTCAACCATCTCCCTGCTGTTTCTGAACTAGCCATAGCCCCGCAGCCTGCCATGTACTTCCCACTGCATGGCTATAATTGCCAGTTTGCCTTTACCTTGCAAGTGGTCTATGTAAACCGCTGAAACCTTCCTAGCGCTCAGTGTTTGCAGGGGACTGTTTATCCCAGAGGAACCAACACCTCTACTAAAGCCAGGGAGCATCAGCCACCAACCCCCTGCCCCAGCTGTTCAGACAGAGGACGCTTGTGTGTAGCTATCGTACACCCATATGTTCCCGCTACTGCTACAGCAATGAGGATGGCGAGTTGCGATGCAGGGCACCTGCACTTCGTTCCAAGCTCTGCCACAGATTCGCCGTATGTACCATGTGCCTGCCCCTTTTCCAGCTCTGTCCTAATCCATAAAAAAATCCTCATAGGGAGGAAATGCAAGATTCACGTTCGAGTGCCTTGGAAGCCCTAGATGGAAGATGCAGTTGCACTCTGCTCTCCAAATACTTTCTAGTCTCCATACTTCTTCTTGCCTTCCAAAACTACCTCCTGTGTTTATTCTTCTTGGAGGTTGTGTTGGGAGCATTTTCCATGTGTTTCTACTTGTTTGGACAGTCTTAAGTGGCCCCAAACCAGCTGAGAGCCCAATGAAGGAAGGCCAGACAACATTATTTACTGAAAGAGGAGCAATGCACCCAGAACTGCAGAGCTCAGCAAAAGCTTTCTTTTTCTCCTTTTAATTGAATATCAGTCACAAATCAAAGACACAGAGGCACAGCCAGTCCTCTGCTTCACTTAAACTAATTAGCATCCCTGCAAGACAGAGAGCGATGGGCTAATATTAGCTGGAAAATGCACTTACGGCCCATTGGCGTGACACAGCATCCTATGGGAATGCGGTATTTCTTTCCAACCTTCAGTGCTACGGTTAGAGGAGATTGAGTTGGGGGATGGAAGGATGTCAAGGTGTATCGATCATCTCTGAGCCAAGGAGGTACAATATTTGGAGGATGTTTGCATCTGGGGCTGACCTGTGTTTTTTTTCTCCAGCATGACCTCCAATGCTGGAGACTTTGACAAAGTCTTCCCTCTAATTCTGTTTTTAAGGCAAGAAGGTGGGATGGACTGGAGAAGCGTCCAGGCTGGGCCACAAACCATCTGCAGCCGCTCAGACTATAAGCTCTTAAAGGCAGGGGGCCGTCTTTCTTGTGCAGTGCCTCGCATTGTAGGATCCCCATGCAGGACCGGGGGCTCCCACGCACGGCCACAG
Organism: Alligator sinensis; assembly: GCF_000455745.1. Classification (NCBI taxonomy): domain Eukaryota; kingdom Metazoa; phylum Chordata; order Crocodylia; family Alligatoridae; genus Alligator; species Alligator sinensis. Next base: position 782,470 of record NW_005841914.1, on the reverse strand, counting down.
GACAATTAATAGTTCAGAGTCAAAGCTGGAGGAACAGATGTAGAGGGCAGCAGTTGGGTCACTCATTCCCCCATGCAGAAGCTGTAACTTGTCTGAAGGAGCCAGAGCCGGCTTCCCCTGATGGCATCCCAAAAGCATGCTACCAACTGACTTTTAAGCAACATGTAAGAATAACCTTCCTGTGTTTCTGAGAACCAGCCACCCCTGGGATGGGACAAAGCAGCTGCTGATGCATGCATAGCAACACGGCACAGCAGTACATACAGGGACCAAAGCAAACTGCTGTCAGTTTGACACACAATGGGAAAGCAGAGAGAGGCAGAAGGGAGTTTTTGGAGCTGGAAGTTAACCGAGATGCCAAGGTTAGCATCCTCTGCTCAAGGCTGCCGCAGGTCTTTAACTCCCATGCTCAGGTCCTCAGCTTAATGTTATCTGAAAGGGCCATGCTTCTTAGAGCTGCGTGTAAAGTCCCGAATACTGCAGGGACACCAAGAGGCTCCAACTGAGAACAGAGTCCCAGTATGCTGGGTATTGTACACCATAGTTTCTCAACCTGTGGTACGCGTACCCCTGGGGGTACGTGAGACGCAGGCAGAGGGTGCGCGGGTACCCCAACACTCTCTCTCGCCCTCTTTTCCTCTCAAAACTATGGCAAAAAATTTGGTGCGCCGCACATTAAAATTCCCCAGTAATAATTTGGCGTTCAGCCCTCCTAGCTAGTTGCTTTGAGCAACATCCTAGCCCTCCTAGTGATGTTGCTTTGAGCAACGTCACTTGTAGCCCAGGTACATACTTGAGTTGTGCACCCCTGGTGTAAAAGGTGGCAACCCTACCCCCACCAGATCAGACATCTGTCATATCACGGCCTTATATACACAGCCCTTCTTCCAACATATAGCACACATTAGTCTGTAAATATAAAATCCCCTGGAAAATTGAGTGTTGGGGTACTTATTAAAATTTTCAGCAGTTAGGAGTTACTTGCTACTTAAAAGGTTGAGAAACACTGTTGTACATGGATGAGGAGACAGTCTATTGCCTCAAAGAGCAGAGCGAGGGTGGCAGAAGGAATAAGTATCCTGCTAGTTTTACAGATGGGTTAGCTGAGGCACAAAGCAGTCCAATGCTTTGTCTTGGTCACATTGAACCTGGAGCAAAACTAAGGACTGAACAGAGACCCCTGAGCCCCAGTGTTGTGCCTTTACCCTGAGCCAGGCGGGATCGATAAGTAACCCAGCCCAGCCCAGGTTTCAAGGTTTAGGGTTAAAGGAGAGACGAAGAGAGAGCGGTGACAGAAAGGGCTTTTTTGTGCAAGAAAATTGCTGGAAAAGTAGAAACTAGAAGCAAAAAAAAAAAAACCCAGGTGGTTTGAACCTCACAAATTGTTATTCACTTTGTCGCTTGTTGGGAGCCCTGCTCGAATTAACCCAGTTGCATATAAATGATGGAAGTGGCTGGAACCCTATTTCCTCCCTAATCACAGGCAGTGGTTCAGTGGAGCTGAAAATGCAAAAGGAGAAGCAGGTTGGCAAAAACGTGCCCCTGCGAGCTTTCCTACAGTGTCAGCAGCTTCCATAGCTGCCTCCTGTGCGCTCCCTCCCCTACCAGAGAGCCCCACGGCCAGGGCCCTCCCATCTTCTCCCAAACAGGACAGCCACCATGCCATCACAGGCCATGGCCAGACTCACACCGCCACCTCCGCTCCTGATGCACACCATCATATCAAAGGGCTCCTGGGAAGTTACCTTGCAGGAATGTGGGATGTTGGCAGAGTGTTTAATCAGATAAATAAGCCAAAGCCACACTTCAGGGGCAGGATTAGCAAGAGGCAAGTCGCAGCTGGCTCCTGGAGTTCCTGTAAGCACCGCACAGCTCTGATAGAGGAGCTGGTGGGCAGAGAAACTCCAACCAGATGGTCTTGAACCTAAGGCCAGGCACTGTGGTCTCAAATGGGATACCATTGCGGGCTCTCCAGAGGGCCTGCGAGATCCCTCCAGCCTGATTAACCCTAACGCTGAAGCACAAAGCTGGCCTTAGGGAAAACGGCACCCTGGGCAAACTTGTATGTTGGCACCCCACCAAGTCGGCATTGCTGCTGCAGGCAGAGGCAGGCAGGCAGGCAGGGGCGCAGTCTGGCAGGGAGGTGGAGCGGCATGCTGCCCCAGGCAGGCCGGTGGGGAGGCACTGCAGCTGCTGTGCTGGGGCAAGGCAGGAGGATTGGAGCAAGAGCCACCCCACCCGCACTGCCCGGCCCGACTCCTCCGGAGCAGCAGCTGGAGGTGGGAGACGGGCTCGGCGGCTCGCGTGTATGTGTGCGTGCACGCGCGCGTGGCACCCCCGTGACCACAGCACCCTGGGTGGGAGCCCACATCACCCACCCTTAAAGCTGGCTCTGCTGCAGGGAGACTGTCTCTCCCTCGGCTCCTCCAGTTCCCAGATGACTGCCCCATGTCTTCTTTACCTTTGTAATTGCTGGAAAAGTCAACAAGTTGGCCTGAGCAACAAGAGAAAGAGTGAAAACCCCCAACCCTCATCGTTTCTGCTGCCCTGGACTTCCCACACACCGCTCCGTCGTCAGGGTGGGGTCAGACTGCAGTAGGGTCACGCAGCCCCCCCCACCCCGCACACTAGACAGTCTCTCTTCATTCAAGCAGCCAGAGCCTGTGTGTCAACCCAAATGACCCGAGGTGCCAGTAAGTAGCAAATGACTGTGCAGTAACAGCAGAGTAGTCCTACGTGGCTGCAAATTTATTACACATTTAGAAGAATCTAAATTTATATCCTCGGGTGCCTGGCTGCATTTTGCAAGTGTTCCTGCCAAAACCTTTACTTCACAGTTGCAAGCACCGAACGTCTAAGTGGCCAAATATGCTCTTGTGTTATGAGATCAGACACCAGGTAGACAGGGCTGGGGATGCAACAGGGAAGGGTGGCAGGGGAATTACAGGATGGCAGTGCCCTTGGTGGGAATTCAGAGCAGTAACGACACCCATTGTGCAGACTCAGAAACCAGATGTAGTCTGGTTTCTGCAAGAACTGAGCCTTCAGCATCCAGAGCCCTGACTGTCACCACTTGAGCTGGCTAGGAGAGGGACACGCGGTATGCATCGCCAGTATATTACAAGGCTCACCATTATTTCAGAGCATCGAGTACCAGAGAGCTGACTACAAGAAGGAGCTGATACAACCTCCAAACACAGGTCTATATGCCCCACCATAACAAAGGCAAGACACCATCAGCTTAATGGATTCCTGATGCAAAGTGCAATTCTCCAAAGCCAACTCATCTCAGAAGGAGACCGAGAGATGCCAGACTCCTAATCCATTGGTATTGGGACTGTCAGAGGTCAAGGATTAATGATTAACAGCAGTGGGGAGGGAATTTAAGCCAGCATTGCCAAAATAAATAGAGATGTCTGCATGGCAGGAAACTGGAAGGTGGCTCTCCAGAGCCACCCACCCGATCTCCTGGGAGAGCAGCTCTGTCCTGACATGGGGTTTCTGCGGGGCTCAAAGAAACAATGTGGAAGTCATGCTTTGAGATAACTTCTGTGGATAAAAATCCACCACCACCTGTGTGATTCCCCTTCTTGTGACTCCAGGTCCACAGGAGCTTTGGTAGATCAGAAGGTGGAGATGACAACCGGCCTGATGAAGCATCTGGGGTGATCATGGCCTGGAGGAGCTGATCCCACGCAGAAGTAAGCAGGGCTCTGCAGACCCTTAGGAGGACGGGGACTGGGGGAGGGAGGAAAGGTTGAAAGGCTCTTCCCAGCCCAGTGGCCTCCCACGCAAGATTAAAATTCCTCTGGAATTTGCTACGTAACTTGAAGCTTCAAGCTACTGCCATGAGCCCGTGGGATGCTCTGCATTTATACCCAGCGAGGGAGTGTGGCTGAGCCCCTAGGCCTGAGTAGGACCCTCAGTGCTAAACCCACAAACCTTTTCGGCTCCAGCAGTAAGGAGGGACTCTAGCTGGCAG
>NW_005841914.1:763981-778478 GCF_000455745.1 Alligator sinensis | reverse complement strand
CCCCCCTCCCTAGGGCCAGCCAATATTAGGGGACAGACGCCCATTCTGTTCAGTGATCTCAAGATCAAACAGAAAGGGTTTAAACTGAGGAACAGAGCCCATTTATCTCACTCAGCCCCATACAACAATGGTTCTCAGCCTCTCCGGACTTGAGGCCCCACTCCGTAACTTTTGTGCATCGAGCGGTGCCCCATTTCAAAAGCTAGTTTATATATTACAGTGCTTACCTCCTTACACAGGGACTGGGCAGTAGGGGTTGGGGATCGTCCAGGCAGAGATAAGCCTGAGCCTGGCTTATCTGCTTACCTCCTCACACCTCCAGGCACACTTCAAAGGATCTTTGATCCCCGGCACCCTGGTTGAGAATCACTGCAGTAGGCAAATAGTAGATCTAAGAGTGTCACGCAGGCCCCCAGACCTACAGACCTGGCTCAGCCCATTGTCCTGCACTGTACAACTGAGTCTACAGGCAGATCCTCGTGCTAGCAAAGAGCTCTGGAGGACCAGTATTTTGGCAGTCTACAGGGCAGGGTTTGGTATTTAGCTGCCCAGCATGCGTCTTATCCATGGTCAGCATGGGAGACAAAGGATAAAGGCTTGTCCCATAGACGAGGCCTGTTCTCCTTCCCCTCTCACCCTCTGCCCCCTGACAAACAGCTGAGCGGTGGAGGCCCTTGCTTCATCTCTGCATCTCCAGCCCTCAGAAGCAAAACCCAGGAAGGTGCCCCCAGGGTTTCACAGTGGAAGTCTCTCTCTCGTAGTTTATTGCCCTTTCCCAGCTGCTGGCTAACTTTCTCACCCTCCCGAGGCGGAGGTGTGGAGGCTGTTCTCATTATCTTCCCCCCAAACCAGAGCCAAGAAAGAGGGGAGGGGGGGGGGGAAACCCTGGAAGAAAAATGCACGCAAGCCCTTTCAGCCCCCTCCTCCATGCCCCCCACACACAATACAAGGCCAGGGAGGGATTAGAAGAGAGGAATAGTTCCAGAGATGGAGAAATTCTGCAAAGAGACTAGATCATGGGAAATGGCCACAGCCCGAACGCACCTAGCGCGAGCCCCATGCCAGCAATTTCCTTGCTCGGAGCAGGCCACTGTGCGCTCCTTAGAAGCGCTGCAAGGGGCCTGAAAAGGAGATTTTGCACGGGCTGGTTTACAAGAACAAAACGCCTCAGTCCTACGGCGAGGGAGAGACGGGAGAAAAAGAGAGAGGAAGGAATAAAAGTGAACAGGAAAAGACAAAAAGAGCGGCGCACAATGCGGCTGGAAGAGATGCTTTCAAAGCAATCCAACTTCAAACAGAGCAGCTCTCAAGTCAACCAGAAACCTTCCCTGCCCCGTCCCAGAGACCAGAAGGTTTGCAGGGGCCTGGAGTTTGCTCTCTAAGAGGTGACCCCAGATTGGTCCTTAACTGGCTCCAGATACCTGGTGCCCCTCCTTTAGCAGCAGCTGAGGTCAGACGGCCTCTCCTTTACCAGCGTGTGGGTGTTAATGCCCTGCAGTGAGGATGCTTGTTGCCATCCAGGACTTGCCTATGACTTTCCCTGTGTGAGCAATGTGGGGAAGCAACTCTGGGTGCCATAGGGATGTTGCATCACAGCAAAGGGGAGGGGGCCTGTGGACCACTATCTGCTAAGAGAAGAACTACACTCTAAAGGCCTCAAAAGGCTTGAGGGTCTCCTCAATACATCTCATCCTCAAAGCACTCCTCAGCCCGGCTAGCTTTGTGAAGGATCTCTCCAAGAAGTGATGGACACGGGGCAGCCGGTCATAAAACAAAGCAGGCAGCTGGACACTGGGCCCCTCTTCGCCGTCTTCATGTCCTGCGAGATCCCTGAACCAGAACTAGGGCACAGATGCAACTTCCAAGTGGATCTGTTCCTGGTTTGAACCAGTCTAGGAAGTTTAATGGTAGCCACAGATGAGCACTAAGGTTTCATGCCTCTCACTACTGAAAAATCTCAGAAAAGAACGGGTCACGGGGACAAAAATCCTGTCTCTGCTGAAGACATGGCAAAATTCCCATCGACTTCAGCGTGGTCACCCATTAAGAGCGATTTCCTCTCTCTGAGTTTTGGACAGGGCCATTTTGGTGCAGACCCATCCTTGATGGAAAGGATTAATGAAACTCCAGAGACTGGCTCCCTCCTCTTAAGCCCTCTGGAAAATTAGAGGTGAAACAGCATCTATTTTTAGCATGAAGCAAGAAATTTCACGGTGGTGTTGGGCTAGCGGCTCTGTGATGGGGGGGTTTAAAGCCAGCCAGCGGGGACCTTTTGTTAAATGGTGTGTGTCTATCCTATCCAGTGTCATCAGGTTTAATTACGTACCGTACCTGCAGAGCCGATGTAGGGAACTCGTCTCTGGGAGGGTTCAAGGTCCACATTTCTAGCAGAGCAATCTGAGCTCCGGCAACGGCACCAGAATTAATGCAAATCACGCCACTAGCGAGGCAATTTTTAATAGCAGAACTAGATTCTCATTAGCCAGGGCCGCACGATGTTTTAATCGGATGTTCCTTCTACCCTGAGCCACATGTGTGGAGTCAGCATGCAGCCCCTGCGCAGACCACCTGCAAAAATACTGGTTTCCTTTAAACTTCAGCCATGATCAATTCAAAATGTGAGACCTCTGAGGGGAAAGATCTTCTGGGGAGTAATCAGCTGTTGAACTTGCAGGAAGGAAAGGGGGGGAAAAATAGGAAATACAATCTCACTCCTTGCTTGAGAGAGCTCTGCTGAGTTTGCCCTTAGAAAACCCAACACACCCAAAAGCCCGACTTCCACCCGCCCAGCCCGAGTTCAAACAAACAGATGCAGGGAAGCCCTGGGCTTATCAGACAATCTGTTCCCCAAGGAAAGCTCATTCAGATATCTTGAAGGGAAAGAGAAAACACACTCAGCTTAGAAGTCATTGTGTAGAGACTGTGCATGAATAGCCAGACAAGCTGGCTTATCTGCCATAAGCTCCCTTTTGGGGAGGCAATATCCTCCCATGCAATGACCCACTCACCACATTTGCCGTGCACCGGGCTCACAGGTCCAAGCTCCTTAAAGCCATGATCCAGCACCCTAGCCTCAGACGAGGTTCTGAAATGCTAATCTGTAGAGTGCAAATGTTTAAAACAGAGCCAATGGGGACATTTCAAACTGAATCAATTTTCATAGAAATAGGTTGTTTTCATCTAGGCCCAAAACAAGTGGAGATGGGTTGGTTCTGATGAAGGCTCTACTTGGCAGGCTTTATTGGATGCCCCAGAAAGCTTGGGACCTCTATGAAAAAGCTCAGGTTTCTTTTAAATGAAAAACATGGTTTTGATCAGTCTCTTTCCCCAAATCGTTCACAGGATTTTTGCTTTCATCCCACAATGGAATGAAAACAAATTTCCAAATGCCGAGAAGTTGCTGCAAAACAAGGGTGGTCTCCCGGACAGCTCAACTTCGAGCCGTCTCCTAGGCTCATGAAAGACTTCATCTATGCTCCAAGTCTGCTAACCAAGCCTCCTAACTCCACTCAAGCTGCAGAAAATGGGCATCAGCTCTGTGTGGGTTCAAGAGACCCCTTGTTGGCATTCCTAAAACGGACTGGGTGCCTACTGGACACATCAAAAGGAACCTCTTTCAGGCTCCAAAAAACACTTCAGCTTTAAGGCAGAGCTCTGGACAAAAATGTCATTTCCCCCAAACCAGTTACCCCTAGGCCTGCTTAGAAACTTTTGTCACTGTACAGCATGTCCAATATTCCCCCCCGGCCTGCTTTTCCTCGCCCCACATTGGAAAGCCAAGTCACCCAGCTGAAGGACAGTGAAGAGATGCAGTTGGAGGAAATGTCCTGGCCCTGCGCATTAAGAAAGGGAAGGCGCCTAGTGGTACTGAGTTGGCTGAATGCAAAGATGAGAGACTGAAGAGTCATCATGCTCTTCTGAGCTTGGTGTAGACAGTTTTGACTTCTTTGATTGACATTTTAATTTGCTGTGGGTCACCCGGGCTTGGTTCTTTCCCAGCACCCCACACGGATTCAGTCCAATTCAGTCCCACCCTGTACAGAAATGCTCTCTGTTGCCTACCCCCCAGTCCTACTTTACTCTCTCCGGCCCACCCCACAGCCCCAGTTCCTGCAACATTTACAGTGGCTGTATCTCAGTTAACAAATAGCTCCCCTGTGAGCTATTGGGAAGAGGCTCTTAGTTAGTTAAAGGAAACGAGCTGTTTAACAAATTAACTTTGCACAAAGCTGGAGTCCAAGAAAGATGCAGTTCCTACCTGATGTGAGGAAAAGCTTAGTAATTAATATTACCCAAAGCTCCAACCTGGGTATGAACTGAGGAGGGACAGTGAGCGAAAAAAGGCTTAAGCTTTAATGCTGCTAAGCATGTGGTCCATGCAGCACATCTAACTATGGGTACACTGAGGCACTGTCACACAGCCTGGTGCATATCGAGTATGTGGGTACCTGCTGCATACCCCTACATATGCTTGCAGGGTATGGCTACATGGGAGACAACGGCTCTATCACCACCACTGCGGGAATGACGTGAGAAAACAGTACTGGGCTAGAACAGATCCCCGCTGACCACACAAGTGCCCGTCTCCTGACCTTCTCCCCACAGGCCAGCTCAGCAACTGGACACAGGACGCCAGTGTCTCTTGGCAGAGGAAGGAGGCCATGCAAGTCAAACAGGATCGGCCTTTGCCTTTTGCTGCGGGGCTGCGGCCTTACACCAGATACTGAAGGGCTGGGGGAAGCTATGGGCTGGGAGTCACACAAAGGGCTTAATTGTTTTGCCACCAAGGAGTTGGATGTATGCTAGAGGAAGGACAATGTGTGGGCACAGCTGGCACGGCGACAAAAGCCCACACATACCATTGTGGTGGCAGGCTCCAGGAGACGAGAGGAAGCAAGCGGAGGCTGAGTGAGCCCCGGCGCTGCGAGCCCAGAGGATGGGTCTTCAGCCAGGGGGCTGTTCATGTGGGACGGTGTTTGGCTCTCGCCACATGAGCAGGAAAGAACATTTAACGCCCGTGCTGCAGCAGCTTGGCTCAGGCTGGGGTCTAGCTGCTTGTTGGCCGAGCTATCAAGACCAGGGTCTGGCTGCGCTAAGGTGCAGTTCGGCCTCAAGTTACCCACTTCCAACCCCCTAGCCTACTTGCTAACTGGGGCCCGGCCTCAGAGGAAACCACTGCATCCTGACCTGAGCTCGAGGTCAGACTGATCCAGCCCAACTGAGTCCTGCCGGTCTCCTCCAGGCAGAATGGGCTGTGCCAGCACAAAAGAGTCTCCGTTAAATCTTGCTCGGGACTTCTGGCACAAAGAAGCAAAATGCCTCCCACGCTCCCCATCCCTTCATTCCCCACAGCATCTGGGGAGAGTATCATGCACCAAGCTGCAGGGGCAGGCTCTGGGTCCGAGCCATGGTCCAGCTGTTTCAGAGCTCCACCTCCAACCATGGGAAAGAGCAGATGCTGCGAAGGAATGTGCAAGACCCGACCCACACACCTGCCTCCCTACATGAGATCTCCTTCTGCTCCGACAGACCCGAGGCACAATATCCCTTCCAAACAGTTAGCAGCGACTAGGAGGAAGGGTCCCAAACACCAGTGTCTCTGCAGGTTCAACCATTTGGAGGGGAGAGAGCTGAGCCAACATGGAGCAGGGCCTTAGCAGGTGGGAAGGGGTCGGGGGGGAAAACAGACCAAGTCTGCAGTCCGAACATGACGCATCTTTTCCCAAGGGCCAAATATTTATCCTCTACATTCCCTCTGCACGCCCTCGCGGCGGAGCAGGGGAGACTAGGAGCACAGGCACCCGGACAAGTCACCCCAGGGGACACGAGCCTAGGAGCTGCCTGTGTGCATGTGCTTATTCCACAGCAAACGAAACCTAGCCTAGGGAAGCTCACCCCATTTTCACTGCAGGGTAATCTAGCTTTTAGTTTACACCTCAGGGTAAAAGCATGCACAAAAGACTCACATCCTGGAAGTCCCCACCCCTGTTTGGCCAGTAGTAACTTGTCTAGGAGCTCAGGCTCTTAACAGACCTCTGTGTAGCTGTGACTGCAGTTCCTGTAGACACACCTGGGCCAGCTTTTAATATCTGGCTTGGTTCCCACTAGCAGTGCAGCCACACTAGCACAGACCTTACTACAGACTAATCACCCAAGCCAGGTTTTCCAGCCAGGGTTGAGCTCTGTGGTGCCACTCCTACTGCTCCTAGCAGCACCAGGTGAGCTGGCTTTAAAGCTGGCTCAGGTGAGTCTCCTTTTAATGCAGTCCCAGCAATGGTTGCAGTGCAGGTGTATCCTAATGGGTTAAGCCAACCAGGACTGCAAAGGGTGAGAAAGGAAAGACTCTCCTAAGTGTCCGCTGAGTTTGAAACTGCAATTGAGACTCTAAAAGCATGGAGAAGCATAGTGATTTTTAGCAGAGAGAGTATGCACTCTGTATAAAAGGCATGATGTGTATAGTACTACCAGAAAGGTCAGTAAAAAAGACATATAGCACAGTCTACTGTCTTATCCTCCACCTTACTACCCCCCTGCAAAAAACCTCCAGCATGGCAGCGTTGGGCTTGAGAGCCACTCTGCTGCATTAAGCACATCCACAGCCCCCAGAGCTGGGAACTTGGTCGTTCACCCTGCAGCTGCAGGAAGGGGTTATGCCCTTTCCTCGTACCCCCAGGACAGAGGAAGGAGCCGAGTTATGTGTTTATTTGTTGGTTGCTGCAGAATCCCTGCATTCCTTCCCCTGTTTACTCATCTGCTCCTTGGACAACATCTGTAGCCGCCAGCTCTCATCAGAGAGGCTCTGGTTCAACGTACTTCCCCATCCATCCACATTAGCATACTCATTAACACAGCGAATGAAGAGCACAGCAAATAGGATCTTCCAGAAGCAAATTTTCCATGTCCTTGGGTAATGGGGGCCAGGGAGCGGAGGGGAGAGAAAGGCTGGGTCTCTGCCATTCCAGCTGCCAAAGACAGACTCAGTTCTGCATCTGGACACCAAGGATTGCACTGAAAGTCACACATCCGCTACTTCCACAAGTACTTCCCCTCTGCCGGTCCCTGTAACATCCATGGCGGAGCGGTATCTCATTTCCCTGACAATGGTACCTAGATTGGCTGGAAGAGTGACACATGCTCTCACAGATAGTCAAACACTGGCTGCCTCCAGTTGGAAAACTTCCCAGGCTTACAGCAAAGCCTAGCCCAAGTGCGTGTCCCCTGGGAACCTACAGGTCAAGTTATTACAGTCATTAAGGAGAGGAGGTGCTTGTCTAGCATAAGGGCTTACCAGGGAAACACAGGAATATCCACCGTGCTCCCCAAGCCAGCAGAGGCAAGCCCTGGAGATGCAGCACACAGGTCCCTCCTCCTCCTCGTGAGAAGGACCTGAACCTGAGCATCATCTTCTGAAGATGCATGTGGCAATGGGATGTAGCACAGTGTATGCCAACTGCAGGACTAGAGAAGAGTCTCAAGACCCTCTACCTGTCCCCATATCCCTCCTGAAGTCTGGTCCTCCTTCAGGAAGAGGAGACGCTGCCTGGATGATGCCTTCTCATTTGGAAGACATGCCCCCTCCACCTTTGAAAAGTCAAGCCCCCTTCTAGTAACAGAGAGCTGTGGCTCACATACTGTGCCTGCTAATCAGCCTATTGCTGCTAGGCGAAATTTTGCCCTCAGGCCAGCCCCACCCCTGGCTGAGATTAAGAGGTGGCCACAGAGCCAGAGTTAGGCCTCTCACAAGAGAGGCGAGCCGTGCGGACAGACCGAGCGACAGACAGACATGCAAGGCACCATCCTCACCTTCCACGCAGTGCTCCACCTCCTCCAGGTTGCGCAGGGTAATCCGCATCAGGCTGGAGTTCAGCATCAGCTCATTTCTGTGTGCCGGCCACATGTACTGGGGGGCGGGGTTGACAAAGAAAATCCGGGTGTCCCCTGTCGAGACTTGGTTGTCGCAGATCAAGGGGTCCCCAAAGCCGCCGATCACCACTTTGTTCCCACCATCCAAGAGGATTTCATGAGTCACGATATCTTTGCCTTTGAGGTACCTCCAGACTCTGACCTGGAGAGAAAGGAGGCCCGTGTGTGAGAACCCGACCAGCCAGGCTCAGAGCCCACCGCCCCTTCTCCCCGGCGGCCCGAGACCTAGTTAATCATTGTCAAGTCTGTCAAAAATGCTCTGCAAGGGGGAGAGTAACCAGGGCTTGTGAAAACCTCCAGGGGAGCTAATTTTGTTAACTAGACAATAAGATGTGGCATTGAATGAAGGCAGGCATTGTCCTCTGCCCAAAATAAACCCATCTCCCTCTCTCCTTTGCTAGTTGTAGCACCCGATCACATCCACCCTGAGCAAAAGGGGACCAACAAGGTTGATTTTGAGCCAATTCGACTCTCTCTTGGCCCAAGAGAGCCATACAAGTACAAAGTGTCCAGCACCTGCCACCCATTCACATGGCATTCACTAAGGCTGATACCCATGGAACCGAATCTCAGCCGCAACGTTCAGGATCACTTTTAAGGAAAGATCTGCGATGGAAAAAGGCAGTGTAGTATAAGCAATGTGGGTGGGTTCCTGGGATATTTGCTGTTTCAATACACTCGTTTCATTTAGCAGGAGGCCGCAAGCAAAACAAATAAGCAGGAAAGGCAGAAGAATAGCTCCAGATAAGCCACCACTTCTCAGAAAACACTTGAGGGTTGTTGAGAGACAATGCCTTTGTAGGAAAAAGCTGGGGAGCAGGAGATAAAAGGAGAGCGACTTAAAAAGGGATCCTCTCATATGGGGAAACAGGATGTGTAAATGTTTAGAGAATTCCGGACGGAGACAGGCACCAACTGGGGAGTCTGAAGAAGTCAGGACTTGCCTGGGGTGCAGCCGAGGGATGGCAAGACTCTCTCAAGTACAGCTGTGCATTTAGGCCTTTCTAAAAGCATCTCTTCAAATGCTATTGCCTAATAAAAAATTTTTAAAAAGCATCAACACAACACTTTGGTTTCACAAAGGGTCTTTCCCTCCACCGCCGGTCGCACGTTCCCAAAATGAAGAACCAAATCCCATCAGACTGATGGAGTGAGTGCAGTTGATGCCCAGGGAGATGTAACCCAGTGCCTGAGCTAACCATGAAAGCAGGGCAGAATCCAAGCTCCTGGCAAGCAAAGGCATCAAGCCCAACCCCTGACAGATGCACTTTAATTTGGAAGAGGAGAGAGGTGCAGCCAGGCCCTTTGGGGTTACTGTTATCTAGGCTGCAAGCTTCTCTAGGGTGGCACCTGGCTTTTTTGCCTGCAAAGGCCCACACCCACCAGCTGTACCACATGCAACAGCATCTGAGCCACAGTTAAACCCACCTGGGCAGACATGACTTTGTCAGGTGGGATGGGGGAAGGGGCAAAGAAATCCCATCTCCCACTCCCTGATGCAATGCAGTCATCCAAGGTTATATGCATGTGCTGCTCTTGACACAGCAGGATGCATCAGAGGCTGAATTCACCCATAAGAACATACCCGGTGCCAAAATGACTCGGACCGGTGGTCTCTCTCTCCGTGTCCTGTCTCCAACAGTGGCAGAAGTGTTTGCTATACAGGGAGAGCATCAAACCAGATACCTCTAGAGTGATCTAGCTATTCAATACCTTTCCTGGCATCTACCATGTATTGGGTTAGAAATGCCAGAAGAAGCATCTCCAACCATTCTGGTCGATAGCCATTAATAGCCCTATCATCCATGAATTTATCGGGTCCTTTTTATTCTCTCTCTCTGTCTCTTTTTTTGCACCTGGCTCTGCTGTCTGCCTCCACCACCTCCTGTGGCAATGAATTCCGCAAATTAAATACAGCTTGTCTAAACAAGGACTTTCCCTTGTTAGTTTTAAACAGATCACATACTAAGTGCTAGTGTTCTGGGACTCGGTGAACAACAATTCCCTGTTCATTTGGTCCATACCCACATAAGACCATAACTTCTCAGAAGGCAAATCAGCCTCATACGATCCTAGTTAAAAAGGCCTGACTGGCACCAAACTTATGGCTCACAAATAGCTGACTAGAAGTTGAAGTGTCTTTCCCTTCCGTGGACAGAAACTGGGCTACTTAGGAGAGTTGCATCTGCAACAGCAGCAACAGCAAAAACCGGATGGTTAGGCTGTTGATGGCTCCATTCAGACAGCTGTGGCTTCATGGTTACTTACTGCATCAGGCTACAGTTCAGGTTTCTGAAAGGCTGGGTTTCACCCAGTATCACTGGGAGCTTTGTATCCCAACATGCCTTCCAGCATTTCAATGGCTGGCTTTGCCAGTGGGAGCCTCGCTCAGGCAAGGAGCTTTGTACGCAGCCAGATGAAGCTGGCAGAGTGATAGATGGCAGCATCAGTCACTTCTGCCCTGGTCGTGCCCACGACTAATAACGGGATTGTAGCTCACAGCAGAAGCTGATATACTTGATTGGACACTTTGGGGAAAACCAGATCCATGGCTGTCTGCTTTCTGCCCCTCCGTGTGCACTAGATATGCACGCAGGGAAAACTAACTTAATCTTTTAGTCCTTGTCTAGGACTGTCAGGCCCCAAGCAGTGCCATGGAGGTGCCAGGCTCCAGCCGGCGAATTTCTGCAGGAGATTTTGTCCATTGCACAAGCCAGTACTTTGTTGCATGGACTTGGAAGGAACATTAAAGCCAGCAAAACCCCCAGCCGGGGACCTTGACCAGCTGGAGATGGCACTCTTAGTGCTCCAGAGTAAGGGGAGCCGTGAGGCAGGAGCCCTGAGAGCACGGGCAGAAGAGAGCTGCAGGCCGGGGAAAAATGAATCTTTGAGGCTCTGACGAGATGATGATGCTGGGTCAGGGAGAGAGAGAGAAAAGATGATGTTCTATTTAAAGCTAGGAAAAGCAGTTGTTTGGTCAGTACCCATCCCTGTAAATTATTAGGGGCTGTCTTCTCGTACTAGCAGCGCTGGCCAGAATGTTTGGAGCATTTGGCAGTAAAACCCAGCTCCCCTCAATCATCCAATTCCTCCAAAGAAAAACACAATGTCTGACCACAGTAAGCAGGTTTCTCTCCCAACTTGAGGGCAAAATTTCACAGGCTCTTCTGGATCAGAGAGAAGCCAGCTGCTGACACATCCCCCCAACCCAGAGAGGAAGCCAAAGGAACATAGCAGATCTGTAAGTTAGGAGCCAAATGTATCCCCCCCCCCATGTCCTGCTCCCTCCTGTTTGAAACTGCTCCCAACCAGGTACAGAGGAGCAAAGGGAAGAGGCAGTTCATAATGCCAATGATCTACCAGGCACCAGGGCGCTGCAAGCAGGTTTCCTGACCCCTCTCCAGTGAGTTATGGGATCCCCTTGCAACTATTTATTGTCTTGCAAAGAAAATTGCTCTGGAGGAAGAGGGAGCTGGCAGGAGGCAGGGAGCTGGGTCTGCCCAACTTACAAATAATAAGAACAGTTCATCAAAAGAGCTGCTCAAGGCTTCTGGCTTGGAAAGAGGGCAGCTTGCTAGTGAGCATGTCGATTGAGGCGCACGGACGTTAGCAAGACTCGAAACACCCTCTGCCTGATCCCTCCAGCCTTCTCGCTGTGCTCACAGGCATTTCTTATCCTGCTCTTGGCTCCCTGTTCTCTCTCCCGTGCCAGCCACGGAGGGGTCAGTCACCCACCCGCCTTCTGTGGCTGTCCTTACTTCCTTTGGGAACTCGGAGCAAGTGCTAGGACTCGCTGCAGCAAAGCAGGGTGGGGAGGGACTGCCTGCAGATAAGGAGGTGCTGGAAGCCACCCTCTGCCATGAGGTGGTGGGTAGAGGGGAGGGCTGTACCCAGCTGTACCCAGCCACACACATGCTGAGACTTTTTACCTAGGAGTCTCAACATTCTTTAAGCTTGGGTATCACGCCCATTTTGCAGATGGAAAAACTGAGGCATTCAGAATACTTCACAGTCCCATGCTCTAAGCAACAGAGCAGGCCACTAGAAGGCCTGAAAGAGGAAATTACAATTTCCACGCTGGGACACATGTACCTGCTCCCATGCAGTTTGGAGAGAAGCCCTGCTGATGGGAATACATTAGCATAGACCTTAATTGTCCCCTGTGGAGAAAGCCTCTGCTACTCAAGGGTCAGAGCACTCCGTACTCATGGAGTATCTCAGGGCCATCTCTGCTGCTTCCTACACTGACGGCAACCGAGAACTTACAACCAGCTCTGGACAAGGACCCAGCAAGCACGGTCCGTGCATCCCAATCTCTGGCAGGAGTGATTGGCTGCCCTATCTCTGTCTCCCTGGGCCAAGATTTGGTTTGGGTGAGACACAGCAGCTAGCAGAAGGTGAAAGCCAAAGGAGAGAGGGAGAAAAAGATCTGAAATCATTTTATTTGAAGGGCCTGAGCCAATGAATAGAGCAAAGTCAAATCAGACATTTCACTGCTGGATTAGCCTGTCTTCCCCTACACCTTCCCTGCAGCGCTGGCCACTCTTCGACACCAGATACCCGACTAGACAGAGCAGGGCTCCGATCCAGTCCATCAAGTCCTGTGCTCCTATTAACAAATCATCCTGTACTGTTGTTATGGGCATGGGGAATTCCTCTGCAGAGCATCAGTCTGTAGTACACATCTAGATGCTCCTTCAGTCGCCTCCCCCTGTTTGAAGCTAAACACCCCACAAGCGCACAGAGGGTGAGCAGATGCTACAGAATATAGATGAAGGTGGTTAAGCTTTTCCACAATGATGCTCCAGTCCCAAGCTCTCTCTTCCCCGGTTTCCAGGTTCTCCCAGCTTGCAGGGAATCGAATACCACTCCTGCCAATGTCAACTGATGCCACAGAAAGCAAACACAGCTATGCCTCCTCCTCCTCCAACCTGCTGCGAGGCTGCAGTCACACCGTGCGATGAAAGGTGGTGGGCTGGGAAAGTAAGTGCTTCCGAAGCAATCTGCTCTGCCTGATGCAGTCCTAGTAGCAGCCGGCTTCAAAAGCCAACCGCTCGGCTGTACGCAGCCCTGCCCCTCCGAGCGCTTGAGAAAGAGAAATGGCAATCAGCCAGCGAGCAGAGAGTGAAGAAGGAGGACCGTAAAAGGCAGCTCCTCTCTTCTGATCTGCGAGGAATCCTTGCATTCACCCCAAGGGACAGCTGTCCTCCCGCCACCTCAGGAGGAAGTTCTGGGCCATGGGTGACCCAGCAGCTCAAGGGAGGGTCGGGATGCAGTTTGCTCCTTGCATGGGATTAGACTGAAATGGGGTTCCCTGACAGCCTCTTAAAAACTCACTACCATTCATCAAACACAATTAAGGAGGCTTCTCTGGCAACTCCCTGGCTATCCCTGAAAAACAAGGCAGGGGAGAAAAAAAAATTAGGGTACAGATAACGAGACATTCACATCCCAGCAAGTCACCTCTTTGCAATGAATATTGGGAGAGAAATAGTGTTTTATGGGGTTCCCTGTGACTGAAGAGGATTGGAAAAGGAGACAGCTTTTTTGGAGAGAAGCTTTGCAAGAATCTATTTAAAGTGAAATGCAAATGAGAGAGAGATTTCCCCAAAACCGTGGAAATCCTCCCTTAAATAGGAAAATAAAATGAGCTCTGCCAATGGGAACAGCCTAGGCTTAAGTGCGATTAGAGAGATTTCCATGCAAGCAAGTGCCAGGAGTGGCCCGATCCAAAAAGAACCAGGGTGGCAGGGGAAGTGGCTCAGGAATGGGGCTTCCTACTCTGGGAGTGAGCTGCAGCAGGCAGAAGCAGGGCCTTGAAAACAAATCCCTGTTCAGACAGCCCAGAGCAGGAGTCCACAATGCTCTCCATTCCCAATCGCTATTTACTGGCGGCTCTCAACTCAGTTAGCAAAGCACTTCGCCTCCGTTCCCTTGACTCATCCACAGCCTAATCCAGACCTCCGCAGGCAAAGCCCTGCTGCATCCCAATAATGAATCCTAGTGGTAGCCCAGGACCCGTGTCTTCCCTAAAGGGCCTGACTCCTACTAAGCTTGTACTACAAGCTCCGTTCAACACAGAGATCAGGTCAGACTAGGACGTGAGACTAAAACTAATTCCAGAAATTAGGAGACGGAAGAAGAACGCCAAGACATGGGCTCTAGAGGAAGCATCCTAGCTCCCAGGTCGCGACCATGAGTAGAGCGTGGAGGGAAGATCTAGATCTAAAATCCTCCCCTCTGGAGAAAGGAAAGATTAGCAGGTCTCAGTGCTAATGTCAGCGTTGTGCCTGGGTCTGTTCTTTCTTAATGGTTAATCTGTTCAAAAAGTAAATTTGTGGCCAGTAGTCATTCATGGATGTTTATCTAACATTAACTTCTGTTTCTTCTATCAGTTGTAACATGTTTATCTTTGTATACCGAGAGTTTCATGTTTGAGGATTAGAGATTAACCAGGGAAGAATGATACACTAACACAGAAACCACAAGAATCTTCCATGGATATTGGATATCCGCGTGCCTCTTCTTTACAGACCACCAGTACCAGTCTTGTTCGCTGGTTTGGGGGGAGGTG
>NW_005841914.1:760367-763971 GCF_000455745.1 Alligator sinensis | reverse complement strand
TCCTGCTGAGAGAAGGAAATATTGTGGATTAAGTAGCTATGGTATTTGGAAGTAACCCCAGGGCTTAAGAAACAGTTACCAGAATTTATAATACAGCAAGGAAGCGAGGAGGTGTTTTCTTGGGCACTAGCCAGCCAAATCACTTCTTCATCCGTGCACATCAAGGGATTCAAACCAACAAGGGTTTGCAGCGTGGCAGCTAGAGCCAAGTCTGGCCAGCCACACTTCGCAGACTGATTCCAAAAGGCCTATTCTGAAAGACCCCGGTGTGATCAAGCAATTCTGCTGCAATGCAATCGCTTGCACGTTTCACACGTCTGAAAGATTTTAAAAATCGGGATGAAAATGCAAGCCAAGTAGCATGCACATGTCACAACTCAAGCCCCCCCAAATCAGGAGAGATTTTCTTAATTCTGAGTGATATTTGGTCTTGTTCTACCTGGCTTTTTGGCTTTGGGGTACATTCAGATCCCATTTTCAAGCTCTCCTCTGTGACAATGAGGGCAAGAGACTTACTCGGAAGAAACAAGAGCTTTCTGGTATCATCAGATGATATCTGGAGCTGGGGCAGCAAGACTGCAGTACAATAAAAATGCTGGAGTTGGCATTGCTGCCAAACCGGCCGTTACACTGAAAAGACGAGACTGAGGTTTCTCTAACTTTCATTTTGTTTTACAGGAATTAGGGGCTGGCTGAAAATGCACTTGGTTGCACAATGGGATCTATCCGGTCGGGGGGGGGGGGTTTAGCGAGTGCTGAGATACAAATCAATAGCTAATGCCAGCAAAACTAAACAACTCATAACATTCAGCGCAAACTGTATCCACTTACTGTCCTGGCCAGAGTGACATCTGGACCATGCCCCCCCATTTCATTCTTCCCATACACGCTCTTGTTCCTTCCCAGCAGAGAGGGGAGCATTTCATGGTGGCTTCTAGACCTAAAACCCATGCCCAAGAGAGCACTCTGCTCCCCAGTGCCACCAATCCTGTCCAGTTCATTTCTAAACAGATGCTGGTCACCTGTAGCACACCCCTTCCAGACAAGGGCAGCAGACTAGGTGGGCTTCAGGATGCTCCAAAAGAAGTGCCAATAAAGTGCTTCTTCCTCACACTAGAGTTCTGCTAATAAGCAGTGAAGCCAAAACCTGGAATTTATTCCTGATTTAGAAAGCAGCTAATTGTAAATTTGGAGGGGGGCATTTTGGAAAGCGGTTCCTTAAAATAGCACTTCCCTGTCCCACCCTCCCTGAATGCCAAAAGTGGGGTCTGGGAATCCTGCTACGGCAGCAACAAGTCTTGGCACTTGGATCACCAGCGCTGCCCACCCCAGTTTACTGTGGATGCTGCCACTTGCCGCAGGCCCCCAGTGGTTCCCAACCACGGTCTGGTTTTTCGCACAGCGCGTAGGATGCCCTAGACTCTTTACAGACAGAATCACCCTCAACTAGTCTGGACATCCTGTAATTTATGGGATTGGGGGTGAAGCTCTGTGGGGGTAACAGGGCACAGGTGAATGAGAAGCAAGCAGCACTGGCTGAGTTGGAGGGAGGTCTTTGGCTGGTAGATCAGTCCAGTCGGGTTGGGAGATCGCTCAGGATAAGAGCCCTCCTTGCACACCCCATCCTTCCAGACCCTGCTCCTAGCCTTTTGCATCCAACTGCCTGGATCCCTGTACTGTTAAATCCTCTGGTTTCTCTTCAGATCGCATAAATCTTTCGCCTTTTACTGTTAAATCCTAAAAGCAGCAGGGCTAAAGGGGCCCCCAGGACATCATTTAGTCCAACCCTCTGCTCGGGGCAGGATCAGCCCAACCTAAACCGTCCTAGACAAGTGACAAGCGGATGGGATGCCAGACCCCATTAGGTCCATTTCACTAGTTAATTCCAATGAGGTGCTTCAATACTTTCCATGATAAAAACGTCCTTTTAAACTACTCTCCCACCTTGGTAACCCCGTCCCCCAACCTCGGAAATAAAAGGAAGGAGCAGGAGTTCCTTCCCGGAAAGAGTTAAGCCTCGCAGCACAGTTGCTGACAACCACGCAGGGATGGCAGTTCAGGTTGTTCAGTACTTTGCTGTCTCTTGGCTTTAAAAAAAACCCCACCATAGCCAGCGGCAAGATTCCTAGTTAAACAATAGCCCAGCTCCAAGGAACTGGAGATGCTTTGAAAGTAAACCTGGAGATGAGCCTGCTGCAGCCCCAGCACCTACAGCAGCTCAGGTCTGAGCCATGCAGAAGGAAAGTTGAGAGTTGCCTCCTACATGAAAGGGAGGAGAGAAGGGGAGGGAAATCCCTTCAGATGTGGGGCTCGACCATTTTTCTTGCAGTCTAAAAATATATAATTACACGCCGCAGCCGCAGTTTAGGGAATAAAAAACACATGTCCCTGCACGAGAAGAAACTTGTCTGGGTTGAAAGTTTTGCTGCAGCTCGTACAAAAATAAATAGTGAGCGAGGAGTTCCCAGCTTCACTTTCCAGGGACCGAGATCATAGGGAAGGGGGGAATTTATTTTTCTTCTTCTTCCCTTTTGCTGTTTTTGGACCGGTGGGATGTTGAGCAGGTTTATGGCTTTGTCGGTGCACTTGTTACAGGCTGGGAGAGGGGAAAGGGGATGTTGGGAACTGCTGGGGCCTGACAGGATCCACCCACCCCTAGCAATCCAGCCTGGGGGCAGTGCACTGACTATGAGAGTTACACTTAGATTTGCACGCACACACTGGCACATGCACACTCGCACACAGTTGCTCACACATTCTCACAGACTAACACAGATACACACACATACACACTTGCATGAATACTCACACGTGCACATTCACATGGATACTCACACACATACATGCAGACTCATACTCACACTCACTTGCTCACACACACACACTCAGGCTAACACAGATTCACACTGGCATGCATACTCACACATGCACATAGACTCATGGATACTCACACACACGCACACTCATACTCATACTGACTTGCTCACACACACACACTCAGGCTAACAGATTCACACTGACATGCATACTCACACGTGCACATAGACTCACATGGATACACACACACACATGAAGACTCATACTGATACTCACTTGCTCACACACACACTCAGGCTAACAGATTCACACTGACATGCATACTCACACATGCACATAAACTCACGTGTGTGTGTGAGTATCCAGCTAACACACTCAGATTCACACTGACATACACACACATGCATAGACTCCAGCGGATACTCATGCACACACATGTTCACAGTCACACCCAGACTAACACACACAGATTCACACTGACGCACACACACATACACATGCACAGACTCCAGCGGATACTCATGCACACACATGTTCACACAGTCACACACAGACTAACACACTCAGATTCATGCTGACACATCCACAGACACTGAGACTCACATGGATACACACACTCAGATTCACACAGACACACACTTGCTCACACTCACATACACTCAGACTAATACACTCAGATTCACACCGATACACACACACACACACACGCTCAGGCGCACACTCGCACGCGGCGCGGGCAGGGCGGTGCAGGAGCAGGAGCCGGAGCCGGAGCCGGAGCCGGGCCGGG
>NW_005841914.1:738353-759841 GCF_000455745.1 Alligator sinensis | reverse complement strand
GCCCGCCCGCAGCCCCGACGTGCTCCGACTGCTCAAGGTGCGGCCGCCGAGCCGGGCAGCGTGCGCACACACATGCACACGCGCTCGCGTGCACACGGGCACTGGCAAGCAGGCACACACACACAGGCCCTCGCATGCAGATGCGCTCACAGGCTCACGCACACGCACACAGACGCGGGCAAACATGCAAAGGCATACACATACATGGGGACTTCTTACCGTCTTGTACCAGCTACACTTTTCCCAGAGCCTGACCAAGGGACTGGGAACCCAAAAGCTTGCAGAAAAGGGCAGTTTTCTTGCTATTTTCCAGTTGGTTTGATAAAAGGTATCGTTTTGGAACCAAGAGTTTCTAGTTTTTTGTATGTCTTTTTGTCTCAGACCAACATGGCGACCAAGTACACCCCTACATACACACTTACACGTGCAGATGCGCTCACAGACTCGCACGTATGCCCACAGATGCTGGCACACATTCAAACGCATACAGACTCACACATACAGATCCGCTCACAGGCTCTCACACACATGCACACAGACACTGATAAGGAGACACACACACACAAGCGCTCACACATTCAAATTCATACATACACACTTACACATACACTCACATGCTCAAAACCACACACACACACTCATAAACACACACGCATGCTAACAAGCACATGCACAGGCTCATACACACATGCTTATACACTCAGACTCTCATACACACATGCACACAGACACTGACAAACATACACACAAGCATTCATATGTACAAATGCATACATACACACATACACTCACATACTCAGAAACACACTCACAGACACACACACACACACAGGCACTGACAAACATGCACTCACACATTCAAACACGTACATACACACACATACTCAGAAACACACACACACTCATAAACACACATACACTCACACATACCCATACACTCACACACTAATGCACACATATGCTTACAAGCATACACATACACACACACATGCATGCACTCACACATTCAAATGCACACATACATGCATTTATACACACTCACAAACAGGACACACATGTACACACACATGCACTCACACATACAAATGTACACATACACACACAAACATACACTCACAAACATACACATACACACATGCACTCACACATTCAAGCGCACACATTTGTACTCACATATAAATGCACACACACGTGTGTGCACACACGTACACTCATAAACACAAATACACATACATGCTCACATGTACACATATACTCACAAACACCCATGCTCACAAACATGAAGTAACAAAATTTAGCCATATTTCCATATTTTCTCTGGGAGAATAAGAGCTGTGGCTCTTCACACATCTACAAAGCTCCTTTTCATCAGCCCCTTGCCCAAAGCCTCCTCATTATCATGATAATCCCGGGTCATCTGGCCCTTGGGTGACATCCTTAGGACCATTTTGCGGCTGGGACACTGAGGCTGGCAAGCTTAAACAGCAGGATTTTCAGAGCTGCTGCAGAAGCTCCGGCAAGAAAGCCACAAGTACACAGGCCATCCGTGCCCTACAAGACAGTCGTGTAGCAAAGAGCATCCCCCAGGGCTCCCGAGTCCTGCTCTGGGGCTCTGAACATGGGAAAGGCCACCTCTGCTGGAGCAGCTTGTCTCTGCCATGGGGTGTCCTGACCTCCTGCCCCTGCTCTCTCTAGTGATTGGATGGCAATTTCTCCAGATGTCATTTGCAATTATTGCAAATATAAAATGAAAAGTTAAGTGCTGCCGGGGGAGGGATATTGTTTCTTGCCTCCATAAATTAGCTATCCCCAGGGGACGTTTTACAAGGGTATTTTACTTCGCTGCCTCTAAACAAGTCATGTTTGTGACCTCAGCGGGGGAATTATTGAGCGCTGGGTGGATGCGTAACCAAGCCAGTGGGGAAGGAGGGTTCTCCGACTCTGATGTGCCCCATTCCATTCATTTCAGCAGCCTGACGTGTTAAAAAATCCTGTTTTGAAAACACGCTGATACCCCTTCCTCCAACTGCACTGATGTTACTTGCCTCCTCATTGCCATGCCTTGGATTCCTTTTAGTTTCCTCCTGATTATAAACAGAAATTAACAAAAGATCAAGCCACGTATCTGACAACCTTTAAAAAAAAACCCCTGAAATTAGAAGTAAACTAATAATGCTTAAAACCCAAGCACAACTTTTACTGGGAGAAGGGAGAAGTACCCAGTTGTCCATCATTTTTTTGCTATCCACCTGATTTTGCATGGAAAAGTGCTCAGATACTA
The DNA here is from genome assembly GCF_000455745.1 of Alligator sinensis. Lineage (NCBI taxonomy): Eukaryota > Metazoa > Chordata > Crocodylia > Alligatoridae > Alligator > Alligator sinensis. The sequence goes on along the minus strand of NW_005841914.1, from coordinate 757,560 downwards.
CACCAATGGGCAGTAATCACACCCAAAAGTAGGCGTTATTCTCATCCCAGGTTCAGATCTGGGTTCCTTTATTTCCCAACTGCAGTTTGGGGAAGAATTAAGTGGAAAAAAAGAATCCACTTTCAGTCCTTATTTAGGAACACACACAAGGCCAAGTTCTCCAAAGAGCTCATCTCCAGTTAGGACAGAAGGATGGTTGCTGCATCCAGCAGTTCCTGTTGTGACGCTCACAGCATGAGTTTCAGATACACAGTGTGCTCAGCTCTTTAGAAAGCCAGGCTCAAAGTGTAGGTGCTGAGCCCCTGTGAAATACCAGGCCATTCTGTTTCCCACTATTCTGCTGACGGGGTCTGGGTTTGGCAACGAACCCCCTGCCGCTCACTAGACATCAGAAATTTGGTACGTTGGAAGAGGGGGGCTCTCAAAGGAGATGCTAAGCTCCACACTTCCATCCAGCCCCCACAAAGGGTCTTCTTGTGAATTCTGTGGCTGGTTTATTTGTTTTATCATCATCATCATAAAAACTAATAATATTCATCCCCCATGAATCAGTTTATATCTTCAAAGCACTCGGCAAACACGGAGAGCCTGAAAAGTAGGTCCTAATTAAGAAATTCATCACTTCGCCCTAGCTGAGGCAACAGGAATGGCTCACTTGGGCCCAAGAAAACTCTGCTTCATGCTTACGAGGCACACATCAGCTTGGACCTGATATAAAGTTTCGCCTCCACTGGCATTGCAGGAGCCCAACCCCTCCCCACACCCTTAAGTCCGTCATAATTAAACGTACTGAAGCTTGACGGCTCAGCAGTTTTGCAGAAAGAAGCCCCTGCACCAGAAACACGTAGCCTTCTCGTGCTTATTTAGCCCTGACTGGGAGTCCTCAATCCTAAATGTCAGGACTTTCGTTCTACGTGTTTGGAGCTTTCTCCAGTTCTGTCCCCTTTCCACGTAGCATCTACTGATAGCTCAGAGGTTTCAGAGCAAAGCAACCTCCTCTCCTTGAGCGTAGAGGGAAATGTTGCACTTTAAATAAGGGGCACAAGAGTCACAGTGAAGATGGACTGGGAAGAATTCATGATTAGCCTGGAGCGAAGTGGGACGCCGGTCCTTTAGTCATCGTGATTGTTAGTCAAGGTCTAGCACAAAGGACTCCATTATTCCATTGCTGCTATTATAAACTCAGGCAATCAGCTAAAAATATTTCAAAGCCTGGCGGATTATTTTGTGATTTTAATTATTAATTTTTATTGTATTCTTCGAGTGCTGTGCAGCCATGTATCACGGAAAGGGACTCGACTCAGAGGTGGGAAAAACAGCTGTAACAACAGGCTTTGCACAGTGGAGAAGGGGGATTCTTTCCTCTCTGTTTGCTTTGAATTTATATGTATTATTTCCCTGCTTCCCTCCCCATGCCACCATCTGTTTTCCAGGCTATGACGTGGGAATGGGCTTAACCAGTTTTTCTGGCTTTTGGTGTGGTTAGTTTTTTATTTTTTTAAACCTGTGCGGGCAACTTTAGACGGTACCTGCTGGAGCAGGTGTTACAAGTGAGTTGGTTTTCATTGATCCTGTTTGCTTATTGGAAGAATAAAGTCAAGCATGCTGCAGTCCGGTGGGCAAGCATCACCGGCTTCTGAGCAGAATTGGCATCACAGACAATGGCTGGCTCCAGAAGAGTCCTGTGCACTTGCAGCTTCTCAGTGAAATCATTACAGATCCTCTGTATCTGTCTGGATCAGGTCCCTGTCTCCACTGGAGATCCACCACTAGCAGAAAACAGCAGTGGGACAAGGACCCCATGCTCAGTGAATGGGAGGGAATTGCTCCATCATGAAAGCTGATATTAGAAAGTGCCCAGAGAAGGCATCTGAATGGGCATGGCTTTGGCTGAGAACATTTCTAAAGTGTAGCTTGGAGAACGCTAGCAAAATGGGGTCTTAGTCTACAACAGGGGGAATCTCAGGTGCTACCATAGGGCACGTAATAAAGCAGAGTCAGCAAATGATCCTGAACAAAGGCAGACATGAAGCTAACTCTTTTATTATATACCTCGTGCACTTCATCCCAGCATTTAGACAGGTCGTGTACAATCCTAAATCTACAGCTGTCTCTGAGTGGTTTGCCACTTAATTCAAAAGAGTCAAGATTTCACCCCTCTGTTCAATGTCCGTGCATACTGACGGTCAAGAGGCAAAGCCAAGAGCCACCAGTGGGAAAAAGCACCTTTGAGTGTTTTAAAGTATCCTTTAATTAATTACCCTTCAAAAAGGTCAGTAAGAAATACAAGCAAATCAGTTGATCCTTTCAGAGGCTAAGTCCCCCTCTCACATCAGTTTCTTTGTAGCTTCAGGATCCTATCCTAGTTTTAAAAGTTGTATCTTCCTCTAGTTTTAAGTTGTATCTTAGCCTAGTTTTAAGTAGCATCTCATCCTAGTTTTAAAAGTTGCCCTGCCCTTCCCTGTTGCTGTGCAAAAGATGCACACAGACAGTGGAGGAAACCAGCAGATGAACTGGAAAACATGAAACACTGGGAAATCAGTGAAAGGGAAGGGACTGCATCCCCCCACTGAAAGTTCAAAGTAAGTGAACAGCTTAACTCAAAATGAGGTAAACAGGTGCTGATCAGCCCTGTCTCTGACAGCCCTCTTCCACTCCAGTCCTGCAAAAGCCCTTCAGTGTCGCCAATCCTGAAATTCAAATATCATGTCAGGCCTCTGCAAAATCATGAGACTGGCATAAAAATCATGTTTTGTTTTGTTTTTTAAATAAATAATAAATGTTGTATTTGTGATGTCCAGTTTCTGAGGCTCAATGCTGCCCCTGAGCTGCCTGTCCAAGATTTTCTCTGCGAGAGGGCTAGCAGCTCATTTCAAAAGATAGACAAGTTATGATTCATGCTGTCATAAGATCTGAAGCTTTAAGAAATACAGCTGACCATTAATAAACCGGTGAGAACAGGTTTAACTGAACAGGCCTGGCAAAAATCAATGGGATTTCTCACGTGCTTAAATTAACTATCTGGATAAAGGTTTACAGTAGCAGAGTCTTTACTTTGAGATATAGCTGTTATAAAATTGTAGACAGAGCGGTGATTTTTAATGTCGCTTGAAAATCCTTTTGGCTGAAGCAGCGGGGAACGAAGGGGAAGCAACTTGTGCTGGAGTGGGTGATGCGGAAGAGGAGCGTTGCTTTAAAGATCTTTCATTGAGATTCTCTCTTTACTGCCAGTTAAAAGACAGCGTCCGCAGAACGACATGCCCAACCTGATAACCAGGTTTTTAAGCAGCCTTTTCATGCCACTGGAACTCCCATATCCCCCCAGAGGCTTTCCACGGAGACGCCTTGTTATAGCTCCCGGCCAAGGGTATCTCCAGGGACTCGTCACTGTCTGTGTGCAGACAGAGGTACTTCAAGATCCCTAGTCTTAGAGGGTGGGCGCTCAGCTCTTTCTGAAAAGCAGATCCCTGCAAGGCACGTCAGGTTTGGTCTGAATCTCCTCCTTTCCCCATCTGTACCACGAGGGGTGCATAGCAGGACTCTTCATTCACCCTGACGCTAGCTTTGTGCCCTGGGGACTTCCATGCCCTGCGCATAATGCCAAGAGCGGGTATGCCCTACACACCGGACTAAGGCTTTAGGGCTATCCAAGACAAGACTGTGGTCCTTGGAGCATCCATCTCAGGCTTTACACAGAGCCTAGCGCTAGCTGGGCCAGGATTTGGGGAGTGGATACTCATGCAGCTCCAAAGAGATGGAGTTAATAGCAGAGCACCTCTCATTCTCAGGTCGCAGAGCTTAGATTCAAGGAGTTCCCAGTGAGCTGGGATGCTACAGCAGTGAAGGTGCATCTCTGCTTCATGTGTCCCCCTACAATACAAGCACTATCAGAAGCCCTCATTGAGCAGAAATCTTCAGGCCATTTATATGTACAGGTGTCTGCTTCCCCTGACCTCGATCAGAAATAGTCCCACCAAAGAGCACACGAGACCAGGCCCAGGCCCCATATTTCTTCCTGCCAGAGAAGCTCCTTGGCTCCCTCTTAATGTGTCTGCATCCTCTTCTCCTTGCGCTGAACTGCCACCTCTCCACTAACTTTAAGACATGTTTTAGTGTGGGTTTTTTGTCCCCTCCCTTCTCTCTTTTAAGTGAATCCCTCTGGGTGGTTTCTGACACTGTCAGATGGCTTTTGTGTACTGTCAGAAAATCTCTTGATGTAACTCCACAGCAGCTGCTAACAAGTTGCCCCTGGGATCTTCCATCTCGTAGTCTGTCTGCTGGTATAACGATTGCCAAATAAGTCAATCTGTTAATGAGAGTATGATGGGAGCAGGGCTGAGAACCAGGGAGACTGTTTGCCGGCCACTACCACCTGCTTACAGAGGGGTTTGGAGATGGGGAGTTGTTACTGCTGGGGACAGCAAGGATCTGCGCCAGCTCTCCACTGGGCTCAGCTTCGGGGTGGCTGGCACCTGATGATGACTGGATCTAGCTTTTATCCTGAGAGGGATCTGGTCCGGCTTTGCTCCCTAGTTCCCAGCTGGATGGTCCCGCCAATGTGGCTCTGCTTTAAATTTTTAGAGCATACCCAAGTCTGAACTGTCCCGAGTGAGCTTACAAACAACCAAGGGAGGGGAATGCTCAGATCTTGGCAAAAGCCACAGAGGCTTCCAGCTCAGGGCCAGCTGCTCTGGAGGTGACATGGGAAGGGAATAAATGTGAAGTTTCTTCTTCTTGCATGTGACTCAAGAAAGTTGACTCCTCCAACCATTTAAGAGTAGATCCATCAATATTACTGCAATCTTTCAAACTGTTTGCAAGTTTGGGATGCAAGGCGTATACCTTCCCGAGGTGCATCCTGTGAGTAGCTGAGGAGTCTGTTCCACAGCTAAATGAAATATGTCATCGAGACAATTTCAGAGTTTGAATGTGAAGCTCTCACCTGCTTTGGGAGGCTGGGGCAGTATGGGCATCCCTGACTGTTCAGAAATCCTGCACCAGTCTTGAAAGCACCCTCAAAAATCATGAGAGCCAAATGGGGGACACTTTTAAAATCTGTTCTCTTGGTCTAGAGCGTGCAGGGTGCCCTTGGTTCACGCTTCCCACTAGTTTTTCTCCACAACAGCAAGGGTTAGGAACTGGCATCCTCTCTATGAAAAGAAAGCCAGGATGCTATCTTATCACATGATTCCTGGAGTCGGGGCTTGAGGGAAATGCATCTCAGTGATCATGAGACAGATGGTGCCAGAACTTGCTTTGCATGTTGGGAATATTGTAGAGCAGTGCTTGGATTTCACTGGGACCTTTTGTACTGTGCATCCCAAGGGGAACTTCCCTGTGCTCCCCAGGGTCCCGGCAGTGATGAGTATCACCCCATGACTAAGCCTCTCAGCAGGCACTGGCTGCTCAGGCATATCGGGAAGCTGCTCTGCACTCCGGCAGGAGCACAGACCCGTGCTCGTACTGAGGGGGAGGAAGGTTGGCCATGACCTTAGGTTCATTCTCGATCCATTCAGAAACCCGCCATGGGGTCCTGAGTCGGTGGGTACTTGTCCTTCTGAGTCAGCCCCAAGTCAGCACTGCTGTGTGATGCAAGGGGAAATGTGGCAGCTGGACACGCTGCCTTTGGGATGACACATCCGAACCCACATCCTGATCACCGATCAGGAAAAACCTCAGCCCATTGTTAACGGGAGCGTGGGTGTTAATAACCCCTCCTGTCTGGGCCAAATGCTAACCTGGGTGAAAACATGACAGGTTCCTAAGAGTCCTCCTGTGCTTTCTATCAGATATTATTCTCATTTCCTGTCTCACATGGTTGTGCAGCGTGGCTGTGCATCCCCTTGGCTCCACACCAGACAGGAACAGCATTGCCACTGTCTCTGCTGAGGTAGCATGTCAGAGCCTTAGCCATGGACCAAGACAGTGTTGTGCTAGGCACTGTACAAACACAGAGCAAGAAGATGCTCCTTCCACAGAGAACTTCCATCCTATCAAGAAGCAAACCAATTCATATCTGTACAAACCAATTCCTATCCATACAAACCAATTCCTATCCATACAGGGGCATTGGATGCCCCCTCCCGCTATGATAATTTATACAACACAGACTTCATCTTTGCATTTGCAGTGCTTTTAATCCCAAACTCGATTAACACATTCCACTTATACGGACTCTGTTTAACTATTTAAAAGCACTTTACAGCATGTATTCAGTGAAGTCTATTGCCTGGGGAGTCATTTATTATTACACGTTGCAATACGTTAAGCCAGCTTAGCTGCCGCTACATCTGGTTGCATCAGTTTTTGGAGTGAACTCTTGGAAACAGCTCAGGCTGCTTCCTGGGGCACCAAGCACCCCCTGGGATTGCAGATGCTCCAGGCACTTCTGGAAGTCGAGTCTGTGGTATATCGTCTCAAAGACTGAAGTCATAAAATCATTAGCTCCTTTAAACCTAATGAGCATGCTGGCTGTAGATCAAACGTCAAGTCCTTGACATACCCAGGAATGGGACCCGTGACCCAGGACCTCCCATTCCTTTGGTCCAACATGAAGCATATGCCTTCCCTTTGGATCAAAATTACACCGGCCTCACTTCAGCCAGCTGTCATATGAATCACCCAGAAGTGGGTAGAAGAGAGCTTGCTTTCACCTCTGCCATGAGAACTGCAGTGGTGTCGAACACAAATAGTACATGTGCATTCGCACAAGTCCTCAAATACTGCACCGCAGGCGGCATCAAAGAATACACCCCCACATCCGGGTTCAGGGCTTAACCCCCCACAACCTTCTGGCTCAGAAGCAAACGCCTCCACTGGCCACAAAGAGCCTTTTAATTAAAAAGAAGAAAATTCTGTGTGAATTTAAGGGTAAATGATTCTCCATTATCAAATCCCATTTGAAAAGTACGCGGGGCTAATTGTATTATCTTGCTGGATTTCTGTGTCACCACCAAGGCTTCTTAATAGGGATTGATGGCATAAATCTGGTCTCCATTGAGGAAAAACGGAGCCCAAACCTCCGACATCTATCTTTCCTTCCAGAAATCCCATCTCATCGGATGTCTCCCTAGGCTACTTCCAGGAGAAAGATGTCTCTATCCATTACCCCTGACATGCAGCAGCGAAAGGCAGCGAGGTCCGTTCGGATCTAATTACTCCCCCACTTGGATTTATTACAATTAGGCCTGGATTAATTGAGAAAGTAAAAATGCTTAGTCGGGTGATCCATCTTCCCTGAGTTACTTACCTTGTCACTCGCTAATAACTGTAAAATAAAAATGCCCCCTCTTTGCAGCAACTCAGAAAATGGATTTCTGTAATACATTGCTAGGAATCTTTAAAAGGCATTTGAAAGCAGTAAGGAGACAAATTGGATTAGCTGGGAAGAAAGTGCAACCCAGGCTTTTTTTTCCCTTTTTTCCCCCTCCCTTACTATAAAACAAGAATTAAGACTTTTTTACTGTCTGGGGTGGGGAGAGGGGAGAGACACGTATAATGTAGCTTAGACATCCCGACTGAAGTCAATGGAGTGACATTCATGTCCATCCATTAAATATCTGGCCCAGGTGATTTCTCCAAGTGAATTTTGGTTTTTTTTAGTGCTCATGAATACAAGGAATTAAAGCTGCCAACTGGAGCCAAGCAGCTTTTATCACATGAAAGTGTCTGTAATAACCCACAGTTACGGGAGGCAGGCACTAATATTACCAGCTAAGATCAGACATGCTCCACTGAACTTTGTCTCCGGGGAAGAAAGGATGAGCATAGCCTCTTCCATCAGGCCCTCATTCTTCCCACCAAATGTATGTGGGGACCCGTGCAGGCTGGGATGGAAGAGCAGCCTGCCCCTAACAAGTCTCACCCCAAGCAAGGATGGTGACTGTCTGCTTCTAGGAATGAAGATTATCCTTCGACGTATGTGGGCAGAGCCAGTTCTTCTGAAGCAGATGCGCTCTGCTTGCTCGCACCCTGATACTCTACGCAGGCTTGATAACAAGGAGATTTGCTGGGGAAGCTTTGATGAGGAAAGGAAACCTGAATGACTGTTGTCTGTGTAATAGGGTGACTAGAATTGCTCCCACTGGGGTGAGTCTGGGCATCATTGAGTCAGGTACAATTACAGCTGCTAACAGAGACCCCAAAGACAACACGTCAGCGAGTTAGAGAGAGGGGTGCGACCAGGCTGAGAAGATATTCAGAATGTAACACGAGCCACTCGCAATTTAGGGAGCTGGCAGTCTCCCCAGCTGCCAGGATCAGCTCATTTTTGTTGCCAAAGGGGATGCATTTTTTGAAGGAAAGCAGGTCCTGCATCCAACAGAACCAGGCTGGTTGCTGAGCTGGCGTCTGATGGCTTCCCACCAGAGTTTGCAGCTGTTGTGCTTCGGATGTGAAAATGTCCTTTCTCTTCTAACAGTGAGGCTGGACCTTGCTGGTCACTCCTTTGCCCTGTTTCTGGCTCTGCAGGGCCTATGCACTGGCCTACACACACCTGCTCTGTGCTGCTGCTGCAAGGGGAAAGGATGGCATCTCCTGGGACTCTGGCTGCCCTGCGGAAGGGACGATAGATTACAGGAGCCCAGGGGCTGCTCTGCACGTCAGCCCTCCCTGGCGTTTCCATCAGGAGGAGGCCCCGAGGGCGACCTCCACACCACAACCTGGTGCCAGGGTTTGCACGGTGCCAACGCAGGGAACATTGCACTGCCTACCCCAGAGGAACTCCTCCTATGGACCTATACATCCCAGCTCTGCTCCGGATGGGAATTATTTATCCTACCTCCAGGCTGCTCCCAAATTGCTTGGAAAGCATCTGTGCCTCAGAGTCCTTTGGCCCCTACTGAAAATGCAGGGAGCTGTGCAACATTTTTCTGTGGGTCCATGTGCGAGAAACTCACTCCCATGATGAGGAGCTGGACCACTTCAGTCCTCTGCTAGCCCTGCTGGGAGGGTGTCATTTGGCCTCAGACAGAGAGAGCCTTGGCTCAAGATGTGGCTCTCAGGGCTTCTAGGCTTGGGGGTTGCATATTCCAGGGGGCTCCCCCACCGGTGCCTTTGACCCCCCAGGAAAATCCCCATGACTCCCCAGAAGCGAAGCCAGACAGCTGCACCATTTAATCTCAGAAAAATCACCTTTCAGTGCTCCCAACAGGAGCATTTTGGAAACTCGAACCCTCCTTATATATTCTTCTAATTGGAAATGCCAGCCAAGCCCTTCCAACATGGCGGAGCTGCCCTCAGCGGGGCACAGTGGCCTGGCAGTGAGTCCTGGGCATGCTCCGGTGGAGCAGATGGCTGTGAGGCCAGGGCAAAGTCCGCTGAAGGGCTGGGTCACCAGTCCCAGCATCTCATGGCTCAGCTGGCAGCCTCCACAAAGGAAAGCAGCCTCTGTTTAATGGAAACACATTAAGGGTTCTGGGAAGCAAGATCCCAGTTGAAAGAGGAGAGATTAAGATTCAGGGCATGCAGGGTTGGGGCCTAAAAAAAAAAAATTAAATAAAAGAGAGAAAACTTAAGGTTTGTAGGACTCCTTTAAAGGGCATTTGGCAGCCTTTGCAAAGCATCTCCAGGCTCCCAGCCCTCGGGTCCCTTCACAAAGCAGTGACGTGGTGCCCAGCTAAGCGGAGGGGTTGAAAAGTATACCGGCCTGAGAGGAGGGCATGAAGAAGGATCCCAGCTTGTGGTTTCGCGGTCCTCTAAATCCATTTCCTAGTTAAAGGCAGGATTTATTGGGCCAGGCTGTCAGGGAGATAGAGGCTTTTGTGTTGAATTTTATCCAAACAGTTAATGCAGCTGCTGCCATTGCCATTAGCGTGGGCAAAAAAAAAAGAGGGGGAAAAAGGCATTAAAACGAATAGCTCTTAAAAGATAAAAAATCAATTTTCTTGAATGTTTACTATTCACAGGGAAGAGCTGAGAAATATTTTATCCTCCTGGTGCCAAGATGAAGGGAGCCGGCGCGGAGGGGATACTGCCACGTACTGTGAAAGCCCCCAGTGCTTTTCCCTGCATTCATTATTCTGTACACACACACGCACCCGCACGCACAGCGGAGGGATTTCAGAGGGGATTAACCTCTTCCTGGCCACTGGCACCTCCTTGAAGTCTGGCTGCCCCTTTGCCCGCTGCCGACAGCTTGAGGTGCGTTAATTCATCCTGACAGGTTGCTGGAGGTCAGTATGCAATTCAGTGAGCCCCGGTGCTAAGTCCCCTATGAGAGTGAGATAGCATTTTCCAAAGCAGCTATGCATTTTGGGACATTTTGATGTGCCCTGACTTGCAGGGAGCACTGTGCCCTCTGAAAACTTGAGTCCCTTTTCGGGGCTCCAAGCCAGATACCTCAGAGTGAAACAGAAGATAACCTCCTATGCCTGAAGAAGGGTGTTTGTGCCCGAAAACTTGCAAAGAACTTTTTTCCAACTACTCATTTAAGTACTACTCATTTAAATCTAATAAAAGATATCACATCTACCCAAAGAAGCTTGCCTGCCTATGGCCTTAGACCAATGCGGCTACAACCAAAAGGACTGGAGGACACCATTGCAAGCTACCCTCTCTGCTTTTTTTGGTCTCTGCATAGGTAGCCTTGTGATCTGACCTCCGTCATGATCTGAGATCATCTGAGAGGCAGTGCCCAACTCACAAGGGAGGATGTTTGGCTTCTTCCACTGCGCTCCTTCCTTTAGGAAGCTCCTGCTGCTCTCACTTCCTTTGTCTCCTTCCTGTTTAATAGAGGAATGGGCATAATTGCTTGGCACTGACCCTTATCTCAGCAACACCGAGTGGCCACATGGGATGGGACTGATCCCAGGACCCCTAGGACTCCAGGCCCAGCCCATTCACAGGACAATCGGTGTTGAGGGTGGTGACAGCATGTGCTTTGACGGGACCCCTGGGTGAGAGGATATGGGCTGTAGATGTTTTTTGCGGTCTCCATATCTCGGCAGAGCGACTGGGGGATAAGGCACAGCTCCCACCTCTGGTGAAGGGAAGGCTTCTCCCTCTCCAGTTTCCTGCAATACTCCTGGCAAAGGGGGCTCTAAAATTAAGTCAGACCTGTCATACACTTTATCTGGAGCTGGGTGCCTTTGCATCCCCTGATGCTGTCTGAGGCACATACCACACTGCCCATTCAAAAGGGTGCCAGGCAGCAGGTTGTATCTAGACCAGTGGAGGCCCCAGTACATGGTTACTGGGGACCAGACCTAGCCACTGATTAGTCCCAGCTCAGCATCTCAGCAGGGACTGTGCCCCACTCTATTACCTGACTTGTGATCCTGCCTGGTCCTTGGAGCAAAGCCAGGCATGGCCTTCAGGCATCGTTTTAGGTGACAGGAGACACGAGGTCTATTCTTGTCTCTTGCTCTAGGCAAGTGCCCGCAGCTCTTACTTTACCTTGGCTGTAAAACAGAGATAACATCAGCTATTCCATCCCAGAGGTGGGTAATGAGGCTTGCATACATGGTGCTTTGGATGGCTGCGTAGACATGCAAAGCATTATTGCTACCTAAAATGAGACCTGCTCCGACATACTACCCTTCCACCCAGTTTGCTTCCCCAGAGTTTATTGAAGCAGCTGGGTGGGAGCTAATCCCCCATGGGAGGCCTCTTGCTTCAGCACATTTTGCATTACTCCAAAGCTACCAGAAATTCCCGACTCCACTTGACAGGTTCCTCGATCAGACATTTGTGTCTGCACTTCCTGGGCAGAGTGGGCTGGGGCAGGCGCTGCTCTCCAGGAGTCCAGACGCAGCCTGGCACCTCCTTGCTTTGCTTGCTTTGTCTGCAGGAGAAGTGAGGAGCTGCTTTTCTCTCCCCTGTTTTTCCTTGATTACTAGCTTTTAAGAGAGATGCCCAAGTCAGCACATTATCCCGGAGGCACAGAACCCATCCTTCATCCTGCCTTGGAGGCTCATATAGGTCATGCTGAGCCTTTGTGGGTTTTACTTGCAACCACAGAGCCTTATTTATGGATCATCTGAAAAAAAATGACAACCAGGCAATAAATATAAAATACAGCAAATGCTTCAAGAAGAGCTGAGATGACATTTTACAAATATTTAGAGGGCGGGGGCTTCTCTTCAAGATGGGTAAGGCAGATCCTGGGCACCCAACTGAAACCACCATGGCTGGAAAACTTTACTGGCTTGCCTCTTTGCTTCCTAGTATCGAGATTTAGGGACATAGGCTTAGAAGGGACCATGGGGGCTGTGCAAGTTGCCCCAATATGATTTTTTTAGTAGGGGAAAAAAATCACACTTCTAAAGTATTAAATCAGTGGAGAGACCAGGTCTTAAACTGGGCTAGTTAAACTGCTTGCACCTTGTGTGTGGATATTCATACAGTGGTTTAAAACCAATCTCTGTTGGTTTAGCTTGTGCCATAGACACAAGGGAGCTGCACGCACGTATAGGTGTGCACCAAGGAATCCAGCTCTTCAGCTGTTGCTGCAACTGTGTGTGAGGACCAGTGGGCCCCTGGCTGGAGGACACTATCGCAATCTCAATATCGGTGAAAGAAGTGTATTTGCAAAGACAGGAAAACCATTAGCTTGGAGCTCCCAGCTCTGCATTGTCACACACAAGCTTTTTCTGAGCCCTGCCTCAAACCATTTACCACCCAAGAGCTGCTCCTGCAGCAGCGACTAGGACTCGAGAGGAGTGGAGACCGATCAGTCATCTGCATTGCTGGGATTCCCCTGCATTGCCTGTACCAGCACTGTCTGTAATGCAGGTCCAGGGTGTTGAGAGTGGCTGGACCAGGGGATAGGTAAGAAGGGCTGGGAGATCCCAGAATGAAGGAAGGAATGAAAGTGCCACCTGCTGGCCTCTCCATTTATGGCCTATGCCGGTCGTGCCTAAGGGTAAAGCCACTGTGGGGACAGTGAGATAATGGAGCTATTATAAAAAAAATACCTGCCACCAGCACCGCAGATTGAGATGCTTGCAAAGGAGCTCGTTCTGATCGTTGCTGCATTTTGAAAGCTCACAGGCAACCCAGTAAGCTGAATCCCATGGCCAAGTGTTTAGGGCAACTGAGCTGTGTTAGCTTTTGTGTAGGAAGCTGGATGCATGTGCCAATGTATGGAGCTGTGCTAGTGCCAGGAGAAGGCCCCTACAGCCATCTCCTAGTGCCCTTCAGTCACATATAGCCAAAGGGCACTGGCAGAGTGATTTTTTTCTCCATCACCCTCCACCAAAATGCTGCACTTTTCTCTCTTATAGATGCATAGGCAACACATTTAATCCTTGGCTCCGCTGACATTGCTGGCTGTAATGATGGCTTTGCTTTCAGCATAGAGACGTGGTTAACCGCAGTTTCAGCATGTCACATATCCACTGGGGACTGGGCTGAGATGCACCCAACTTCTTTCATCTATCTCCAGCCATGTGGGTAACCCTTTTCACTGCCTTCTGGTTTAAACCTCAGAATTAGCAAAGGAAAGCTCCAAAGATGCCCCGAGTCCACACAGCCTCTTGCACCAAGCTGTGCACTTGGAGGTAGTGACTCAAAGTAATTGTTAAGCTCAAGAGAACCAGGCCCTGTGAGGGTAACCGTGTGCCATTGCAGCAAGCACTTGTCAATGCAGGATCAGGTGCTGGGGGCTTCCTCTGCCTTCTCTCGCTGCATCTGGAAGGGAGGGCAGGTCCAGGCCACACTTAAAACTGCGGGAGTTAGCAAGATGAGTGCCCCCAAGAAGGTGTCAAAATCTGATGTATGGTTTAATAAGAGAGAGCAGGAGACCTGTTCCTGAGGATGCTTCATGTCTTGTGCCCTGCGGGATGGGGCCCACGGTAATGAGAAATTGTTCCTTAGGAAATGCTGCTCTGGCTAAAGCAGGCTGAGAGCATGGGGATAAAGGTGAGTTGTTCCCTGGACTGCACTGTCCTGCAGAGAGGCAAAAATAGAAATGCTGGAGCCTACGACGGAGGACATAGTGCAGCGGTGTCACCCTTGCCGGGTGTGAGGCAAACCAGAGCAAACCACCCAAGGCAAGTTCACACCACGGTGGAGGCTGCCTCCTGGCGGGTCCAACCTTCGCAAACCCTTTGGAGTTCAGTTATTTTCCCCTGCTTCCCATTCTTTCTGGGCCTCTTTTCATGCAGCAAGTTGGCCACGAAAATATGGGGAGAGACCCATCCCCCCAGAGCTCTCTTCCACCAGCTCTCCATCCACAACAGCCACTGCAGACAGTTTGAATCCAAATCTGTGTTCATTGAAAAGTGATAAGTGGGGAGAATAACCTGGCTAAACCCTGGGCCAAAGGATTCGAGGACAGCTGCCTGTTACCATGGCAGGGCTGAACAGGAAAGGCAAATGGACGTGGGACAAGACCCCAAATGCAGTCCTGTCACTCTCTCCAAGACCCTGTCTTTCTGCAATGGTCCAATTCCCAGTCTACGTACCCTAGTTATAGGACAGTCCATTGCTCTTCCTCATCACTGCAGTATCCATGTTCCCAATCTACCCTAATGCCTTTTGCCTCATAGCACATCTCAGAACGACTCCTCTCATCCCCCTTTTACACAACAAAATCAATCTAAAATGGGGTTATAACTAGGGAATTAAGGCTCAGTGGAGCTAAGGGAGATGCCCAGCGTGATGAGGGCCATCGGTGGCAGAGTAAGGAAGTCAGCTCTCATTGCTTGTGCACTAAACTAGCTCCTTGCCATTCAGCCACCCCTTTGCCCTCACCTCAGTCCCAACCTCCAGGCTGTGATGAAGTGGGAAAGATGCCCTCAATCAACAGCAGATGAAACCAAAATGAAGACAGTCATGGGGATAAAAGGCATGAATGTTAGGCTCCAGGACTGAAATGTGGCTCTTTCCAAGTACAGGTTTCATATACCACACATTTCCCATTAGCCCAAATTCTGCCCTCTGCAGCTCAGCCACGTGTCCTGACATCTCTTACTCCCTTAGCAAACTCCAATATTGCTCCGTTATCTTCCTCATCCCCGCCCCATGAGCATGCTCCAGGCTTGGAGGCATTGCAAAACCTGTCCAAGGCTGCACTCTGTATACCAATGGCCTGGCCAGTCCTTGGAGCTGCAGTTCACAAAGCAGAATAGCCAGAGCTAATCCCAACTGAGATTCCCCTTCCATAGCAATGCATTCAATCCTTGACCTCTGTGGAGAGGCTTGCTGCTATTTTAATGGCAGGGAAAGTGCCACCTCCTGGTGGAAAGCAAGCATCGTCCTGGAAAAAAAAGCAGCCTTGCCCTTTTGGAGATATTTCTTTTTACTATCTCTACAGGGTTTGTGCTTTCTCCAGGTGCACAGACTCACATGGGCCGGGCTAATGCATTCTCATGGAAGACTAATGGCACTTACAATAGAGCAGATCTGTCACATCATCATGAAGCCAGGACCTCCTACCCTGTCAAGTCACCTAGCACAGGCATACCGTACCAATTAACTCCAGACTCAAAGAATAAAGGGACCCTCCTTCTGAGACCAAAGGGACAAGGGACAGAAGATATTCTGAAGGGGGAACGATTGCAGCAACTGAGCTCAGGGAGAAAGCTTTAGCCAAGGTGATGTCTGCCTTTCTCACGACTCAAGGGGCAAACCCCAGGAAGAGGGCATGTTTGGACACCATCCTGAATGCTTTAGCAGAAACTCCCACCGCTAACAGCTGAGAATGGGAAGTCTAACAGCCCCTGCACTGTTAGCTCAAAGTCCCGGGACCCTCCTTCTTCCCACCTTTCCCAAAGTAAAAGGTTATTTCTGAATGGGCTGCCCAGGAAGCATATATAGTTATTAGTTATGCATCAGGTGCCTTGTTGCTAGACAGGCCCAGGGAACAAGGCCCCTCTCTGCTGGGGGCTAGCATAATCCCAAAAGTCATGGCAATGGCACAAGTAGGAGGCACCCAGCCCCAATTTGCAACTGTGCAAGCACTGCCCTGCTCAACCTTCCTCTCAGAGAAGAGGAGAAGCAATGGTCTCAAGCTGCAGCAAGGGAGGTTTAGGTTAGGTATTAGGAAAAACTTTCACATGAAGAGGGTAGTAAAGCACTGGAACAAGTTACCTAGAGAGGTTGTGGAGTCTCCATCCTTGGAGGTTTTTAAGGCCCAGCTAGACAAAGCCTCAGCTGGGATGATGTAACTGGGGATGATCCTGCTTTGAGCAGGCAGGTTGGACTAGATGTGACCTCCTGAGGTCCCTTCCAACCTGAATTTTCTATGATACTAAGAGGGGCCCACTTGTAAATAGCAGGCATGAATCAGGCCCCGAGCATCTCACTGTGAGTCTCTGATGTGGTGCTGAGGTGAACAAGCACATAGAAAGGCAGCAGCGACAAGGGCTGCATCCACTTGCTTGCAGCTTGTGCGGCAGTTCAGTGATGCGGACAAACATCCACGTGAGACTGGCTGCTTCAGAAATGCATCTCGCCTCCACTGGGACGGGGGTCGAGGATGACATTCTAGACTCCAGAATAGAAAAGCAAGAGCTCTAACCTCCTGCTCCCCAAAGCCCATCTTCCAGCCCCCTGATCTCCCAGACACCTACTGCATCCCATCCAGACTAAGACCCAACCCCTTGAGTGCTGGTCTTAGCTACCGTGTTGCTCACAGGAGCCTTGCTGGAGACTCCTTAGCCCCCGTCCGGCAAGTGGGTGATTGCCCATACAAAGGGTTGGGTTTGCATTGTGCCCTAAAGTGACAAGACGGGTTCCCTCTGACTCAAGTAGTAGGGATCAGCTTTGTCCCAACACCCAGGAACTGTCATGCTGAAGACATCTACCAGCCGGCGCCTTGAGAAATCGGGCACTGTGGCTGACTGACTCGACCCAGCCAAGCATCCCCATGCAGCCCGGCTCGGCACGGGCTCTGCCACGGGAACATCTGTGCAGCAGAGACTCAAGGCAAGGTGCAGCTGCCTGGCTGGGGATGTCTCAGCTTACTGCAGGGCATGGGAGGAGAGCCAGGGAGCCGATCACATTACTTGCAGCATGATCGGGCCAGGGAGCCAAGCCTCCATATATTGTGCCGTCTACTTAGGGCCTGTCAGGAGAAGCACATTCCAGCTCCCCTTGGCACCCTCCACAGTGCCTTTCAATTAAATGAATTGCTCCAGTGAATTTCCTTCTCATCCATTAGGCCCGTCTGATTCAGGCTGTCACTGTCTGGCTCTTTCTCCAGAAAAAACTTCATTTGTGAAATTGGTTTTAAAGGGAACACGAGTGAGGGAGAGGGGGAGGGCCCCACGGGCATGTGCCCAGCCTCCCCTCCTTGGCTCTTGGCATCATATTCAGATCAGCGAGGCACCCAGGAATACCTCTCTTCACCAGATGCAAGGGGCAGGGTGGCAAAAGCAGATGATAATAACAGATCCATGTGTGTGTGATCACACGTACCATAGAGCATAAACACACAGACAGGTGTGGATATAGCGCTGGGTGACTGTCCTCATTCAACTCAAGCCAGATTGGTGCATTTTCACTGTGGTTTCAAGCAGAGCTGCCTTGAATTTTGCATTGTAGCATGGTTGCCATCGGGCCAAGCGCTCACACAGGGAATGAAGTCAGACTGTCATACCTCTGGGACTCTGCTTAGTCCTGGCATTGTCACTGCCCCCAGGGCAGAGGTGGTGTAGAATGGGCGCATCCTGATCTGGCAGCGCTCGGTCACACCAGTGTGACAATGTGGAGATGGTGGTAGAGTAGCAGACCCATTGCCTGACCCTGAGAAGACAAGCTATTCTTGAGTGAGATGGTCACTAAAGGGGGAAAATCCGAGTTTCTCTGGGTTCATCAAGGTTTTCTTGGTTAGGCGGTAGCTCAGAAACAGCTGCTCCAGACATGTTCAGGCACATGATCCTTGCGCAGGAGCCAGGCTATTTACAGGGGTGAACAAATCTAGGTTAAGATCTCAAATCCTAGCTGTAGGAATTACTCAAAGATATCACATCTACACAAATAACCTTGCCTGCCTATGTCCTTAGACCAACACGGCTACAACCAAAACCCCAGCTGTAGGAATAGGCACACAGACACATGACTTAGCTTGAACTGGGCCTCCCCAGTCCTGCCCCTGTACATGTATGTTGTACGTGTACACATTAGCATGCAGAAAAGCAGGGAGTCTCCCTGGGCCCACCTCGGCAGGTCATTTCTATTCACCCACGTCTGTATGCATGCACTTGGCCAGTGAAGCAGGGAGCTCATAAGGCAGGAGGACGGTGTGGCCAACAGTGAGATGCAGCCCTCAGTGGAGTTTCCCAGTCTCACCGCACTTGTGTTGGCTCGCCCTGCTCCTCCCTTCACTAGCTGACTTCAGCAGCTAAAATCCTGCCCCTGTTCCAAAGCAGGCTGGAGCCTTAGTCCAGGCTGGCTGTCCCTTTGCACCCATCCTGACTCTGAGCACTGATCAAGAAGCTGTGTTATGAGAGGGTGGCAAAGCTGATTTCAGCCCAGAATTGTTGACTTGGTGGTAAAAACTCTCCCTTGAGTAAAACTTGGCAAAGGAGTGTAGAAATGGGCCAGAGCCATGAATTTTGGATTAAAACCCAAGCAGTCCCAGCACCTGGGGGATGGATATTGGATCCAGCCATCTGGTTTAGCCTGTTTCAGGACGGCGGACGCACGAGACCCACAGTTCAGGTCCAGAGCTGGGGTTTTGGCTTGTGTTTGTCTCTACTCTTGACAGGGAGCAAATTTGTTCTGTTTTGGGTATTTTAAAATTTAATTGGTCAAGTCTGCAGCTGGGATCCCGAGAAGAGCCCTGGATTTGTTTGCAGCTAGCAGGAAACCTCACTGCCTGGAGGCCCATTAATGTCATGGGAGCACCCAGAGGAGCTCAGTGTGGTTTGAGAGCCCTGCTGTAAGCCGCTGGTTTCTCTCTGGCAAAGTGCTATGATTATTCATACTTATTCCAGCAGTGCCCAAGGGTGGCAGGGTTGGGGACCCCATTGGGCCACCCACTGCACACCCACAGACTTGTTGATTTTGGAGCTTAAAAATCAAATCATTCCACTTTCGTGCCGGCACCATTTTAATTGCTGCTGTGTTCAGGACCTTGCAATGCCTTGAAACCAACCCGTCACCCCAGTCAGAAGCAGCTTGGACCACCCCGCCAACCCCTGGTTTCACATCCCATTCCAGCAAGTGTTCATCTCTAGCTGTTTTGCAAGACATCAGCTGTTTCACTCATCTGCAGAGAAGGGGAAGAGTGAGAAGAGATGGGCTTAGCTCCCACCTTACT
>NW_005841914.1:736142-738322 GCF_000455745.1 Alligator sinensis | reverse complement strand
GGACCAATACACACCAAATGACTCTTCCCAGCTGTCATCTTGGAGCAGAGACCTGAAGGGAAGCATTATGTGCTTTGCTTTACAGTGGTCAGACATAATGAATAGTCATAACTAAAAACAGACATGCTTCTCTCTGCCTGGGCTCTGCTAAAAGAAGCCTTGGCATAACTCTGGCACTGTCTGGACAAGCCTATATGGGTTTCCCCCACTCCACCTCTTTGTGAGGGCATTGCACTTTCTTCTTTGCTGGAGAGAACAGTAAATTCCTGGCCCCTGAGAAGATCTGTCCCACCTCTCAGAGGTTGCAGATCTTCCTAGCGAGTGCTTTCATTGGGTCAGCTAATGCCATAGTCTTTTTATTTCCCTCTTGCAAAATTGGAGGAAAATCAGGGCTGAATTTGCAAAAGTGAGACAGAAAAAGAATGTGCAATTAAAACCAACAAAGCAAGCAAGCCTGACTCGGGAGAATTAATACCACTAAAGTAAAGGGCTGGCTTCAGCCTCTGGCCCCATTAAGGCTTCTATGAAATGAAATGCAATAAACCTTTACCAAGCGGGGAACAAGACTCATGCCAAAGAGCAGCCCACGGTTAATTACTCATGCTGATTGAGATATTGACCCGCTGTTGCCCGGCAGCCTTGCCGAGAAAGAGGAGGAAATGAGGATCCCAGGGAAGGCATCCGTCAAGTCAGTAATGTGCTGGTCCCAGGGGGCTTGGAGAGGGTGGCTGCAGGAAGAGCTTGGTTTTGCTCTCTGCTCAGGTGGGCAGTGGTACCTCTGTTCCATTCTGGGCAACGAGCTTCCCAAAATTAACCTGATCCCCAGATGCTGTTAATATGGGCGCTCTTCCCCCAGCACAGTAAATCCCTTCCCTTCTACAACCCGTTCTCCCATCCATTGGCCTGTTGCTTAGCTCCTGCTTCCTTGGGAGTAGCACCCACATCACCACCCTATGGAGGCACTTGGCCAAGTTGATGGTAGGACTGCAGAGACGGTGTGGAGCTTCCCTTGGAGAGTTAATGAGAGCCGCTGTCCCCCTTCACCCCCCACCCAGGGCATTTGCCTTTCCAATTAGAGTAATGAATCTGTCCCCTTGCCAGGAGCTGAACCTGCAGCCTGTCAAGCAGCTGATTTCTGAGGATGGCCATTGTGCTCCAAACTGTTTGCTCAGCAATGCATCCCCCCAGCAGGAAGCCTCGGGTTGTCTGTGGGCTCGCAGGGGGACCTGATTTGCACAGGGCCCTGCAGGTGTGCCCTCCTTGCTATGGGGTGAGGTGAGAGCACCACACCCACTGCGGGATGAGCCGGGACACACTCAGGGCTGCTGCCAAGTGAGGAAGGGGCTAATGGCAGCTCAGCTTCCCTGCACATGTGCTCAGGGGAGTGTAGAGAAGTGGGTGCTTGAGAGACAGAGGAGGGACACGATCTTTAGGGAGGACTGGGACAAACCCGCACTGGGGTGTTTTCTGTTCACTTTCTGATGTCTCTTATTTTCCTTCTGTGTTGCTTCCCCAGGGCACAGGCCTCGCTAGCTCCACATGGCACTTCCTTCTCAGCTTGCAGAGCCCCATGCAAGAAAGCAGCACCATGGCTGATTTAAACATGGCTTGAGACATCAGTAGTGAGAGCCAGCTCCCAGGTGCAGCCTGGCCTGTACTCAGTGCTGGAGGGGCCAGTCCCGTCTCTGGTACGCAGGAGTCCACATCCCCCAAAGACACTCCCACAGCTGGGGTTACGGCAGGGGTGGGCAAAATACGGCCCAGGAGCTGGATCCGGCCCACCAGGCCATTCTATCCAGCCTGCGGGGCCCCTAAAAAATTTAGAAAATTAATATTTATTTGCTCCTAGCTGCCTGTCAAACATGACAGGAACCAGGGGCAATAGGACCCAGAGGAAGCTGGTGGCAGGACCCATCAGCAAGGCCTGCCCAGCTCTGCCCTCCCAACCAGAAACCCCTGCCTAGCAGAGGCTTCTGGCCTGGGACAATGGGGCTTTTCCTGCTTCCCTGCACCAGAGAGGGAAATGTGGCCCTCAACAGCTCAAAAACTCGGTAAGTGGCCCTCTGGCTGAAATAATTGCCCACCCCTGGGTTATGGCCTCAGCAGGGAGATCAAGACCTTCCTGGACCAAATGGGTTGACATAATTGCTCCCTGTGTGGACGGATTAGGGCAGAGTGGT
>NW_005841914.1:725820-736046 GCF_000455745.1 Alligator sinensis | reverse complement strand
CTTCCGATCTCACTGGAGGTCACTTATTGGGCCAACTACATTGTATCGTGAAGCCAGGAAGTCTGTGCAGTCACGGCAAACACCCTGGCACTGGGGCAGGCACCTGTTAGGAGCCAATGCCAGCATATCCATGCTGGCAAAAATATGTTGGGACTATTTCTTGCACACTTCAGGCTCCTCCAAACTGAGATGAACCTGCCTGATGGCTGGGAACAGCCTCCAGTGGGTTTAACCACTCCAGGGTTCGTTTGCTGGAGAGGTCCCTACCCTGGGGCTAGATCCTCTTGCTTTCCATTCGTTCAGACAGATGCTTCTCTCAAGCGCGTGCCCTCCTTCCTTGATTCAGTCCCTTTGGGGTTGCCAAGAGCTCGGCTGTGGCTGCAAACACTACAGCCAAGTGGCCCCTGGTGAATAAAAGCTGTGATGTGCTGCCAGCTCCTGGCTCTGCAAAAATAGCTGTGGCAACTCCCAGCTTGAAGCACTCGTCTCCAACCCACAAGGCTTCAGATTTCAGCCGGACTCACACAGCCACCAGAGTCAGTCCAGCCATGCCCATGGGCATAGCCCTGCAGGGGAGTCTAGGCTGGGGTTTACAGTGTCAGTCACTAGGGCTGCCCAGTCTGAGCCTCATAGTCAGCAAGGTGAGCCCCCATACAGCTCCTTTGGGCAATGCCGTCAGGGATGCCAACCTCTGGCCTCCCTGATCATGCATTCTCTTGCCCACAGTAGCCTTGGTGGGTAGGTCAGTGGGATGCCAGGTTAAGCTAGTGTCCTGATATAATAACATAGAAGGACATAGCTCCAGAGCCTCTCCTCCTGTGAGATAAGGCCAGCAATAGCAAGGCAGAAGCAAGGCCAGTGCATTCCCTCTCTGATTTCTGCCCCTCCTTCCCTAAGCAGGACACAGATGCCCACATCTGTCTCCACAATATGGAAGCACTGACTGCACAGAGTTATGCCAGTGTGAAACTGGTGAATGCAAGGGGACTTCCAACCCTATGGTGTCTCCCTTCTGATCCCACCTGGTATAGCAGCCTCCCACTGCCCACTCCAGAATGGATTGAGGTCTTGACAGAGCGAATGAATAGGAAAGGAATAAGGATCCCTTTGTATGGGGGCTGCTTAGGATCCAGTCCTGGATTCAAAGCAGGGTTGGTGTTTCATTACCCACTACTTAGAGGTAGAGGGAGAACCCCCTACCCCCCAGCCAGTCTCTGTTCTCATTTCATACCCAGAGTGCTACAGGGGCTTGGAGGAGGGAACAGACCTACTATGGTCCATCCTCATTGGCAAGAGAGCATGGGGCAAAGGGCTTGTCTGCTCAGGGGCATTCATGAGCATTCACTCAAATGAGCTGAAGGTGCAAATCTAAGGCAGATGAGTGAAATCACGCTGAGCTCAGGCTCTGACTCAGATAGAAAGTGGCTTCATTTGATTTAGCATAATTTGCTTTTAGGGTAAATTGAGCTAAATTGCAAGAAGGCCACTCAAATTCTGAAATTAATTCAGGGATTTAAAGCAGTTTAATCCCTTCTAAAGTTAATCCACATTAATTTCCATGAGTATCCCCGTGCGGACAAGTCAAGTTCCAGTTGACTTAGCAACATCCCAGTTTAGAGACTCCAGGGCATCCTGGGCCCAGTGTGTGGGAGCCCACTGACTGGGGACAGCAGAGAGAGCTGGCCATGCCTGGGCCACTCTCAGGTATTTGCCGGTGTCCTGCTTGCTGTTCTTTGTCCTGCTTTACCTCCCCTCAGCAGTCTGATGGCTAATGCACAGTGGATGTGTCTACACATGCAATTAATGCACAGGAAGGTTACTGCTTAGTAAAATAAGGTGCAGTAAACTGCGCCCGGGAATGTATCTACACATGCATCCTGTTGGGTGCAGATTTGCTCTCAATGGCAGCACCCGGTCCCGGGCTGTTCCTGCCATGCTCTGCCACCTTGCCAGAAGGAGCTCCAGGTTCCCCTGGATGCCAGCCTGGGCACTGACAGTGGCCACAGTGACTGATCCCAGTGTGCATGGGACCAGAAGAGCTGTGCCGGGTGCAGTGGTAGCTGTCTCCTGACCCTGTGCATATGGGGACAGGTCTCGATGTGCGTGGACCTGGGACACAGCTTCCTTTGCAGTTGGCACAGCTCCCCACAGGTGGGGTCTTAGCCAGGCAGCAGTGACTCCCTGGGCTGACCAAGAGCAAAATTGTTCCTGGTCAGCATCTACACATGCAGGACTGGATTTCACAGTAGCTGCTGCGCAGTTAATCTACTAACTGTACCTACAGGTAGTAGCCAACTGCACAGTAGATTAATTTACTGTGCAGTAAATGCCATGCATGTGTAGACAGTGACTCTTTACTGCACAATAGATTTACTGTTTGCTGCACAGTAAAGCATCTCATGTCGTGTCCGCCACAGACATCTGCAGCAGACACAGCGTGATGTAATCTGCCTTGAGACTGGAGAATAAGGTTCATGGACCCCAGTTCATCATTGGGATCTCTGGGGCAGGCTCAAAATCACACTGCAGGTCCCTGACAGAGGCTGGAGAAGACCCTACCACCTCTGAGCCCCAGTCCTGGACTCCATGCATATTCTGTGCTGCTTGTGGCCCCCCATGCTGCAGTGTCCCCTCAAGGCTACACCATAGACAATGTGGCTGCACACTTGGTTGTGATCCTAACTAGGCTGCTGGGTTGCAGCAGGCAAGGTCCACCTCCGAAGAGAGGCTGACAGCTCTCTTGTGGCTGAGGCCCGTGCTTTTTCCAGCAGCCTCAGCATGGATCGTGCTTGACTGCAGCCTTCCAGGCTCCACCTGGAGAAGCCAAAGCCTGGGGGAAAAAATGGATCACAATGTGATTCAGAACCAAGCTGTTCATTGCTTAATGCAGGTAGGGCAGTAAGGTCTGTGCATCCACATGCACTAGTCCCATGGTTGATGCCCAACACAACGACTCCTTCTTCAAGACGAGAGAGCAGCTTGCTAGCTGAACGGGAGTCATTTTTCTCCATGGGTCTGACGTATCCTGACCAGAAGAGGGCAATAGTGCTTCACACACACTGCCGGGAAAAACCCCGGCGGGCTTCCTCAGGCTATTGCATCTCCCACTGGGCTGGGTTCCCATCAGGTCTCCCAAGCCCAGCAAGGCAGGTGAGTCTGGTTTTTGTGTGGAGAAGAGACCTAGAGGGAAGAATCTGCCAGTTCTGCAGGACAAAGGGACGCTCAGGCAAAAAAAGCCAACCTTCTCCCTAATCCAGGACTGAACTTGACCATCATTGAACCACATTGCTCTTTGCTGCCCTACAGCTGCCATGCTCCACCCCAGAGCTGGATGCTCACCTGTGTGTGTAGCTCACCTAGGCACAATGCTTTGGAGGGTCAGGACAGAAGGTTACGGTGTTCACCAGGAGGGGAGGAAGAGCAGCCAGAAAGGATCACATAAAACATTAGGCTATTCATTCAGCCCCTCAAAGTACCACATTGCATTTTACAGCCGCAGACAACCTGCCCTGAGGACCCGGATCCATGCTTTGGGTTTGCTCAGCTTTCCAAACAAGGCAGGCATGCAGGTGCCAACCTGGGATTAGGGAAAATACAGGCCAATTAGCTGCCTTGTAACTCCCTCTTTGTTCAACAAGGCCTCTGCTGGGTTTACTTAAGCTAAAAATAAAGAGCTTGCTGCACAGAGTGAGTTTTTGGCTCCAGCTCCTGGAAACCTGCAGAGACCAATGCAGTTCATCTCAGGGCCCTCCCTCAGCTGTGAGGGCCTCAGAACAGGAGCTGAGTCTGGACCTATTCCTCAGGGCAGGGTGCAGCGGGAGTGTGAGTCTCACCTGTCAGAGGGAGATGGGCTGGCGAGCAGGAGAGAGAGGCAGGGACCAGGTCTCAGCCTCATCTTGCATTTTGCAGACTCCCTCCTGCCAAACATGCACGCTCTCTCCCCTTGACAGCTTTGAGAAGGGCCCGGTTGTGCTAGTGTTCCAGCCTGCTTTGAAAAGGATTTTAGCAAAGCTGATATGGAAACTGGTTAGAAAGCCTGGGGAGGAGGGTTTCCAGGGTATAGCCCTCTGCCTGGACCCCTGGATTTGGGCCCAGATGAGCAGTAGGTTGAGGCTCACAGCTGTATCTGAGCAAGGGACAACAGAGTCCGGAGGTGTTAGAGGAGCAGAGGTACTGCTCCATGGTTTACTGGTGGTCAATGGGGCCCTGGTCTGGAGATGGCACCAGACAGGCACCCGGTGCCCTTCATGTTGCAGTTAAATATTGAACGAGGGTGACCAGGAGAGGGGTTGACATCAGTTTGTTGCTCCCCTGCGTTTTGGGAGCCATTGGAGGAGATGCAGCAAGATAGTGAGATCCAGGTCCAAGCAGCAAGCTTGGAGCATACCAGACCCAACCCTACTTCTCTGACCTTGCAGCAGAGGATCTGTGGAGCATGTGGACCTGAATTGCTGTTACCTTAGCTTTTGCACCACCCTTTCATCCATGCAAAGAAGGTGTGCGTGCCTACCCTTCTGGCTATGAGCCCCCAGAAAGCACCGTGCACTTGGTCCTTAGCAGTCACATATACGGGCCCAGCCGCTGAGAGGTTTCAAGCTGGGTCTGAGTCAGAGGGACAGCCAGGTGGGACGATGAGGATGGTTAATGAACAGAGCATCACTGTAAATCAAAAACACTAGTTCACCAAGTTCACTAGTTCACCGTTGTGTTCAATCCAGAAGTGCCTGCCCAGATCTGACTCTGCAAGCGGGGGAAACTGGTCTGAACAAAATGGGCTGCTCCTCTAAGCAGCCTGTGCTGGGGACGCCACGCTGATCCCCAATCCCAGGTCACCTGGCCCCTCCCAATGCGGCTGGCCCTGCTATTGTCCATGAGAGGGAGGGAATCGGGTTCACAGCGAATATTTTCCTGCTGGCCAAGATCCATCAACTTGGTGACTTGCCCCAGGACATAGAGTCATCAAAAGCGTCCATCAGAGCTAACCAGCATTGTTGGCCTCTCAGCGGGAACAATGGGGCCATCGCACTTATTAATCATATCCCTCCCCATTGAACCCAACCCATCCATCAGTCGCCTCGGTCTCACACTTTGAATTCGCCGCCCTGCCGGCCACGGATCCCAGGGCTCGCCCAGTGGGGGACAGGAGAGAGGGACACCATGTTGCTGCGGCAACGCTTGTTGCTGCTTCCTGTTTCTCCAGATGTCAGCCATGTGTTTCCATAAGAACCGGGATTGTCCCCCAACCAGATGGAGCCGCGGGGCTCTTTCACAGGCACCACAGCAACAGCAGCAGCATCTCAGAGACAGATGTTGTCTCGGGTCCTCTTTCCTCGGCTGCTCCCGTCTCTTGGTGGCTGCTGCTCTCAGCCCCAAGGATTCCCACGCACGGCGAAGATGGATGGTAGCCTTCCCCGTTGCAAGTGGAGGAGCTGGGTGCGAAATCCCTTCCCAGCTAGTGATCAGATCAGAAATAGATACCGTCACTGAGTGTTTTAGGGGGGGAGAGTAAAAGTTCATGACTCTGCCCAAGCCTGGAAGCCATCCTCAAGATCTTTGCCTGTTCCTCTACCTCCCTGTGGCTGTTGTACGTGCTACCGCACCTCTACACTCACCCATCCACCCAGACCAGCTGCCTAGAGTCTCACCTGAGCTGAGGCGCACACCTGAACCGAATGGATACTGGCCAAAACGTCCTTGGGGAATTTGAACACTGGGCTCTGTTCACTTCTGGCTCAGACCCAGGCCCTGGTCTGCAGAGCTGACTCTTTCTCCCGCTACCATTTATGCCTCATTTCTGTACCGCTGGCTGCCGGAGAGCAGTATTCGGAAAGGAGACCCTCCAAAACAGCTGCAGCTTATCAGGAGCTGCAGCTGGGCTCCTGCAGATGAAAAGATCTCCTCTTCTTCTGCTTTTCAGCTCGGGATCTCCAAGCACTTTGCAAGCCCTGGCTGATTTAAGTGGAGCCGGCCGGGAATGAGCCAACAAAATGTTATTCGGTGAAAAATGTGGAAATCAGACTATTCTACAGGGAAATGTCAAATTTGGCCATTTCCTGCCCTGTTCATGAGGACCCCACCTAGGCCAGCCAGCATTCCTGACTCTGGGGCAGGCTTTCCAAGCCGGCTGTCTTCAAGCTGGTGCTGTCGGGTCTTACAAGGCCATGTACCCTCAGTAGTTTGCCAGCTGGGCTGCTAAGGCACAAGGACCCTGGAAAATCCAGAAGACTTAGATAGCAGTGGGCCAGGAAACAATGTTCATGTATTGCTCACAATTTTTCCCCCCAAAACATTTATTCCCGACATTTTTTGCAAAATGAGTTGTTTGAAGAGTTTCTCTCCATTCTTCTGCTTCCCTATATGATGCTGCATCGTATAGCACTGAGGGAGCAGCAGTGCAATTTGACATCCAACAGAAGCATGACAATATCTCTCACTTGGAAATGGAGGGAGGTTGGTGGAATTTGAGTTTCTTCCATTGCTGGATCCCACCTCCCAAGCTGGAGCTGGCCCATCCCTTCCCCACAGTGCACAAGGCTGCAAGGCAAGTCTAACACCGAAGGTGAGAAGTACGTCGTTCCTCTGGTTTACCGTGCTGTTAACCCAGCAGCCAACATCAGCCGGGGTCCATGTCAGGCATGCGTTTGAAACATATGCCAGGCACATTGTATGGGAGCTTCCCACAAGTGTCCCATATGCTCCCCATCTGGACAGCTCTGTAACTCCATGGGGACGTTAGAGTAGCAAAGAATGATGCCAGGGCCATAACTACCCAGCCCACATGCCACTTGTTCAGCTGCAGTAGAGTCGTCTTCACCCAGCTTTGTATTGAGAAGGAGCAACTTCTTCTTTTCCACTCTCCCGACAACCTTCCCTTGCCATTTGACCTTTGGGCTGCCAAGGCCACCAGAGATCCCTGGTTCAGAGGAGGTTTAACCTTTCCTTCAGGAGGGATCCTGCAGGCAGCCTTGCTGTGCAAACACGCAGAGAGGGCAGGAGCAGGGCTGCAGGTCAGAGGTTGAAATGAAGCATCTAAGAAAAATAAGAGTCAGTGAAGGCAGGAGTGGAGGGAGGCGGGTGGGCTGGGAGAAGCATTTGTAGCTGAACCTGCAGCCTCGCCGAATCGCCCCTTCTGCTAGAGGCCAAGAGATCGGCCCTGCTCTGCAAGTGCTGGGGGACCCCATGGCTCTCCCCGTAGTCTCGGAGCCCTGTTTCTGAACCAGGCCAAACCAAAACCTGGGCCAAACGCTCAGATTTGAGGAAGATCTGCCTCTGGGGCCACGCATTGCATCTGGTGTCTGTCTGGAAGCAGAAGGAGTCCCAAAACGTCACAGGAGCTTCAAACAAACCTGAGGCTTGCTTGGAAGTGATTCTGTCTGTCTGTCAAGCCCCTTGGCCAGCTTGCAGTTGTGCATCTCGGTCCCACAACACTCTCTGTTGCCCAAGGTTTCAGTGCCAAAGCAGGAGGAACTCTGCTTTCAAATCCCTTTTCCCCTACTCTGGGTGGGTTGAACTCACACCTTCAGGGGAATCTCAAAGGAGGGAGGTGAGAGCCCTGTGCAGACTGAGACTGGAGATGTAGGCTTCAGGGTCCCTTTGCAGCAAGGACCTACTATAGCTCCAAAACCTCAGTCAAAAGATGGGAAAGTCTTGCCCTCGGGAGGCCTATTAGTAGCCAAGGTGAGGCTGATAGAGCTTAGGAGCAGAGCTGGAAACAGTCATCGGTGGCATTCAGTCAGGGAACCACCTAGGCTAGACCTGCATCCTGGACCATCTCTCACAGCAGAGATAGGACTTGGCTGTCCCGGATATAAAAAAGGTTTCTTTACTAAAGCTTTACCAGGCAGACCCTGTGGTTCTCTCTGGCTTTTTAGCTCCCACGGAGGGGTGCCTGCCTGACGCACTGGTCTGGAAAGCAGACAGCAGTGCAAGCTGGAGGCTCAGCCTGGCCCTGTGCCCAGATGGAGTTTGTTTTACTTTCCCCTCTCCCCCAACCCCGGTGGGAGGGCAGAGCCAGAGGGGCTGGCTAAGGTCACCCTATGATACAACTGAGGAGTCCTCAATGTTACAAGAAGCTGATCTTGCAAGGGACGGCAGGGTGTGCAAAAGGAGCCTGAGATGAGCTGAGAAGCTGCCTACATGGGTCTGGGACAGAAGTTTCATAAACCAGTTTGACCCAAATCAGTTAAGTCTGGTTTAAGATAAACCTGGTTTAATATAGTATCAGTTTCAGCCATTTTGAACCTGGCACTAAACATCTGTTCCGTTACAGGTTTAAACCAGTTTACATATAACATGGTTATATGTAACTTCTGTCCACGCCTGCACCTGCACACTGACTTAGCTCTGATTCGTCAAATGCCTCTGTATGACCATGGCCATTGGCAAACACATCCCTCCCTCTTCTCCGGGGCCCATATACCTGTTCCCCCGCAGATCCCTCTTGCCAAGATAAGCCCCACTTCCCCCCAGTCTCCACATTGCACCCTCCCCAGGTTAACCAGCCTTGTGCTACTAATACAGCTGAAGGCCAGTGGAGCGGAGCCAGGCCCTGATCTACCAGGAGGATTAGGGGAGGGAGACAGGTGGCTAATTCCCTGCCGCACAATGCCATGTGGCAGCCCGGCCAATGGTGCCGGTGACCCAGGGGCCACAGGAACGTGTTAACAGTTTCCAGGTCAGTGGAGGGGAGGAATGGTAATTCTTCTACTCCAGAGGATAACCGGATCTGAGTTTTATGGCCCCAACACGCCTCAGAGGCCAAATTCAAGGCACAGTCATATTATCGTCCTCCCCTCATCTGGGTTTCACAGAGCCCCCCCTTCCTGCAGGCTCCATCACTGGAAATGCTTTGCCTCTCCTGAGCGGCTGGGCCATGGGTCCTGGGAAACCCCACACAAGTCTCTGTGGATTTGTGCTTTGCTCTTTGCCAGCAGATTTCCAACTGTGGGCTCTGAAGTAGTCTCCTGGCTCACCAGAAGAGCAAGTCCTTCCCAGGTCCTGCCCAGACCTCACGCATGCAGGACCCAGCCATGCACCATCTCCGTGGAAGCATCTTCAGGTGACAGCTGTCCAGCCTGAGCTCATGGGAGCTCCTCCAGCTTTGCTGCCCTGTGGGCACCCTGTCCCATGAGACAGCCACCTCCTGATCCTGTGACAATGTCAGGGTGCTGGGGTGTTTGCTGCCGTCACCCTAACCATGGCCAAGTGCCTGCTAGTCCTGGCTGCTACAGTGAATGTGCCTCCTCCCATTGCTCAGACCCCAAGGGAGCGTGGTGCCCCCAGCCCTATGTGATTCCCAAGGGCTGGAGAGACCGATGGGGTGAGGTGATGTGCTGTGAAACCTCTCCCTAGTTATCAGGGCTCTGCACTGTACTAGCTCCACCAAGTCTAGCCCAGGTCTAAGCCTTGGATAAGCCAGCTCAAACCAGACCTGACTTGGGGTTTGGGATGCAGAGAAACATCCACAGACACTGGGAAATAGCAACATGTGTGATCATCTCCAACCTTTGGAGGGGGAAAGGTCAGGCCAGAAGCCCACTGCTCATGAGACCCTGGTGGGTTTTTTTTAATAACATTTCTTTTCCAGGGCCAAATTCAGCTCCAAATTTTGACTGAGCAGAGCTCAGTCATTCAAGTCTGTGTGGCACTGCCATTGACGGGTATCCTCCCTCCCAGACTCTCAGTCTGGGGCTTCAGATACTTACCTGGCGGGGGAGATACCATCTTTTTGGCCTTGAATGACTGTGACACTGGTATCAGAAGAGGAAGAGGCCTAGAGAAAAAGGTCCACACTGAACTGTGGGCAGAGCAGGGTTCAGACCAGGGGTGGGCAAAATGCGGCCCGCGGGCTGGATGTGGCCCGCCAAGCCAGTCTATCCAGCCCGTGGGGCCCCTAAAAAAATTTTTACATTACTATTAATCTGCCCCTGGCTGCCTGTCATGTGGCCCTTGATGGCTTGCCAAAACTCAGTAAGCGGCCGTCCGCCTGAAATAATTGCCCGCCCCTGGTCCAGATGCTTGCTCTGTCTGCACCTAGCTTCCTTGCTGGGGGCTTTTTCCACTCATGCATGGTGCAGAGAGAAGAGAAGGACTGGATAAAGGACTGATGCATTGCTCCTGTCTCCATTTCTGACCTGCTGTGTGACCCAGGACAAGTCCTAGTCCCACTCTGTGCCTCAGTTTTCCCAGCTCTAAAATAGGGAGTTCTGTGTCTCTATAAGAACAAG
>NW_005841914.1:718437-725789 GCF_000455745.1 Alligator sinensis | reverse complement strand
CCTGCTAGCTGAGACTCCATTCCCATACACAGCCTTCCATCTTCCCTGGGGTAATCTCTCTTTTTTTCCCCCTTAATGAGATTAAGTGAGAATAAATTATTCAGGAAAGGAACCCTCCCCGCACTCCCCATCCCGGGTTTGCATGGAGGCTGCACGGTGAGGTTTCTAATTAGCATCATTAGTGGGCGGTGGGGGCGGTCTTGCTGCTGCAACCCCGTTAACAATCAGAGCTGTCAAGTGGGCTGTTGGCGCTGTTAAAATATCTGAGAGCCTTTGTCCACAGGGGAAGGGAGCCTGGGACTTACAAACCCTTCCCTTGTCTGTTGGAAGGCGGGCAATGGAGGAGGGGTGCATGAGGTGGGGTGCAGTCTGCCTATGCCCCCCCTCACCTTTCCCTAGCTTGGTCCTGGGACCACCAAGTGAGAGCATGAAGTGATGCTACTAAGACTTCATCACTGGGGTGGGGAGAAACCCACCGTGTCAGGTATTGTCACCTGCAGAGGCTTCCCCAGCTGCCGTGGAAAGAGGCATGGGGGAGATGCTCTGGTGGGCAGCTCGGGATGGAGGGCAAGGGATGTCTGGGGGTCTGTGTTTGCCTCTCTTCTGCCTGCTGCCCTGTCTCTCTCCAGGCCTTGGTTTATTCAGGGGATTTGTAGTCAGGCTTGGCCTCTCTGGAGAATGAATAAAAGCAGGTGGCCATTATCACTCATGTAATTCCCTCCCCCCTGCAACGCCCCCCCCCAGCCTCACCACCCCTGCCATGAATAGCAGAGAATCCTTCTACCGGGATGGTGGGGGGTGGCACTGAAAGGCCAACCAACGCCTCTAATGAGCAGCCGAACAGGGCACGTCAGGAGCGGATGTGTTAACGGTTTCTGGTTCAATGGAGGGAAAAAATCCCCACAAAGGAAGGTGTACAAATATTGTGGGAAATCTATTGGCCCCTTAATATTTCATGAAGCCCTGGGCCATTCAGCCAGGGTGAATTCCACAGCAAGGTCTCATTCAGCCGGCATCAATGGGAAACTTTTAATTGAGAGGCACTTCATTCAGGGCCCGTGGGTCATTCAGTGTGAGAGCTTTTCAGGGAGAACAGAGAGCCGTGTCTTTCCAAGCTGCACCAAAAGAAAAGCCACTGTTACCAGCGCTCGAAGCTTGAATGCTAAGGGCCTTAATCCCCCCAAAGGGAAAACTGATTCCATTTTTTTAAAATTTATTTCTCAAAAAACAACACAAAAAAAGAAGTGGGGGGAGGAGAGGTGAGGAGTGGAGGACATTGTGTCTAAGAGAGGACAGCTCGCATTGTTGGGGGAGAAAGGGAGGGGAAGAATGCCTCGACACAACCCTCCATCACCCCGCTCCCCAGGCGTGTCTGGGCCACTGCGTGCCTCATGCTGGCGCAATGAGCTCTTTGGGTCCGATCCACTTTAAACGTGACTCGGTGGAGATGATCTTGTGGAGTTCCCTCTCAGCAAAGTCCCTGTGCAGTTGTCATGCGCTTCTTGGCTGATTTGGTTTGCTTTGCACCCATCAGAGCTGGAAGCAGAAACTCCCCTGCTCCAAAATATGAAAGCCCGGTGCTGCACTCTCTCACCGACGACCTCCTCCTTGGCATGAAGGATGTGCCCGTGGGAGTGGATCGGATGATGCTTCTGCCAAGAGGGGAAGGGGATGGCACCCAGCTCTGGCTGCTCACAGGTTTATGGTCCTTTTATCCCCACACACATCAAAGTGAAAACGCTCCTGCCTTAATCAGCTTTTCTGCCCAGATGCCAAGAGCTCTCCTGGCCCCCTCAGGACTAAACTGTGCCTGGCATTTAACAATCAAAGGAGGGGTTTTCCCTTTTGCCATGCTTCCTGGGTGCTACTGGGCCAGCTGGGCAACAGCCCTTGGTTATTGGCACTGCAATGGGCTTCCACGCCCCCATGCCAAGCCCCAGAGCAGAGAGAAGGCCATGCATGGGACTGGGCTATAGCGGGGAGGGAAGACCCTGTAGCATACACAGTGATGGGGTCCACTCTTGGTCATTGTGAAATGACTGAGATAAGGCCACAGGGCCAGACCTCAGAAGGCAAAGTCCCCTTTGCCCCTCCAACTCTCCCCATCTTGGTTTCAGTTAAAAGACATCCCCAACACTGACCACACAGCAGTAGCCTAGAAAAAAATGCTCTCAAAGCAATCACTTCACCTGCCATCACACTGGCTGGCTTAGTTGGACATGGGGGGCTTTGGAAACTGGTTGTTCAGTGTGAACGGTTGGCTTCTGGTTTCCAAGGAGGGCCTCCGTTACGGTGAGCACAATATGGTCCCAACCTCCAGTTGTGCCCACTATCACTTGCAGGCACTCCAGATGTAGTCCGGCTACATCTGGAGATCAGGTTAAAATACACCACCCCCCCGGCCAATACACAGGCAATGAACTGAGGGCGGTTAGGTTAAAATACACTCCCCAGGCCAGTACACAGGCAATGAACTGAAGTCAAGGAAGTGAGCTTATAAAGCCAGATGCCCAGATAGAAAATCAGAGCTTTCAAGTGAAAGCTCTCCTGCGGAGAAGGGGAATGGTTGTGTGGGTAAGGCCATGGAGGGGGACTCAAGGGAGCTGCCTCCATCCTTCACTCAGTCACCCACTCCTTGTTTGACCTTAGGCAAGTCACTTAGCAGCTTCCCTTGGTCTCTCCTGTGTGATTCTATTATAAGTTCCCTGGGGGGGTTTCTGCCTCTCCTGTTGTGTCTGTAGCAGCAAGCAATGAAGGGTTTTTGTCTCCCTCTAATGTGGGCCCAGGTGTATCTGAGCATGCATTAGCCAACCACTTCTCAGCCATTGCAATGTCAGGGCAATGGCAGTGCCGTTGTCCTCCCTGCTTTTCACCTCTGGCGCATTGTAGAGTGGTTTGGGGTTTGTTTTCATGGGGAGCTTCGAGGCTGCAGTGTATGAGAGGCTGGCATGGACCATTTGGCTGCCAATGCAACAGACTGGACTCCATGGGTCTTGGGAAGCTGCTTCCTCTCTTACATTTTTGCTTTCTACCTAGCACTGTAGAGCCACAATCTCAGTCAGGATCCCTAGATTCATAACCCAGACTACAAAGAAAGAGTAATCAGGGCAGGGAGTGATGAGGGCCTGGATGAGAGTGATGTGATGCTGCAGATGGAGAGGAAAGGTCATCTCTTAGAACCATTGGTGGAAGGGAAGCAGCAAGATTTGGCCACTTGCTCCATACCATGCACGGAAGTCTGGCTCATGGAAGGAGAGGTTGTTGGGCTTTCACCAGACCGAATGCAAGCTGCAGTGTCCTCTGGGGCAATGCAAAGAACTTTGCCCTCTCTGCGGTGCTGGAAAACCCAACCCTGAGGCTTCACACCAGTATCGGGGACATATAGACAAAGAGACTTCAGGCAGAAAGTGAAACTGGTCCATCTCCTTTATTCTCCAGACTGCTGCGAAACAATCACCAAGGGCTGCAGGGAGGGAAAGCATTTTTCTTATTAAAACTAAAAGATTTTAAACACTAAAGCATTCTAATGGGTAGTTGCAGAGAAGCAAAATGCATACTTTTTAAAAAAGGAATGGGTTTTTATCCCAATGTGCCTCTCTAACCTGACTGTACCATGCTCCATTGAGCAGTGCTCCCAGCACTGCTATCTTGCATGGATTTAGGGTGCCCCAGGGTGCGCGTGTAGGTTCATCTCTCCTTATCCGTCCCTCCTCTCCTGACGTACACTCTACATTGAACTGCATGGGTGGCTTCTGTGCATGTAGAAATGAATTTCACCTCATTGCAAGGGTGGAAACGCGAACAGGCAATGATCTTCCCCATGCAGCTGTCCCCATAAGTGAAGAGTGCTCAGTTCTATCTATCTATCTATCTATCTATCTACACACCTAGCTACCCACCCACCTACCTACACTACCCACTCACCTACCTACCTGTTTCTAAGGCCCCCCATCATCGTAGCATCTGGATGCCGTCCATGCTGAGCTTCTCAGCCTCTAATCTCTTTAGGTCGCCAACACTCGTTGGGTCGTGGATTCCATAAACACCTCAAAGGTTCATCTTCCTGGCAGCACAAAGGCCGAGGAGTGTGTCCTGGTTAAAGGGAAGTTGTTTCCCCAACCTCCAGGGTCAGCACTGACAATTGGACGTAAGGTCATGGCTGGAGGTGTGGGGTGAGGCTCCTAATGGCTCGGGGACCCCTTTGGTCGAGTGCCTCTGCCAAGCGTTTTATTGATGCCACAATAGCCCCCGCCCTGACCCCGATGTTGCCTCTCACTCTCTTGCTTTCTTCCTTTTCACCACCGACGACAGGAAAGTCTGTCAAAAGGCGGAGCGCAAGGCCCCACACAATGGAGCGGGTCAGCGACCCCATGCCTGGTGTACGCGATCGTGCCTTTGTTCCCAAGGCAGGCTGTGCCCCCCCAGGGGCGGGTGGGTGTTGCTGGCTGCAGAAAGGCAGAGGGATGTTCCTCTGTGAGGGAATGTTTTAGCTTCCCTTTAATCTTTTCTTTTCGGGGGGCTTCAAAAAGCAAGACCGCGTTTACAAGGGGTGTGCATGTAACGGGCAGACCGGGGTCCGTCAGACAGCATGGCATCTGGGAGCAGCCCATACGAGGTGTGGAGGAAGCAAAGGGCCATGCCCGATGCCCAGCCTATGCAGGGAACAGCTCTGGCACACCCAAATGTTACTTTTTGTCTGGCAGCTTTTTAGGATTCACACTCAAGTGCTTAAGGACCTGGAGCAGGAGCGCACACACTGGGGTGATGGCCCTCTCTGGCAAGGAGCCCAAGAAACACTGCTTTCAGTATAGACTTCCCTGCAGGCCATGGGAAGTCTAGCCAGCCATTTCTGGGAGTGCAGGGAAGGGTGTGGACTGGGCAATATATTTTCCATGAAGCCCATCTCTGCAGCGTCTCTCTGCTGCAGGCTCTGGCATTGGAAACAGTCAGGTTTGCTGATGGGATTTGCTATGTGAACCTTTTTCTCCTGTTTGCTCCACCCAGAAATATTTATTAGTCTCCCAATAGCCTGCAGAGAGGCTGAATATAAGCTGGAGGGATCACTTATAGGAGAGAGATGAGTTTGCTTTGTGGGGCATCTGTTCAGAAGCCAAACTGTCTTGGCAGGCTTCCCCCCTGCTTTCCTGATGGCAGCTGTGACTGGGAGCAGACACCTACATTAAAGTACCCCCCAGCTGGTTTTATGTAGCATCTCGGCAAGCAGACCCAGGTCAGACTGACTAGGGCATGGAGGTATAGTAGCACTAGCTTCTCAGCACTACAAGATACCTGCTGGGCTCAGGCATACTGGTGTTGCAGGCATACTGGTGTTGCACTGCTTTTGGCCGCACCTGGCCAGCTGATCATCAGGGCTGCCAATGACATACTGTGCTCAGACACTGGGCCTAGAGGTTAAAGGCTTAATCCCAACCCAACTGGCATCAGTAGGAGTCTTTGCACTGCCTCTGTTGGGCTTTACAGCCAGACTTGTGCAGAAATCTCTGTGGGGAACATGCTCACTGCAAGGACCAGAAGGCCATAGGAAAGCAGGGCTGGAAGACACCTCACAAGGGCATCTAGTCAGCCCCCTGCTCAAGGCAGACTCATCCCTGACTAAACCATCCCAGCCAAGTGTCTGTCCAATCTGGTCTTGAAAACTTCCTGGGATGCAGATTTCACAACCTCTCTAAGCAGCCTGTTCCAATATCAGACTACCCTCCTAGTCAGAAAGTGCCTCCTAATCTCCAACCTAAATGTCCCCTGCTGCAGCTTGAGGCCCTTGCTCCTAGTCCTGTTCCCAATGACCACAGAGAGAAGCCATCTCCATCCCCTCTATAATCACTCTTCAGGTGTTTGAAGACTGTTATCAAATCCCCCCTCAGTCTTCTCTTCTCAAGGCTAAATCACCCTAGCTGTGGCTTGCCTTCCATGTCTTTTCTGCAAGAACGGCTGACTCGGGAAGTTTGCTTATGTAGCATGAGCATGCCCTGGCCCTATGCTGTGTCTGGGGTACTTGTACATGCAGCATAAATGCACCCATTAGGCACGTGTATGTGGGCATACACCTGTGTGAGGTGTGCATATAGGAGCCTGTGCTTTGCAGTCAGGAGGTGGGGATGCAGCACAATCTAACCACTGCCAGTTTTAACCTAGGTGCCTCGGGCAGCAGTGAAGGGCTTCAGCAAAGGTTGGTCCAGTCTGCTGGGAGGGAGCGTGGCAACTTGAGCAGCCAGTCAGCTCTGAAATCCATGTGGCCTCAGCCACACTGCTGTTGATGCCCGAGCTAATGAGATGGTAGCTAACACTGAAGGCCTGCATATATTTGCAGTTAGCCCTACTGAGATCTGTATAGATGCACACTGAAAGGGAGAGATCTCCCAGGTGTGTGGGAGCCAGGCAGGCTAGGTAGGAGTGTAGTGTGCATCTGCTGTGTGCAACCTGTGCATCTATGTGTGTGCATGGCCTGCCCGTACCTTAGATACTTATGTTGCCTTTATTGCTGCAGGATCAGAGTGCCTCTAATGCATGTATTATTGCTCCGGGCATACACGTGAGATGGGAGCTCCCTTCTTCACCCCCACTGATTTTTCCAGGGTCTCTTCTGGGAGAGACGGCATCCTTTCAGTGACCTCCCTTCTCTTACCTCTCCCCCCTCCACTCCTCTCCCCACCCCAGCCCAAGTCTCACCAGGGGCATTGCAATAAGTCACTGCAGCAGCTGTGCAAAACTGTCCTTTTCCAGGGCCTGGTGTCATAAACCCACAATAGCTTCAGCGGAGGAGGACGCCCCCCCACAACCCCCAGTTGTAAAAAATAAATAAATAAATAAAGATGAAGAAGGAATTCAAGGGCCCTTGCAGGGGAGAAGCACTTCTCATTATGTCTCCTAGGCCGCCGTTTCCAAGGAGACAGCTCCCAGCCCTGCATCCCTCTCCCATCCCGCTGTGGCCCTTTGCAACTTACAGTATCCGCGGCTTCTGTTTTCCCTCTGGCCCCAGCTGTCTCCCATGCGCTCTCCCAGCCCAAGGTGGGCTTGACACCATATGGAATAGAAAAGAGTCCTCGGGATATATGACCTGCCATGTTTGCATGGTAGGGGGAAATGGGGCCGTGTCTGTGTCATGTGTATGCCTCACTAGGGCTCGGGGAAGGGTGGGCATTTTGACTAGCAGGGAATAACCCTGCTGTTCCCCTTTGTGTCTGTCTGTGCACAACAGACCTTTAGCTCCTCTGGTGTTAGGCGCTCTGAGTCCGATCCCAAACCATTGGAGTCGATGGAAAGACTTTCATGGAGGCCAGGTGAGCTTCAAATTGGGCCCTACATTGTGATAAAGGCCATAAACTTCTCTTTTC
>NW_005841914.1:709492-718014 GCF_000455745.1 Alligator sinensis | reverse complement strand
CCCTCCCAGCTCTGCACAGTTGTCCCCAGAGGTAGTTTGCCTGAACAAGGGGAGCATAAAAGTTCTGGCCAAGCCACGTAAGAGTATTTTGGATACTGCCTAACTTCTGCATCCTCCAGTGCATCTAGCACTGCAAGACACGTACATGGGAGTCCTCCCACGTGGAAGGCCAGCTGTGCTCTGCAGAGCACACACCCTCCACCCTCTTTGGCAGCCAATTCTCAGATTTCTCAGGCCTTCAGGTCATTTTGTTCCTCATGTCTCTGGTCATGCTGCTGACCTGGGAATCTGCTTGAAGATCAGCTTCATCACTGCTGGATAACAACAAGACAACAGCCAGGGAATGGGGGCCTCAGCCTGCAGTTGCTATGCCAGGAATTAACTGTGCAACACATTTATTTTTTTGCTCATGCTCGATACAAGGGTCGGAGGCTGTTGCTGGTGACTTGTCCCTGGGAAGTGCAGGGCCTGATGCAAATGGGGATTGGATGGGGGCGCCGCTTTTGTCAGTGAGCAGGAGAGATACCACAATTGGTGTTTGGCCCAGGTGGTTTTACTTACCTGGCACAGGACAGCCCCCCCTCTCCTTGGCCTTGAGTGACTCATTGTAGTTAAGGGTGAAGGCTAGTCCCTTGCACTGCAGGAAGCCTGACCCCTGCAAGAGTCTATAATGCCTCCAAATGTGAGGATCTCAGTTACACAATTTATGGTGATGAGGGATTGCTCTTGGGCTTTCTCCCTAGCTTGCTCCTTCGGCCTGTTGGCCAGGGGCAAGTGGGACTAGGGGGCAACTGAACTCCAAGGCCTCCGGGCTTGAGGCTTGTACATAGGATACTTGTCATGGATTTGGGAGTGTCTGAAGCCCTGGACTGATGAATATGGGAGGTAGGATGCTTGCCACCCGGTGGTAGCACCACACACACTTGAACAATTGAGCTTTGCTCCATCAACAGAATTTGGAACTGATTTGGCCCTAGACATAAAATTTTTAAAAATTAAACAAAACAAAAAACCCCCAAAAACCAGTGGATGGTATGTTCCTCTTCAGCTGATGAAAGGGAATAGATGACACCCTTGAATAGATGCAAGGGTAGGCAACCCCCAGCACAGGTGCCAGACTGGCACTGAAATGCCTCTGTGTGGATGGTGGGGAAGGGGCCAAGGCTACACGGCCACAACAAGGATCAGGCCCCTCGGGGCTCCCCCACCATCCACCCCAACATCTTATAAGTTGAAGCCGCGGATGTTTCTGGCACTGTATCCAAAAACATTGCCGGCCCCTGGTCTAATGGTTCACGGGCAGAGCAGGGCAGCACATGGGGACTCCCCCATGGTTGTTCTGCACCTTCCATCATTCTCCAGACTGATGCAAAATGCCTAATTAAATGCAAAGGGAGTGTCATTAACTGTCCTTCATGATCTTTACATTGCAATTTGGTCAGAGGACAAAATTCACTCCACCAAAGAAGGAGCTGATGGTAAATCAAGTGATGCATTCGGTGTACAGCCGTAAGTGGCCTCCAGTGGGTTGGGTGCCTTGTAGATATGGGAATTTAAATGAAATCAGGCTGGATTCTTAACCCAGAAGATGGCCATGGGAGGGACAGTCTTGTGGGGGAGGTTTCCTTGGACTCAAATTCCCTGTGCAGAGCAGTTGCTGAAACACAGTTGGATTTTTTTTCCCCTTGCTGCTACATGTGGTTTTTTTGTGGGTTTTTGTTTTTGGGTTGTTTTTCCTCAGAAGCACTGGATGTTGGCTGCAGCCGCAGCTGGGGATTGTGCCTGGGCCGTGCCAATGCTCCTGCTGGGACTTAAACCCAGAGGTTCCTGGCTAGAGGGCCTTGCTCCTCTGCTCAGGGTCAGATCAATCGCTATTTAGGGTCAAGAAGGAATTTTACCCCATAGATTGGTGTGGATTGTGGGGGGTTTTGCCTTCCTCTGTAGCGGGGGGGCATGGCCCTCTTCCTAGGCACTCTCAAGTGTATCTTAATAACCTTTACAGCAGCGGGATGTCGGCTGCCATGACCCCCCGCTTCATCTGTGGCAGGTTAGGGTTTTGTGTCAGGGCTGACTGTGTAGTTTTGCCAAGAGGTTAGACAAATGGATTTGTATGAGATGGCTTGGATAGGGACAATCCTGCCTCAGGCAGGGGGTTGGACTAAATGATCTCTCTAGCTCCCTTCCCGCCTGTTTTCTCTCTTTTCTATAGGTCTATGATTTCCCTGTGGGATGGGTAGACTTTTTCTGATAACTGCTTTTCTTTGTTTGCCACTCATGGAATATCTCATGTAGCTTAGAGACACCTAAACTTGCTTTAAATTAGCTAGCTCAAGCTGAGCCTGAACTGAGCTCTATGCTACAGAGGCTAAGCCATTGCCTCTACCTTAGCTACCTAGTTTAAAGCTAATGTGCATCTCTCTATACTATATTACAGCCATCCATGTGACTGTGGTGGAGACGTACTCATGCCTTTTATGCCCATATTACTAAACCAATAGCAAGCATCTGTTTATATTAGTGAAAACAGTTTTGCTTCTGATTTTATAAGTATATGGATATATAGACACAAGTGTGTGTGTGTAGCATGGGTACAGCAGCAGTGACAGGCATAGTTACAGTCTGATTTATCATAATGTCACACGTGCGCATTCGTATTTATGAATTTATAATAGTCGCTGTCCGAATACAGTGGCTTTTGATTTATCTCACACGTGTGTGTCTATGTGTGTGTGTGCGTGTGCATGTATGTGTATTATAGGCACAGCAGTAGCCATGCTTATAGGTGAAGTATGATTTATCATGTAATAAATCTACGCATAATAGTTAATCTGTATAGATTACAGGAAGAGAGTCCTGACACCCATACTTTGGGTGACTAGGACTGTTCATCCAGAACTCTCTGTGCTCAGTTGCTTAAAACTTCAAGAAGCTTCTTGGGTTAAAATTTTCCAGGCTTGGCGTGTGTCACATTGAAAAATGGATCTATTTTTCACCGTGTTGTGAGGAACAGCTGCATCCTTTCACCTTAAACTTTTCGCCCAAAATCCACAGTTCCATTTTTTCCCTGCCTGAGTACAAACTGTGCCTCCAGATCCAGACACGGCGCTCTGTTTCCAAGTCCCCAGCTGCGCTGTTTGAACAGCTTTGTCCAGCCTTTATGCTGCTCTGCCTTTCTTCCCCTGCCCCTGAAACACCTTTGCCGCAGCCCTGCAGACAGATGTTGGCTTTATCTTCTCTTTGCGGACGCTTTGTTGGGGAAGATTTATCATGTCTCTTTCTGCCTTAGCAGGAGCACGCGCCGTTCTCCCCAAAGGGTCAGCTGTACAGCCCCACCGGACATGTGTTTGCCCACTCACTCAGTGACCAGGTCAGCCTGAGTGAAAGGGGCTTGCAGCTTTAATGAAGTCAAGATTTATGAAAGTTAATCTAGAGGGGACCTGGCTATATTACGAGGCTTGATTTACAGCCAGCACCTCCCAAAGCCCTGTCTTATCAGTCAGCAGGCAGGACCTGTGTAGCAATCCGGCTACACGAGGCAGAGAAAAGACCCCTTATGAGGAATAAAGATATGGGCTGTGATCCAGGGAATGACTATGGGCTGATCTAGCAACCAGTGAATGCATTGGTTTTAATGGGACTTCTCTTTATGCTTAAAGTTAAGCATCTGCTGAAATGCTTTGCCTCCTTGCAGTAGCTGCCCCAAGACCCTCAGGCTGTGGTCATTCAGATAAAGGGGCTCTCAGGAAGCAACCTGAGAGATGTTAAAGGTATTGCTGATAAATGCAGCACATCCCCCAAGGATGAGAGCAAGGCCTTTCTGCAAACTGCCTGATCCCCAGGGGGGGAGTTCTCCCAGCCCCGCTCCAGCCAGGGGGTGTGCAGGGAACCAGAAGATGTTGCAAGCCCTGAAAGTTTTATGGTTCATCTCTCACTAGCTGTCCTGGGTTCCTGGAATGGGTGTTGGACCCTCTGCTCCAGCATCCGCTGTAAGGCCAGAACTGATCTCGTTCCTGTCCTAGTGAAGACGTCCATAGCTAGAGCTTGCTCAAGTGCAATCACTCTGGAACCCGTTTGCTCCAACATCCCAAAGATGTGGGAGCGCTGGGAGAGGTTTCCTAGCAGGGGCCACCAAAGATGTCCCCTCAAAGACTGATGAGAAAAGATCCCAGGAGGCGAGAGAGAGAAAGCAGCACATGGAGGAGCTCTTTGCTGAGGTTGTTGACTTGGAAATGGTATTTAAAGGTCTGGTTTTGGGGAATTAGCATATAGGTATAGATATATGCATTATAAAGGATCAAGATGGGCAGCAGGGGTTAACTGGATTTCTAAAGAGCCTGTGTTTCACGCACAACATGTCTTGCAGCCCTGAAAGCAGACGGGCTGTCTAGCACAAGGCCAGCAGATGGACACAGCCTGAAAATTGAGGGGGGCATCCCCTAACACGAGATCATAGCCTTCAAGGCAGCCAGGTTGTCTAACACAACAAGGACGCAAAGCCTGGGAACCAAGGAAGTATGTACCATACTGTCCCATAACACGAGATAAGTGACACCAGCTACAAGGTCCCAGAGCAGAGCGGGGCCCGAGTCCTGGTTTTGGGGGTACAGACCAAATTAGGAGAAGGCCTGGAAGGCTACGTGGACATGTGGCCACAGAGAGACAACCGACCACCAGAGATAGCCATGGATGAAGAGTCATCATGGGAGAAGAAATACAAAAGCAGAGACTTGAGATTAACAAAGGGTCCCTCCCTGCCCCTCCTTGCTGTCTCCTTCTCCTCCCTGAGAGGTGTCCTTATCCCCATTCCCTGGGAAGGGTCCCCGAGGCCACTGTGGACTGAGGGCATACCAGCAGCCTGTCTCATGCTCCCCACTGGAGAGGGGCTCTGGGCCTCGCCATCCCACCTCCAGCCTGCTGACACCTAAGAGAGAGAGCCTCAGAGCAGAGCCTGCATCCTGCCTGGATGTACTTGGTCTCTGATGACAGCCCTGGGATTGGTAGATATACAATGTTTGATTGTTTCTATTGTTGGGTTTTTGTTATCTCTCTGTATCAATAAATTGGCCTATTATCAAATGGAAAGGTCGTGGTCAGTATGAGGGTTGTGCTCGCCCTGAACAAAGTTATAAGGGCTGGGTCCTAAATTTAGAGCCAACAGGGTTAGGGAGGGATAGGGATGCTGAGTGGACATGAGAACAAACCTGTAACATGGTGCATGATGCCATCCCCCATGTGTCTGGTGGGTGAGGGTGCTGTATCTGTATCTCTTTCCTTCTTCTCTCTCAATGCATGCTGCCAGGAAGGAAAGGCGCCCTGGAGAGGACCCCTCCATGGGAGTGCTGGGGACATTGTGTAGACACGGTGTAGACATATCCCTAGGGGGCTTGAGTTGCAGTGGGGTGACAGCTGCAGGGGTGATGGCCCCTGCTGTGATGCCTGCCAGCTGTGGAGGAGATCAGTGCAGGGGGGTCCTGGGGCCCTGCACCCCTAGCTGCTGATGGACAAAACTCGTGCCAAGACTGTCTCTGTCTTGGGGCAATTGATTGTCTGTATTGAGTCTTTCCTCTCCTCAGCCTGGTTTTGTAGGTGCTAATTGATGCTCATTAAGTCGTTATGTAGTACCTAGGTCCTGTGTATTGAGCTGGTCCCTGGGTCCCTGGTCCCTGGCTGAATCATGATTGATTGATTGGGAACTGGGACCACAGCAGGTGAGCAGCCAGGCCTGCAGCAGCGTCTCCCCTCCCGCCCCGAGACGGGCACAGTCAGTGCCACAGCACCCATGGCACCAGTGTTGCTTGTCCGCAGCTTGAGGGGTAGTTCCCCCCAAGCCCCTGCACCGATCTTCTTGAAACTTGGCAAGCTTTGTGACCTCAGTAAGAGCTATGAGCCCTGCAGCTTTCACCCCACTATGTTGTAACACCTAGACATGACGTGAGCTTTGCTTTCAAGAATTTGGGGTACTGTTTCCCCCAAATCCCTGCACCGATCATCTTAAAACTTGGCAGACTTCATGCCCTCTGCA
The DNA here is from genome assembly GCF_000455745.1 of Alligator sinensis. NCBI lineage: Eukaryota > Metazoa > Chordata > Crocodylia > Alligatoridae > Alligator > Alligator sinensis. The sequence continues at coordinate 711,992 of NW_005841914.1, read as the reverse complement.
GAGTCTGCCACCCCTGAAAATTCCATCCAAATCAGACAAAAAAACAACAAAGTTAAAGATATTTTATTGTTTCCCCATTATACCCTATGGCCGAGGTGGCTCCAAAGCGCTTCGGGAAGCCGAATGAGGCAGTGCTTCGACCCGAACGTGCTGCTTCGGACCCCAAAGCATCTGAACCATCTCCGGATCCGAAGCTGTGTCCGAAGCCTTGCACGGTCCTACCCCCTACCCTCAGTCACAGGCACCTTGCTGCCTAGAGCTCATTGGAAGCTCTAAAATGCCCCGTTAGGCACCCAGAGGTCACATCGGGTGAGCCAAATGTTTGGCAGAGGGTGCTGCTCTCCTGGGGAGGAGATAGGAAACCTGTATTTCCCATCTAATGGTGCATAGGCTCAAACCCCGCATTGTCCCAGGAGAGCTCAGGTCATCTGTATGAAATATAGCTCTAAGCATGAGCTAACTCAGCTCCCTAGCAAGGCCATCAATAACAGGACTTGATTGGGACACCCTCTTGACTATTAAATACTGATGGATAGGACAAGCCATTCATTAAACCTCTTCCCCTAATTAATCTGCCATTGTGCTCCCCGAAAGGGGCCTCTTTCCCCTCACGGCAGCTTACACATGCAGAAGCCACCAACTGTCTTAGCTAATGGAAACGGATGGGTTCCCTCCTGCTCGGCCTTTATGGAAAATAAACACCTTTGCCGGTTGCCATTCTTTCTCCAGGGCATTCAAATGCAACGCCTGGGTTTCAGGCTGAGGGGAGAGGCTGTTTAGTTGAATGGGCAACTAAATCTCCATCCATCTAAGCCTCACAGTGTGGAGCCCACCCCTCCCCCAGTGGCCAGGCCTGAGGTTTTGTGCTTTGGATTGTCGGGGGACAACCTGCTAGGAATTAGTTTCCCGCTCACCCCTGCGATGCTCAGACCTGTTGTCCCTTGTTTTATGTATGATGTGGAGTCTGTCTTAAGCTCTCTGTCCTTCCTGAGGCTTTCAGCGGCATAATGTAAGTCCTCTAGTTTTAAGTGTACTTCATAATAGATGGCTGCATTACTTGCACGTGCAAGTGTGTGTGCGCAGGCGTGCGCATGTGTGGGAGTTGACAAGGGTCAGTGGATGCAATGTGAGATGTGGAGTTTCAGGAACCGGCTACATCAATTCAGGACCCCGGGGTTGAACCTCCAGGCCTGAGATTCAGGATCTCCGGGGCTGGAAGATGACATGCCAGCTGCGCTCCATATTGGCAAACCCATAAGAAACTCAGATAAAACTGCATTGTGCGCTTCTTTGGCCGCCAGTTCAAAAAGTATTAACCCGATTTTACCGAGACACAAGAACTGTCCCACAGTAGCAGATCTGAGATCCATTTGCTCAGTGTCCTGACTCCAACTGTGACCAAAACCAGATGCAAGGAGAGATGTCCAGCAACCTCATAGGGGATAGATGTAGGATAATCTGCTCCCCCACCAACAACATGAGCTCTCATCTTGCGGTCTCATAGAGATGGGCTTCTATCCTGAAGCATGACCTATAGCATGTCTCCCAAAATTAACAACAGCATCCCTGTACAACACAACTATTCACGTTCAAACCTTCCTTGAACTTTACTACTGTCTTGGTCTCAGTGATTTTATGTTCTGTATTGGGGGTGGGAGGGCAGGTTTTCCTTGTGGCTTCCACGTCGTGTTTGCTTACTGCTCAGGGGAAAAGCTGCTTTCCCTAAAGTCCAGGCCTGCAAATTGGCTGAGGTCTGAGTGCTACGCTGGGTCCTGTTCTGCTCATGCATTATCTCTGTAATGGAAGAGACCCCAACTTGGCTTTGGCTAATGATTCCCATCTGACAAGGAGGACCAGTCCCCACGCTCTCTTTTGGCTGCATTACCAGGCCCCTGCTACTCCGCAGGCTGTGGAAGCAGCACAGACTTCCTCAGAGGCGCTTTGCTGGGGGGGGATACGTGGTGGAGAGAGAGAAAAGGTGAGACAAAAAGGGAGAATGGGTGAAAGGAAAAGAAGGCAGCATTAGAGGGAGAAAAACAGGCAAAAGAAAAAGCAGGAAAGGGGAAAAAAGGAGGAGAGGAAGAAAGAGGGAAGAGAGAGCTGGAGAAGGCAATAAAAGCTGGGAGCACTGCCAGATTTGCCCCTTAAACCTTCACCTCCCTTAGCCCACCATTGGCGGTAGGCAGGTATTTACACAAGATAGCAGAGATTTTCCCAGCTTGCTCCCAGTCTCCCAGCACAAAGGACAGGGAGGAGGAGGAGCAAGAGGAGGAACAAGGAATGACCACAGGATGGATGAAAGCCGGGGACATGTCCCATTGAGGTGGCCGCCCCATTCCCATCTGTCAGCGGCTGGGTGAAAAGGTGCGGAGGGCAGGCCCAGGCTCATCAGGGGCTGCCACAGAGAGGAAGAGGCTCTGATTATGCTGCTCTGCCTCCACTTTCCAGCCCCATTAAGGGACATGCTGAGCTTTTCTCAGGGTCTTTGGGATGCCCATTT
>NW_005841914.1:687435-709461 GCF_000455745.1 Alligator sinensis | reverse complement strand
CAATTAGAGGAAAGACAAAGGGGGAGCCCAGCCTGGGTTAATTGAAATGGATTTCAGTCTAATGAGGATTAGATTCAAGAAAAGACCTAAGGGAGCCAGAAGTAGGCAGGACTCTACCCACCTCCAGGGCTACAGGCCCCAGGCTGCCTTGTTGAATCCACAGTGGCCCTTTAAAACAGCTGAGGTGTGACATACTCATTGCACTAATATGCCTGGCACAATGGGAGCTCCAAGCCTGTGGCCAGGGGCGGGGGCTTTGCCATCACCCAGACCCCGAGGGTCTGGCTCTCAGCACCAACTGGTCCCCATCCTGCTTGTTTCCCCCCCACATTACTGGCTTGACAATGTGAGGAGAATGTCCTGGATTTAGCTTTCCTAATATCAGCTGCACTGGGAATACCAGGGGCAGGTTCGTTAAGGCATCTCCGGTGGAGCTTGGAGGGCTTTGTGATGCTTGGATGCCACCCCAGCTCTGCCAGTGACACTCCCCGTGTTCAGCCACAGGTCCTGGTCTGGGTCTCACCACACGCATGCATTGCACACACCAGCCCCTACAGCTCTGCCAGAAAGTTTCCAGTGGGGGCAAAGGCTTTGGGAACAAGAGAGGGCTGAAAAGAAAGTTGTGAGATGAGGCACAGCCTCTGTGAGGAGGACTGGAGGGAGTCACGTGTGAACTAGTCCTGGGGTTACTGTGAACTGAGCCAAGGTGTGTGTCCTGGAGGGGGATTTGGTGGAGCAGCGTGTCCCCACTGTCTCCCATGCAAAGTGCCGTCGGGAGGCTGCTGTGGACAGCCTGTGTTTGGAGGGCTGTGGATAGCTGCAGAGGATGCCAGGAGATGCCAACCCTCCACAAAGGCTGCCACGGCCTGAGCAACGCAGCGTATAGGAGAGGGTGCTTAGAGAATGACTGAGGTAATGGTGTGATGGTGGAGTACATGGTGTGGTATGATGCACATGAGGACGGTGAAGTCCAAAGAGACAGGTAATAGCAGGATTCCCTCCACCGGGGGAAGGGGTTACCGGAGATCCCAGGGAGCGCATGGCAGGGAGCATCCATGCTGGTCCTGCAACACATGGTTATGGAGAAGAGCTGGAGATTGTGACCTGTGCAGCACCGGCTGCCTGAGACTGTGGGTTGGAGCGGTTTCACCTGCATCTCAATAGGGCAATGATGCTCAACAGAGGAGCTGCAGCACCCTGAGGTGCTGTAAGATCCTTTTAAGGGTGTTGCAGGGTACTGCTCAATATTAGCAGGTGCAAACACCTTGCCATGATTCACAAGATAAACCCAGAGATATAAAATAAGAATCCACAGTGTCAAAAATGCTCTAACCTGCTGTGAGCTTCCTGAGCTCTTTGCAAGAGAAGAATTGCTCTATACTTTGCTGTTATAAAAAAAACCCAGGGAAAGACGTGGCATTTTCTAAGGGTGCCTTGAATCTAACAAGGGGGCCCTGGAGTCATAAAAGATTGAGAACCATGGCAATAGGGTGCTATTTCCAAACACCGTCAGCACCAACACAGAGGTGCTACGTGCAGCAGACGGGAGACAGTTAGTAGATGTGGACATCCACCCACCTGAGCATGAATACCTGGACTGGTAAGACTTCAGGGACTCCAGACTCCCAGCTCGGCCTTTGTGACAGTAAAAGCAGGCTCTTCAGCCACCCAGAGTTGGGGGTTGGTAAAGATAATTCAAAATCTGCTTCTCAGAGACAGGGGCACGGTGGAAGAGGTCGCTAAGTGGCATATGAAAACGAGCATGTGGTCACCTAAGGAAAGACTGTAGCGTGATGCATATGCACAAAGGAGCTGAATGAACATTGTACAGTTGTTTCCTAACTTCCTGACACCTTAAATACTTGTTATGTCCCTTCCTTGTATGGGTAGCTCTTTTTCTTAACAGACTCTCTCACATAGTAGCCCAGGGTTATCGAGGTGCTCATCGAATCCTAGAGAAGTGGGGCTGGAAGGGACCTCCCCAGGTCCTCTAGTCCCACCAGATCATCTCTTTCCAACCCTGATCAGCAGGCCTGGCTCAGAAGTGCTTCCACCTGAGTTGCAAACACCTGGAAGCATAGGCCAGGCCTGAGGGATCCACGGTCAGATGCCTGCCTGGTGGATCTAGCTCTGGTGCTCAGGGTTAAATCGATTGCCAGGACTGTGGTCAGGAAGGGATTTTCCCCTTAGGCAAGACTGGCCCAGCCTGCCTAGGAAGCTGCCTTGCCCTGCAGTATGTAGTGCAAGCCTCTTTCATGGCAAAAATAGGCTGAGATGATGCTCACCAGGCCCCTGCCTGTGGCTTGCCTCCTCTTCCTGGGGTGCATCACAGGGGTTGTTGCCAGGTGCTTCACGGCTGGGTGTGCAGGAGCCGTCCTCCGGCAGCTAGGGAAAGGCGCAGTCCCCTTATCCCCCCTGGGATGACCCTTCACCTTTGCATAACCTGCCCCCTCTTGGGATGGTTCCTGGGAGCAAAATCCCCACCCCTGGCCCTATTTACCAGGGAGCTTCCCAGCCCTTTGGAGCCCAGAGACGGCCACAAACAAAGGCAGCCGGGGTGATCTCTGACCTCTCTAATATGGCCTCTTGTGTATGAGGGTCACAGGACGGCAGCAGCTGTGACCAATTGCCCCCTGCCCTTCCTTCCCCCCTCCCCTTCCTATAAGAGATGTTTGTTCAAGGGCCCTGCATAGAGCCATGGGCTTGCAGGGGTGGAGGGACCCCACCAGAGTGGGAGGAGGGTGCAGGGCAAAGGTAGCAGCACTGAAGGTGGAGGCAATGCTGGCGGGTGATCCCCTCGTGATCTGTATGGGGCTCAGCTCTGCCTCTTCCTAGGGCTTTACTCTGAGAGTTTGCTCTTGGTTTCGGGGCAGGTGCAGTCCCCCAAGCTGCCCTCCACCTGACAGCCCCAAAGCAAGGCAGCTGGAAGCCAGCCCCATGTTTTCTGAGGGTCGCATGGATGGAGATTTCTGAGGTTCTTGATATGCAGCCCCGAGAGGGTTAAGAAGAAAGGACTCTGGAGCCTGGGCTGGGAATTTTGGGAAGGTGTTGGAGGACTCGTGGGGTGGAATGGCTGCGTAGTCAGAGCCCACGCGACGGGGAAGTCATGTTGCAGCTTCCTGAAGGCCTGTCCCATGCCTCCTCTTATCCGAGCCTGCTGGCATCTGGAGGCAGGAGGGGTTTTGGGGGCAGGAGTGAGGGAAGGAGAGTCTTTGGGCTACAACAAGTGATCCCCTGCACCACAGCAGCACTGCTCAGCCCCACCTGGGGGCAAGGGAATGGCTCCCTCTTTTCCCAGCCTGCTCACTTGTTCCAGTTAATGCCCGTGTTTGGTAGGCGCTAACATTTTGGTCATCCCCACCCTCTGACTGTTTCCCACTGGTGCCACCCATGACCACAAAGGCCTCCTGGTCCATATTTGCAAGGGCAGCTGAAGCAATCCTGCCTTAAAAAATCACGGTTTCTGGCACATCCTGTGACAAAACATGTGAGCGACATCCCTGCCATGTGTCCCTTCTCGGGGACAATGCCAAAGAAGCATCACTCACCATCCAGCTTGCCATCTTTGAGCTTCATAGACTGCTCAAACTTTTATCCAAGCCTAATTTGCACAAAATGAAAAATGAACTTTTCCAGCCAGGAGATCTTCCACTGCTCTCCTGTGAAATATGAATTTTCATTTCTACCTGGGAGAAATGTTACAATCTTTGCATTCTCCTATGCCTGAGGAAAGGTGCATGTGCCCAAAAGCTTGCCAATAAAGAGAAAATTGTTTTTTAACTGTCTGGTTGGCCTCATAAAATATACCTGCCTCTTGCACACTGTATTTGCCATCATTGCACTCCTTAGCAAGCGCGGGGCTTCCTTCCTAAGCACAACTTGCACTAGCTGCTGATGCTCATCTCTGACACTGGGTGGCAGAATTGTCTCGACCTGGTCTTAAACTCATTAAAAAGCTGGAGTATTTTGTGTGTGAAGTGTAGCCTGAATTGTAGAAACAGAAGAGCAAAAAGCATTGAACTCCCCTGAGGGCCTGAGGAAGTGAGGCTGGAAGAAAAATGATCACCCTATGCTTTTCTGGAGACTCCCATTCTCCCCAATTACCCCTCCCACCCTCCCCCAAGTCCTGATTCAAAATTCAGGGGATCCTTTGGTAAGAGACTTCACCATCTTCAATGGGCTTCGCATGGGGCCCCGAGATGGCACCTCCCGCAAGCTGGAAAAGGTCAACACTTCTTGCTCAAAGCAGAACCGAGGTGAAGAGTGTCTGGGGAGATCACCTAGCAGTATCAGATGGGCAAACAACAGTGTCTTGCATGTGCTGGAGATGATTTAGTTGCAACCGCTTAAGTGACTGGAAAATGGGCACCATTTGGGTGTTTCCAAATCACGGTGCCACTCAGTGTATGTCCTGGAAAGGGTGGGCAGTGCCCACCATCTTCTACTGGGCACAGCAGAACTCTTCTGTGATATATCCATGCTAATAATCCCAGCTCAAAGATATTCCCATTAGGCCACGTGGGATGGGACTGGGCTGGCGCACACGCCTCTGCAACAGCAGCAAAGCTGCCAGCCTCCATGTCACGCAGCACAGAGCTGGGGGCATAATTTATGCAGTCCCATTTGGTCATGGGTTTGGAATTATGCTGACTTTAATTAATGGAGTGAATGTCTCCAGGCTTGTCTCACAGGGGCCAGTGCCAAATCCCACACCACAGCATGTGAGCACTGCTTCCACATTCACTCAGTAACATCGGTGTACCTGACCAGAAAGTGGCACGAACCCCACTTCCTCTCCTCTGCCCCTTCTCTGCCTTGTCTAGACTGCATCTTCTCTGGGGCAGGGCTGTGTCTCATGGAATATGCAGGGTCTCAGATGGGCCCTCTGAGTAATGCACATGAATAGTAGGGACAATTGCTAGCCTGACTATTAGACTGAACTGGCAATGGGACAAACAGCATCACAAACACTGGAACAATTGTTGTGAGGTTCAGATACATCGCTCACTACCCTTCGTGTGAACACTTCCATCAAGTCTGGCGACAACCGTAGACTTTCTAGTGTGGTGCTATGTATCACTCTGTCCACCCATGCAAGAGGCTGCGTCTTGCACCAAGGGCTGGGACTGGAAGGGACTGCATGGCAATGGCAATTGCAGATGACCACGTGATATAATCCTGTGAATAAACTTATCAAGCTCTGCCTCAGTGCCAAGGGATAGGCTGTCCGCACCAGTCATCCTGGAAGACTGCTCAAGAGCTTTGCTGCTCTCCTGGTTAGAAGCCTTCTCCTAGCATCAGTCTATAAGCATCCCTGACCAGGTTTGGCTCTTGTACCTATAGTATCAAAGAATCACAGAATCATAGAAAATTCGGGTGGGAAGGGACCTCAGGAAGTCACATCTAGTTCAACCCCCTGCTCAAAGCAGGACCAGCCCCAACTGCATCATCCCAGACAAAGCTTTGTCTAGCCAGGTCTTAAAAACCTCCAAGCATGGAGAGTCCACCACCTCTCTGGGTCACCTGTTCCAGTGTTTGACTACCCTCCTAGTGAGAAATTCTTCCTAATATCTAACCTAAACTTGCCTTGCTGCAACTTGAGCCCATTACTCCTTGTTCTGCCATCTGCCACCACTGAGAACAGTCCAGCTCCATCCTCCTTGGACCTCCCTTCAGGGAGTTGAACGCTATTATTGAATCCCCCCTCAGTCTTCTCTTCAGATTAAATAAACCCAATTCCCTCAGCCTCCATGGAGAACTTTGCCTTCCTTGGTGTTTATCCCTGATGCAATAATTCAGAGCAACCCTATTCCCTCTTGGTCTGGATTTTGCTGGGCTGGACAACCCATGGTCCCCTCTGTCCATAGCCAGTCCTTGCATTCCCCTGGTCGGCCTTTCTCTGCACCTGTTCCAGTTTGAATTTTTTCCAGAAAAGGGTGACCAGAAAGCTGTGCCGTGTCCCAGAGGCACAGCAACTCCCCAGGGCAAATGTAGCCTTGAGGTATCAGAGACACTGCATGCATGCATCTCAGGGTGCAGCGGAGGCTTTGCATGTTATAGAGCTGCGCAGTGAGTCCTGATGAGTATTCTGGCCTGCAACCAGTAGAGGGCACGATGAGACAGGAAGGGTCTAACCTGGCCACCAGCCACAGTTGCAATAGGAGGGTGTGTGAATCATACAGCACCCGGGATTAGGGGAAGCAGAGCTTGTTTGCTTCCCAGACCCAGGCGTGCACAGGGTCTCCCTGACTGAGATGTTCCAGGGTGGTACCCGCTGGTAGCTATGATGCTGCATTGCAGTGCTGCCCATTGGGACCCTGCTGCTCATACCGTGCTAAACACACGGGACACAAAGACAGCCCCAGCCTGGGAGAGCTGCCTCCTAGCCAAGATAGCAACAAGCTGCCACAGGGCAATGGCTGGACCTCGAAGGATGTGGTGGGAGAGCAGGGAAGGGTGAAGCGAGGTGTTTTGATGGCCGTGGTCATCAGGCATGGATTAAGATTCATTAGGGCCCCACTGACCCGTGGTGGGCTCTGTCCTGAGCCGGCACAGCGGGAGCAGTGGCTGGAGCGGGATGTGCTGCTCCCCAGGCCCAGGGCAGGAGCTGCGGCCAGCCCTGCATGCAGGTCCGCGTCGGAGCCGACGCCGGGGGTGCAGAGCTGCTGCCCGCTGGGTGCATGCGGCATGGACCGTGCTCCGGGGGTAGTCCTCACCCCGCTGTGGCTGAGTCCAGCTGCAGTGGCTCCCGGCAGCCACAGCCCGCTGCACTACGTATGCCTCCAGTTTGGTCTGCGCCGAGGCGGGGGCCCCCAGCCCGTGCCCAGCTGGCCCATGCATCAATTCGCCTATGATGGTCATTCTGAGAGCCCTTGTCAAGGTCAGGCAACAGCGGTCTGTAGGCCTCAAATAGGAGGGCAGCACCAGCTGGCCAAGAAGACCACTTCCAGCTTTGCCATCGGTCTTGGGAAAGCTCCCTCTCTTCTCCCTGCTCCTGATTCCTTTCGCACCCTCTGATTCCTGCCACTGCCTCGCGACATGGCCATGGGCAGCTCTGACCCTCACCTCAGCCAGCGGTGATTTGGGAATGAGGCATGCAGAGCTGCCACGTTGCACCATGGCCTATTTGGTCGGTGCTCAGAGGATCTCCAGTGAAAGCTGAGATCTTCAGCCAATACTTCCACTGATGAGTCTCCTCTCTCCGGCACCAGACCTGCCTGGGTAGATCATAAGCTTTCTGGGGTGGGGATTTCCTATGGCTCCATGTTTATGCAGCTGTAGGCAGGCAAGCTTCTTTGTGTAAATGTGATATCTTTTATTAGACCAACTAAATAGTTGGAAAAATTGCTCTTTGCAAACTGGTGGGTACAAACACCCTTTTTCAGGCAGAGGGAGAGTCACATATATACAGATCTATGCATTGCAAGGCCCTGATCTCAGGCTTGGCTGCAGTCATCATACTTTTGATTAATAAGCAGGGCAGGCATTAATTGGGGTGTTACTAAGTTGCTAGGAAAGAAAGGATGGAGCAGGGGTCTCTGGATGTGTACTAGTCTCTACAGGGGGTACCTTGACCTCTCGCTCTCTCCCGCCCCCCTGGGCGATACCCACCTCTGCCTCCTAATGGGGGCCAACTCCATGTTCAGGAGGTATTGCTCTCCTTACTTGCTGCCATCCTCCCTTAGCTAGTTGGAGAGTAAAATTTCCAAGGCTCCAGCCTCCCAAAGCCCGAGGAAGCAGCAGCTTTCCAGAGTTTCTAGATTTTGGGAGGTTTGGGAGAGGTGGAGCAGAAGGCAGAAAACAGGCCGGGCAGTGCAGGGAGGGACAGAGTAGGCCAGGCAGTGTGGGAGGCAGCTGGGCTGAGGAGCACAGGATATCTTCCATTTGCTTATCTGGATGCCAGGCTCTAATCAGTAACACCAGACACCCCAGCCCTGGGTGCCCAGCATAGGCTTGGCAGAGGTAGAGGCAGGTGTGGTGCCCAGTATCATTTCCTGGGAGCAGATTTCCGATGCTCCCTGACACGATTTTGTTGCTGTCCTCAGTTGTTGACCACCCTGGGCCTTTGGATGCCGGTAGGTCTCTGTGGTGACCACAGTGACCCTGCCAATGCCTGGGTGACAACAGGCCATGACATTTGCATTCTCTCTCCTTGGACCACGTGCACTGGAGTTGGGGTTTAGCAATCAGTTCACCCCTCACGCCCTAAGCTGCCCATGTGCAGCGCTTGCTGCCACACGGTGCCCTTGGAGAAAATCAGGGCAGTAGCTCTGTGGCACGGTGGGGCTTTGGCAGTGTGATGGTGTGTGCACTGCCCTGCCAGAGAGCTGTGGAAAGGTGTCTTTTTTGGGGGGTGCTTTCCCCGTAAGCAAAGCAATGATGTCCAGGGGCAGATCCAGGGGCAATGCGGTGGTGTAGTTGCACCCCTCTTTGATTCTTGGTCCACCCAAAGTTTAAAACCAACTGCCTGGCAGCAGCAACAGCGTTTGTTGTATTCAGGCAGAAATGAGAGGCTTATTTGACTTCATGGGTCATTATAATCCATCTACCTGCTTCCTTCTAAACACTTAATTCCACAGGTGTTAACAACCCCCTTTCTCCAATGATGTTGACGTTTCCACTAATCAAGCTATCTTTTCTTTAGCAATTCTGCTGTCCGTTACCTCCCCCTGGTAATGTAACTCCTAAAGAACAGCATTGCAGACTGTTTTTAACTCTAGCTAAAAGCATTAGCTCAGGTGAATATTAAACTCAGGTAGGGAAATAACTTGCACTGAACTGCTGGGTGCATTGTCAAGATGCTCAAGAGGGATAGATTTTGTTTTATGAAAAAGAGAAGTACATTTAACTGCAATGACTGCAGGACTAATGAAACAGCATTTTGATTATTTTTTGCCTAGTTTGTTGTGTTTTTTATACATAATGGCAAATGAATGCACATTCCAATAATGTTATATTTGTTTTTGCTTCGTTTTTAAATGGAATCCTATAGCCCCGAGCCCCTAGCATATTAGTAAGGCATCTCATTTCTTTTTAACTGGAGAAAAACATGTATTGTGTTATGCATGTACATGATGACGCCACCCCCCTTTTCAAAAACCTAGATCTGCCCGTGATGGTGTCATGCATCTCAGGGCCCAACGAGGCCTCTGACAAGGCTGATGTGTGATCGGAGCTGATTATGGTCCTGGTGGGTGGATGTGTCTAGACCCCACTGTGCTGCGCTGTTGTCTCTGCCGGCCTTGGACGGCAGGGTGAGTGTACCTGAGAGCAGGTCTCACCAGATGTGATGGAGGCAAAGCAGATTGCAGGCATGCTGCGAGGCAGAACAGCCCTGGGAGGGAGGGGGCCAGAATCACAAGGACACGAGCGGGTGAGAATGATGTCTCTGTGATGCTCGGACCCTGCAGGCCATCCCGTGCCCCTCTGCCCCCAGCACTGAGGCAGTCTAACATGCAAGCTATGCCCCTGGGTATGATGAGGCAGGCTGGGGCTTTGCCAGTTTTGTGCATTCCCCTACCTTCCTTGTGCAAATTATACCTCCTGGGACTCTGCCCCCAAGCCTGGGCTAAGGCTGCCCATGAGGCTCGTCTCCATGCCAGGGGGTCTGAGTCCTGTGAGCAGTGGGAGCACTACTGAGGCTGGCCAGGGCCAGCCTAGCCCCTTAATGGCCCTTTTCGAACTCTGCTCCTCTCTGCTCTGTGAATGGAGCCTGACCCTGACTGCATGGCTTTCCAGGCCTCTCCCACAGCCCAGACATAGGCTGAATGAGAAACCTTTGTTACCCTATTGGGGAGAAAATCAGCCCTGTGTGTGGGTGCGGGTGTTGGGGTGGGAGAGGAATTCCCTGTGCAAGGAGCTGAAAGCGGAGTGGATTCTCACCTGTGCCTACGCTCTGGTCCACAGTGAAAGCTGGAAAATGAGATTAAAGCCTGAGATTTGCTTCCCCATGCTGTGATGAAAATACAGACAAGGGATTAGCTGCAGAGTGAGCGTGTCGGAGCCACACCTGCTGTGGCAGTGCTCGGGGAGATGGGGCCAGAAGGGGAGTGCGGGGAGTGCCAGGCTCTGTGCCGGTGCAGGCAGAGATCCAGCTGCCGCTCTCCCACAGCCGCATTTCCCTGGGCCTCACCGATCTGCCTTGCTGCTGACTCCTCTGTATGGGATCACGTGCACCGCGCCGTGCCGTGGAGTGCTCGGAGCACCCCATCACCCCCGGGGTTATTGGCCAGGCTCTGCAACCCCAGCGTGCAGGGCGCTGTGCGTCATTGCCTGGCTCTTGCATGAACACGTCCAGAAAACCCAGGCTCATGGCCAAAGGCTCTGCACTTGCAACAAGGGGCAGATTTTATTCAAAAGAAGTTGGCATCCGCCATGCCACCCCTGCTAACAGCCCCCCCCCTCGGAAAGCGTAGTGTGAGCCTCTGCTCTCAGCCTGTCTCGTCTTTGGGTCTGGTAATGGGATTTATAGAGTACTAGTTACCTCAGTAGAGATCTCTAGGTTATTAGTATCTCATTGTCTTGGAGCTGCATGATGCCATGTCCTTCTTCAGGTGTTTGCTATCCTGGAAAGCATGCTGTAGAGAAGTGAAACATGCTGCTAGCTGGGCTGTGAAGGGGATGGAAGGAAAGTGAGATGAAGTGTGTAATAGTCATGTTGTAGCCGTGATGGTCCAGGACATGTGCAAGAAGCAGGATTTGGTTGCCATGCTAATGTCTTTTATTGGACCAACTGTCCACTGCAGGTGGGACCCTGGGCACAGCTGACCTGGGGAAGGGCAGTTTGTACCCGAAAGTTTGTCTTGCATCTCTCCCAACTCCAGAGTTGGTCCAGTCAAAGATATCACCCACCTCACGGTGCTTTGTGAACGGCAGAGTCACTTGTGTTAACAGAGCTCATGCTGCACCACACAAAAATGGTCTGAGACTCTCAGATCATCGTTGATAGTAATGAAAATGGAGGTGATAGCACCTAGTTCTCAAATAGTGCTTTACAACAGATCTGGTGGTAGTTAGAGAAGGGTTGAACCCCAAGCCAAGAGCTCTGTTGTTGCTGAGGGAAGTCAGGGTTAGATCCAAACTCTGTGACTGCCCCTGCTTCTGTCACAGGTTGAACAAGATGCCCTGATGCTCCTGTGTTTTAAGAGAGGTGAGACCGAGATTATAGCCTTGGGCCCCAGACATGTCCCAACGATGTCTAGAGCTTCTCTCTCAAAGCCTGTTGTAAGTGAAGCCTCGTGGCCACAGAAATGTGTTCATATATGATTCCTTGGTGCCCCGGCACTGAATTCCTCTCTTCTCTGCATATCTGGGTAATGTATCAGGGCTAGCTGTGTTAGCCAACATGTGGGAAAAGTCTGGAGAACATCTCTTTCCATCGGGGGTATTGGGCTCTGCACTGAAGTGCAGAAAGAAGCTAAGGACAGGCATTAAAGGAAGATGAATGATGTGCAGGTGCTGGCTGGGCTTCACTGTAGTGAACAGTGCAAATCCCCTTGCTCTGCACACCTACCTGCATGCTTCTCCCATTGACTTCTTTGGGAGGGTTACCCCCTCTCCCATTGTCATGTATGGCTCATGTTTTAGGATTACGGGAAAGGGAAGGGACTTCATGAGATCATTTAGTCCAACTCCCTGCTCAGGGCAGGATCATCCTTGACTAAACCACCCCAGCCAAGTGTCTGTCCAACCTGATCTTGAAAACTTCCAGGGATGGAGAATCCACAACCTGTCTTGGTGGCCTGTTCCAATGTTGGACCACGCTCAGAGCCAGAAAGTTCCTCCTAATTTCCAACCTAAATTTCCTCTGCTGCAGTTTGAGGGCCTTGCTCCCAGCCCTGGCCTTTACAGCCATAAAGTAGAGTCTATCTACATCATTATGAGCTCCTTTCGGGTATCCAGTCTGCCCTCAGTATTTTCTAACCCCACCTCTGAGGAATTGGGGGTTTCTCTCCCTTCGACAGTTCATGCAGTTTAGAGTAAGGTGTGAATTTAAAGCACACAGGCTGCTCTGGGATAACACTGTGTGTGGACACTTGGTGTGCACACCAATAAATGAGCCTGGCCTATCTTCACACATGCTTGGACCACTGCTGGGTTGGGAGGGCAGAGGCAAACACCAACTTTCAGTTGCCCAGATCACTTAGGCCTGGGCAATATGCATACGCTCAGTTGATCCAAATTCACTTCTGAGCTCAAATAGATCCTGGCTGAGGTTTAGAGGCAGGTGGCCCCAGAACGGCACCTTTCTCTGCAGCATGGGGAGAAACTCCCCCTGCAACTGGATGCAGCTCAGTGACCCTCCATCCCCATTTCTGGGGTCCCTTTAGGTCATGCAGCCCAGCCGGGCTCCTCAGGCAGCCTCTCAGCCGGCATCCAGGGCTGGCGTGCCAGCGAAGTCACGGGCTGGCTGCCGCGCCAGCCCTGACGAAACCCACGCTCTGGCGTCCAACCTGTTTCTCGGCAGCCGCTTCCAGCGAGGAGGAACAGCCTGTGTGTTTGCGTGCGCTCCCGCCCTCACGCCCACAGGCTCCAGCTTCGCCCGCGTGCCTGCCATCTGCAGACGCGTTAACCCCCTCGGTCCTGCGCTGGCGATCATCAGCCAGCCTGCATTTGTTTGCAGAGCGGATGATTCAGTGGCTGGGGATTATCAGTGGTGGAGGAAGCGGTGCACAGCTGGGAAGGGCCCCAGTCGCTCCAGCAGCAGCTCTTTTGTTGGGGCTTCTGCCAGCAAAGGCAAAAGGGAAGGCAGAGAGAGGAGGAGTGGGGGAAGCAGGCAGGACTGACTCAGCAGCTGGATGGAGCCTGATAAGGCGACGGTATCAACCGAGCCTTGATTGGGTTGATTGTGTCTTGGGTGCGTTCCAGATCTTGCTGCCGGAGGGAGCTGCAGTGAGTCATGCCCACCACCATGGAGGAGGAGGAGGGCTGGCTTCCTGCAGTGCATTTCAGCACAGATCTCCCCACTTCCAGCCAGCGAGCAAAGCATACCGATCACGATCAGGGCACTCACACAGCCTCTGCCACACAGCCAAGGGGTGGCTTTTGCAAGGGGCACTGACCAAGGCCATATCTCAAGCCATAGTGCAGACACCAGGGGGATCAGCCAGCCACAGCGCTCTTCTCAGGCAGCGACCACGGCATGTGGCATAACCCAGTGCCCGTCACTAAGTGCAAGTGGAGGCTCTCGTGTGGGAAAGGCAGAAGGAGCTGAGCTCCCTGGCGTGCCCAGTTATGGCCACGTGCATGCCATTGCTGTCCATTGGCACACGCATAGCCCTGCCTTGCAATCTCCCCCGTGACCGAGGCGTGCAGAAAGCAGCAGCATGACTGTGTGTGCGCCGCACGCCAGCCGTCCGGGAAGCCGGCCCTCAGGGCACAAGCCTGGTTGCTGATGTCAGTGGAGTTGCATCAGAGCAAACTCCCTACAAGGTCAGTATGGAGCTGGGCATCATGTTTAGGCAGAGCTGCCTTATAGCAAGGCCATGCTGTGGGACCCCTCTGCCCCCACTCTCCTGGGACCAATGCCTCCAGTTTGCTGCGGGTTGGATCCCCCTAACTCTGCTGCTGAGCGCTGCCTGACTCAGTGAGACGTGCCCCTGGATCAGTCAGCCTCTGACTCACTCCTGCCTGTGCTGTTGGCTCCGAGTGCTGAGAATAGGTCGGCCTGCTCCAGACATGTCCCCAAAGCCTCCATGTTGTGTCCTGTCCCACCACCAGCACCCACCTGCCACATGTCCCACATGGCCCACAAGAAAAGGTTTTGCCTCCGCTGAGCTCATTTCTGCCATATCCCTATCAACTGTGGTCCCATTGATCTGGGAAATCACTGTGAGGCAAACTCAGCTGCTGCTTAATGGGTTTCTGGTGGGGGGAAACGCTACAGCAGAAATAGGCAAGCCAGGAGCTCAGTCCCTTTTCTCAGTCCCTACAGACTGGCGGGCACTGGGCCACCACGCAGCAAATATAGCCGGGGGTCCCCGTGCTCCTTGAGGGAGAGTTGCTTCTCCCAAGGGCACAAATTGCTCCTACCAGCCACGGAGAGGGGACGGTGCTGTGCTCTGACCTGAACACTACGCCGCATGCCCGGCTCAGCCTCACTCCTCTCTCCTTGGGCTGGAGAGGGGAAGCTGGCCTCTTTAAGCAGACTGGTCAAATGGACCCAGCCCCGAGTCTGTGGTCTAAGCACAGGTCCGGGGACCAACCCTGCAAAAAGTCAATTGCTCTGGGTCCCCAGGCTGCTTGTGTAGCCTCCCTGTCATGCCTTTTCCTTGCCCTGGCCCCCACTGATAATGGTCACTACAGAGACAGCCTACTGGGCTAGACAGACCTGGGTGGCAGCTCCTGTGTCCCTGTGGGAAAGAGAGCAGCGTTTTTCCCAGCGCCGCGGAGCAGAGCCATCGATCAGTGTGCATAATGGGCTTTGGAGCTAAAGATGCTCCGTTAGCACAAAGCATTCCCGGCTTCAGCCCCGGGGGTGGGGGTGGGGGGACATGAACTGACTCATCCTGCTTATTTTGTGCTTGCCTTTTTGCACCGCTGCTGCCTTCTTGGGACACAGGTGGGGTTGAAAGGGTTGCTGAACCCTAAGGCTGGCGCATGGCCGGCCTTGTCATCGTGCTCATGGAGCAAGAACCTGCTGATCCCATCTACAGCCCAGGGACAGGGCTCTTGAACCGCAGCCCCACTCCGCGGCACCTTGCAAGCCTCGCAGGGGGTGAGTCATCTCAGACAAAGCTCTGCAGCTCAAAGCAGCCCGAAACCACAACCCTCGCCAGCCACGTCTCCTCAGGGGCCAGGCATCCCCAGCTCGGCCCTGCTGCTATCGCTTCCTCTGGGAGCTCGTCCTCCAGCTCTTGTGCCTTGTTTCATAAACAATAATACAGGCTACGTGCCCAGCGCTCCTTGGGAAGTGGGAACTGGCCCGGCAGCTTGATCTTCCTGCCTGCGGTGGCCCCAGCACAGACGTCATCAGCGGCGGGTGGAGCACAGCTGTTCGGGGCAGCGGGGACCACAGCTGGAGTTTGTCTGTCTGCAGAGACTCCGTCTCAAGCAGACTTTGGCCTCCCCTTGGAAAAGGGGTGGCGGGGGTGGGTTGGAAGCAATGCTGGCTTGTCAGCGAGCACGCAGCAGAGCAATAGGAGCTGGCGTGCGCAGACACCAGATATGGGTGTATGCGAGCAAGCTTCCCACGCAGACACTGGCCCGGCCAGCGTGCCTCAGCCCACATCTGGAGGATCCACCCCGGGAGAATAGACTTGCCGTGACTCATTCAGGCCTCAGCCTTCTCCCCTGAGCCTGCCCACAGGATGATTTCTGGGTTAGCTCAATTCAGGACGAGGGTAGGCAGCTAGGCTTCGGTTATCCCTGAAGTCAAACGGACATGATTCCTGGTTACTAGTGACCTGAGCTGAACAGAATAACCATGAAGTGGAAGTCTCCTTCCCACTTCCCCCTGAACCCTGCAGAAAGGAGCTTGTCCAATATTAAATTCAGGGTAGAGGGGACACAGACAATAGCTGAGGAAGCTGTACTACACACAGGGTGTGTCTACACATTCATTAATGTGCCTTAGATACTGCACGCTAAGTACTTAGTAAAGTACTAACTAAATGCACAGTTACTGTGCAGTAGTGTGCATACGGTTATTTAGGGACACTTACTGCGCATTAGCCTAATAACACTGCGCAGTAGGCTCTTGGCACGTTTTTTGCCGTGACACGCTACCGCGCAGTGTTACCAGGCTAATGCGCAGTAAGTGTCTTGTGTAGAGGCACCCACACAGGGTGACAGAGACAAAACTGCCCGTGGCGGACCACCCCAGCTAATCCTCAGGGCGTCTGCTGCCCTTCTCCCCCTTTCCTCCCTTTCCCCCTGTGTCTGCAGAGACCAGTGCTGTTCCCCGCACCTGCACACACTTCCTTTCTCTCTTGCTTTTTCCTGACTGTTTGTTCATTTTAAAAATCAACGACCGCCTTGCGGTTGTGGAAGCTTTCCCAGAGAAAGGCAGGGCAGCCGTAGAAGATAAGCACTCCTGACATCCTAATCAATACGAGCCCCATAAAGGAAGGGTCCTTGAAAGCTGCCCAGAGGGTAGATGGTATCATAAGGCGTGTGCAGTGCAGGGAGGCGAGAAAAGGGAAGGAATGGGGGCTTATTGCATGAGGGACTTGCCACGCTCAGGTGATACGTGCTACCAAAACGTGTGGGAGCCAGCTGGAGGTCAGATGTGATGATCTGCGGCTTGCTGGGCATGGAGGAAGGCCTCCAGACTTTGCTGGTTATAGAGGTCACTGAAGGACAGGCACCTGATGGCTTCCTATGTCTGGTCAGTGGTCATCTAGCCCTAGCCCCTCTGCCAGCAGAATAGAAAAGAACCAGCACGAGACCCAGAACTGGGGGGACACCCCCACAGCCCACCTCAGGCATGTTAGAGGCTGAGGAGTGGGCAGAGGGGGTGCCCCCGTAGCAGTGTCCTTCCTGGTCGGGCAGATGAGCTGGGCAATGGGCATGCTCCCCGAGGGAGCCTTGGAGGGGCAGCATAGACACCCCGAGGGGTTTTCATCCTCATACCACATGTCTGCAAAAGCAGGGGAGCCCCAATGAGCCTGTCAGACACTCCACAGTGCCTGAAAGCTGTATTCAGCCAGAGAGAGATGCCTGCAACCCTGGTCACTGCTCCCTGAAATCCTTTCTTTTTTCCCCCAGCCCAGCACAGGCCTCTGAAGCTATGTTAACAGCAGGTCATTCTCTGCAACCAGGAGAGTGTCTGTAAAAAGAGGGTCTGCCCCTTTATGTGTCAGTCCTCCTTCATCAGACCCAGCTGGGAAGGGAGACAGGTGTGCCCTATAAAGTCTGAAGGCAGCTCAGGCTTTTAGCTGCTTAGCTGGGGGTTGCTGTCTTAGCTTTCAGAGCAAGGGAAGAGCTGCAGGGAGTTGCAAAGGGTCTTTGGGGAGTGCAACTTGCTCTGGCCAAGGGAACTGCAAAGGTCTGAGCCAAGCCAGGGCATGGAAGTGAGCTGGGCATGATGTTAGCTCTCCCTTGGACTGAGAAGCCAGGTTGGCAGGTCTGTGTTTCTTCAGCTTGAACTGCTTCCTGCAGCCCAGGACCTGCCTTCCTCACTGGAAATGTGCTCTGGGCTCTGCAGCCATGTCCTTATTTAACACCTGTGGTGGCTGCATACAGCTGGGATATGCAAGATGGCCTGGGCAAGCATAGGGAGCATGATCTCTGTCTCTGGGGCTGGTGCAGCTGTGAGGGGTTGGGGGGTAACTAAATGCTAGCCCTTATTAGACCAATGTGCAGGATCTTTCTACCCTCCAGAACTAGTGACCTTCCAAGCAGACCAAGTTCAGGGATGGCCCTGTGGGATTCTCATCCAGAACTAAGCTATGCAAAGCTAAGTGCCAGGTTTTGAGCTCAAAGCATTATATGCACAGAGAGATGCAGGCAGATGAGAGTTGGGGTCCTAATCCCAAGCTTCTGATGCCAAAGGAAAGCCTGCCAGCAGCTTTCCTGAGCTTGATTTGGGTTCCTCTGCAGAAATTGAATCCCCATGTTCAGGGGCTTGGCTAAGGCCCAGCAGCTCTGGAAGCTGCTTTGCTCCCCTGTGCCCTGTCCAGAACAAGCTCCCATGCGAGTTCTTTGGTTAAGCCAGAAACCCCAGGAAAACAGCTCAGCCTGGGACTGCTTCTGGTGCTGGGTGTCAGGAGCCAATGCAGTGCAGGGGAATGACTAAAGCACAGAGAGCAGGAAGCAGTGGGACAAATTGGCAAAGTAGCGTGGTTCAGGCTTGGGTTGGAGTTGGGGAAGCAGGGGCTCAGATTCTTTCTGCATCCAAACCCCCCTCTGAGTGACTCCAGGTTGCTCCAGGACAGCTGATCTTGCCCAGAAACCCTTTCCTTGCTGGATCTTATTGTTCATATTTCTCCTTCTATTCACTGGATCTGCAAGGCTTCCTTTCAGCTACTTGGCCCTAAGCAATAGTCACAATGCAGAGCAGAGGTGCAAGCTCCAGGTACCTCTTAGCCTGAGACCTGCAGCAAAGGCCAGCTGGAAGTAGCGGGTTGCTAATTTGTTCCCAGCAGTGTAGACACACGAAGAACTATAGCAGAATAAAACCTTTCCGCTATTAATTGTTGTCTTGGTTAGGAAGAACACTGCGCAAAGCCGGGATAATGTTTTTGCTGGCGAAAAGGGTGAGATAGCTAGTGAAATGCTCCAGCTCATTAGCCTAATCAACCGGGGCCAACCCTGAATGCACTGAAGTCCTGGAGGAAGTGCTAGCTGGAGGGAATATCCCCCTTCAGCCAAGAGCCAGTGTCTCATATTGCTCTCGTCAGGCGGATTCTTCTCTCCCTGCTGCTTCCCTGGGTTCAGTTAAATGTCAGCTCAGCACCGACAAAGTACAAATTACCAGAGGGCGTGTAGCTCTTTCAGTCCCACTGAACCCTATCAACGGGGATTTAATAGTGTGTCCCTCAGGCTGGGCTGGAGTGAGGTAAAGCCCTGATGGGAATACCGCATCCCCTTTCAGAGGAGAGTGTCCAAGACAGCCCCATGCAGAATGGGAAGGGAAAAGAGAAATGTTTCTCCCCTTTCCAAGGCAACCTGTGACTGTCTAGTGCGAGGTTCGTTTCACCAGATGTTAAACGGGTCAACCTGGGGTGCAGGCATGCGACACAACATCCTATTCACTCCAACCTTCCCCCACAAAAAAACCCTGGGGGGATGACTGGTGGAGGGGCAAAGGGGCAGCTCACCTACCGCCAGAGTTTCAATTCCATAAGGAAGCAAAGGAGACCATGTTGGAAGGTGTCTGGTTTGCTGGGATGTCACTCTGTAGCCACCCAAAGCTCTTGCCAGGTGATGGTCTGTGAATTAAAAGCAGAAGACAATTGCACCTGCTTGCTTTAGCTCACAAGATGGGCATGAGACTCCGTCTGTACCGAACGGTGGGGTGGGCCGATGCTGCAGTGAGGGGGACACGGGTAGACGCTGAAAACCATGGTTGATCCCATGGCTCTGCCTTGCTTCCAAGACGCCTTCCCTGTTTTGGTCTGGGGATGGCTAATAGATGCCCCCCCCAGCCAGAGCTTATGCCTTTCCCTCTGACCAGGGGCAGATCGACATCTGCTTTTACGGGGCAGGCTGCTGTGTTTGAGGGATGCCCTTCAGCTGATAGCCCCTGCCCTACCCCCTCCAGCCCAGGGCTAAATGAAGGGCTGCGCATGCCACATTGCTGCCCCCTCGCTGAGGCATGCTTTCCAGACTCCACCAAGTTACCAGGGATCCAGTCAGTTTATTACCAGGAAGGGGCTGCCTCCAGGTTAATCAGTTCCTCCGAGGGGGGCAGGAGGGGAGGGGGCTGCCTCCTGGCTTCTGTTTAAATGCATTCTTGGGCATCCGTGCTCCAGGCCCCATCTGAGAAACGCACAATAAGCCCCTCAACCCCTTCACCGTGGCAGGCGCCATGGCACCTGCATGCCCCTCTGCTATCCGTGCCCCTCTTTATTTACTGCACAGACCAATGGGGCATTTAAAAACCTTCCACTCCTTTCTCCTTTGACATTTTGGGGCAAGTCCTCAGCTCAATCTAGTTTCCAGCGCTCCTTTGGGGCTCTGTGGCTTTCGCCAGGCTAGGAGTTGGCTTCAAACCTCTGCTTCTGAGAGCATCTGGCTTTGGGGAGGATTTAAGATTTAGCATGCATGCACACACCCCCCCTTCCCCTCCTTTGTAGCCTGTACAGGCTGCTGGCAAGAGAGTCCCACGCAGCTGGACAGGCCCATGTGGGTGAGCTGGAAAGAAGGGAAAGGGCTTTTTTGCCTTCCAGTGGTCCATGCAATTCACTGAGGTTGCAGAGCCCTGGAGCAGCCTCTAATTGCTGTTACCTGTGGGGCAGGTGCCCGCAGGCTTGCACGCTCCGCTGAGAGCCGGGAGACTGCGGTGACATCTGGAAGCAGGCTATTGTGTGAAAACTCTGCTGTCTCAGCACTATCTTCCCCCCTCCTCCCCCCACTGCATACACACGCAGGAGCCAGGCAGCCTGGTGCGTGCAGCCGAGCCCCGAGCTTGTTAATAAAAGTGCACAATTTAGAGCAGCCTGGGGTAGCTCTCAGGGGAAGCAAGAGGCTCCAGGCAATAGCTGGTCTCATCAGGAGAGTGCAATGCACTGGCCAGGGTGTTGCTACACTTATTTGGCTATTGTGCCTTGCAAAGGAGCCCCTCGGCCCTTAATTACATTCCCTTTAAAGCAGGGGAAGAAAAGAAACTTCATTTAGCAGGAAGGTTGGGCGTATTTTACAGTTGCCATTGAAGTGTCAAGCCTCCAGCAAGATCCTACCTAACCCCTTTCCCTTTCCCCCTCTCCCTCTACCCTCTTCTTCACCTCCTGGCTCTTCTGCTAGAGAAAGATGGAAGGGAACTGAAATGTGGGGCAGGGTTTAGTTTGTTCAGTGCCAGTTTTCTCCCTTATCCCTTCACTTGATGCTGCTCTGCCTGGCTGGAAGCAGACGCCTCTCCCTCCAGCAGTGAGTCCTACATTGGGGATGGATCTAAGATGCTTTTCCTCTTTAAGACATGCACTTAAAATCAGGTGGCTGCTCTTTCCTTCTTGAGATTGCAGCCACACCAGAGCTCACTCAGCAGGGCCTTTGCTGCCTTGGGGTACTTGAGATCAACCCGACTCAACTGTGTGTCATCAGCCCTAGACTGATAAGGGAGAATCTCCATTAGAGCTGGAGGATTCCAGTTATAAATCGTCACACTGCAGCCTAAAGTCAAATGTCAACCCTAAAGCTGCAGATTTGTGACCATCTTGTTTTATTCTGTGGCCATGGAGGTCTGGCCAAATGGTTCTGCCCCAAAGCCAAAAGGCCGGTCTGTGGACCAGAGGAGTAAAGAGAAGTTGTGGGAAGGCATGGAGTAGAAAAAGCACGCCCAGCACAGTGTGTAAGGAAGGGGGTCTAGGAACACATCTCCCCTTGTCTGCATTGGCAGTGTGTGCCCGTGTGCAGCAGTCCTGTAGGGGTGGGGTTGGACTGGATGCGACTGAACTGTCTCGTTCTGTTTCTTGTTCAAATCCGCGGTATCTCTCTCTCATCGCCAGTGGAGCCGGGTTCAAATCCAGCTCATTTCCCAAGTGCAAATGGGTTCCATTGATCCCATATGCCCGCCACTGGTGATCAGCTGGTACACCGCCGTGCAGGGTGGGCAAGATGGGGCCTGTCTGCCTGGTCCCAAGGCCTCACGCTGGAATGAGACAGCGGTGCAAAACCACTCGCAAGCCCCATGTGCCGTTGTGGGGGACCTCCCCCGACACCCACCTATTCCTTCCATTGTAGCAACCCTCCCATTTCTAATCACTCTGGTGTTGGCTTGACAAGCCCCTCATTAGGACAAGCCAGAAAAACCATTCTCGGGCTTTGGCAAGGACAGCGATTTGCTGAGAGAAATGGGGGTCGGGGTGCCCCATCAGCCATTGGGAACTGGGGATGGGTGAGCGGGGCATCAAGCGTGGGCACCGACTCGGAGCGGACACAAGCCTGGCCTCTGCCACTACCGCTGCTCAAAGCACAGGACTTGGTAGCTATACATCTGGGGGGACCCAGTGGGGACTGTGGCAGGACTGGGCACAACGATGCTCTGAGCTTCTGGTTCAGAGTGCCCTTTGCACCGAGAACAGATATGCACACTCAAGTGCCCTGTTCATCCCCCCTGCTCTCTCTTTCTCTCTCTCTCTCTCTGTATGAAATGGTCTGAAGTCTTGGCGCTGTGCTCATGCCACAGCTGAGCTCCTGTAGACCTGGCCTAACCCAAGAGGTCACCGAAGGAGCCCAGCTCAACACCCCCTCAGCCCCTTTACCATGGCAGCAGCCCCCCGCAGTGCTGCCATTGTCTCCCATTCCCCAGCCCAGGCACCTGGAGACCTTCTTGTAAAACCTTCATTTGTTGGGGAAAGCTTTGATTAAAAGAGACAGGCAGGGGGGCTCCCCGCTCCCCCTGAGTCAATATTGGTTTTGGAACAG
>NW_005841914.1:653937-687404 GCF_000455745.1 Alligator sinensis | reverse complement strand
ATTAGATTTGGGTTTGTGAAGGGGGGGGGGGGGGGGAGGAGGGGGTCATGAAAAGGAGGGGGGCACAGCAGCCCGAACAGTGCCATTGAGCGGCTCCGTGTTTTCGCCGCGTGTGGATGCCTCTGTCCCAGCCGCTTGGGGAGTGGCAGGAGGCTCTTAGCAGCGCTGCCGAGATCAAAGGGGGCCGGCTGCCCAGAGGTGGGGCGGCTCTGCATGCTGGGAACAAAAGCATCCAAGTAAATCAAATGCAACTAATTGAAGGGCTTCAACATAAAGTAATGAGGGAGCCTTTCATAGCGTGCCAGCTTCCCCCCGTCAAGGCTCAGGATGGCTTTCCAAGAACACTGAGAAGGCCCCAAAAATACCATCATATACCAAATGGCAGGATAATGGAGGCTGGGGATCCCGTCAGGCTCTCCCTGGGCATGCACCCCTTCAGTGCCTCAGTGGCACCACGATGTTGCACCGAGAGGGACTTTGAACATGTACCCTGCTCTCCCGGTTCACCCCAGGTTGTTGGCAATGGGGTGCTTGCTTCACATCAAGCCCTAATCTGCACCTGGCAGTGCTTTAGGGATGTCAGAGCAGAACTCACGGAGTGGGCACCGCCACCAGTTATGTGACTGTCCGACCTGGAGAGCAGTGCAGGGTATCACCCAGTCTACATGGACAGTAATAGGTCAGTGCCCACCACTGCGGAGGACCACAAGGCTTAGGGGGCTGAATATAGGATGGATGATATTGGACTCGCCACAAGGCCCTCTTCATGGGTAGCCCGTGGCGAAAAGACCCTTGAACTTCAGAGAGATTCACCAGTGACATTTATCTGCATCCACTGAACCATGCAATGTGCCCATCACCGTGGCATCTGGGAAATGAGTGACGGAAAGCCTCCAAGATGCAAAGAAATTTCCTGAAGCCTTCCTTCAACACCGCTCAGGTCTTTCCCCTGCCCAGAGCAAACAGGAACGAGAACATCAGGAGAGTTTCCATGATGGTCTGGGCTCTGTCCTGCACCCGATGAGAGAAATTAGTGTCAGAGCTCCACCTTTTCCTAGAGGCGGGAGGCTCCGATCCCTGGCAGTAATGCACCTCCTCTCCAGGTGCAGTAGTTATGGACCATGCAATTTGTATTTGTAGGACTCAGCCAAGGCAATCATTCTGTCACAATGGATGTGGGGGACGAGACCGCTCCCATGATGATGACTGATAGAAACAGCCATGGTTGTGAGTAAATGTAATGTCTTCTTCAAGGACAACCCTATCAGATGTTGGGCAATGCTCCAGAGAGGAAGACTGTCCACCCTGCTGTCCCTGTGACACCGATGGGACAGCAAGGACTGGGTCTGACTCTCACTGAAAAGCAACAAAAAAAAAAATGCCCAGAGGACCCAGTGAAACAGCAGAACTATCTGAGGTTATTTAATTTATGGTTATTAATATTAAGCCTGAGCTCCAAAGCCTCCCTGCCCAGATAGACTGGCAGCAACTAATGTTAACCTGTGTCTTGCTAGCAAAGGGGATGCAAGAGGCAGTCCACTGCAGGCTTGAGAAAAGGTTTCCAAGAGAGAATGAGCAGAAAAGAGAGGGGAAAAGAAACTCTCAGAAAATCTCTGATTGCGGCTTATTTTCATCACTCACTGCTGCCAGCCAGAGCTCTCACAGACACTAATCTGCAGTTATAATTACTCTGAGCAGGGTTTCAGATTAACAGATCAGTTATTACCCTCCAACTAAGCAAGGCGGATCTCCCCTCCTCGCCCCCTGAACCACTACAAAGCAGGATCAAATGGAGAAATCTATTCCCAGGGACCCTCCATTTGGGATGAAATCCAGCCCCTTCTTCCCCAAGATGGTTTGATGTGCTCTGAAAAGTGTCTCCCTCCATCCCTCCCCAAAACCACCTTCCAGCACCACCCTGGAAAATATACCTATTAGAGAGAGAGAGAGAGAAAGAGAGAGTGAATCAAATGTCAAGAGTCCGGTGAGAACCGGTGAAATGTCTTCTTTAGCTGTTGGCTAAACCAGATTGTGAACACGATGAAAGAAACCCACATGAAGGCAATTAGACTAAATTATGTCCAGTCACAGAAGACAAGTTAACAGCGAAATGTGGGGCAGGCCGACTCCAGCCAGGCTCAGTGTCTGGCTTCCTCTATCGCTGTCACTCATACATCACTGATCAAGGCCAGCCCCTGCAGGTCGTTTTAAACCACGGCCAGCAGGAGGTTGGGCTAATGAGTAAAATCTGAACATTCCTCAAATTTCCCATCCACCCAAGGGGAAGAGGAGGGTGGGCTGGGAAGCGGGGGAGGCTGGTTTGGTGGAGACCTGGGACAAAGTCTCTCTCTCTTTCTGGAGCCCTAGCAGGGTCCAAATGCTTTTGCTGATGCAGTGGGGCTGCTTATATCCCAGGGCCTGATCCTGACCTTGTATGGAGCCAATGCAGCCTTAGCTGAAGGCACTTTGATAGAAACATTTTCCCTGGGGGAAAGGGACACACAGGGCGGCCCTGCCCTCCACATAAAACCCCTTCCTCCATCACGCCTGTAATGAAGCTGGGGGATAATTAAAAGGCAATGGTTGTTCCCTATGGTTGAAGCAGTAACCCCTAGTGATGGAAAGGGTATCCACTGGAGCGTCCCTCTCTGAGTCACCCGGGGGACCAACCCCGGCCGATCAAACCCAGAGATGGCTGCAAAACTGCAGGCAAGCGCAAGGGGCTGTTCGAGGCAATCGCAAGGCTTTTCTCAGCATCTCCTCTGAAGCGGCCCCAGCCCCCTGCCACAGTATTATTCTCCTGAACACGACCTACTCGAGGGAGAGGCCTGTTCAAAGTTTGAGTCTGCGCCATGACAAAACCCATCAGTAAAGCTCAGGCACCAGCTTGGGGGTCTTTAAAAGGTGAAAAAGAAGGGAAAAAAGGGTAATTAAAAGACGTTGAGGAGGTGGGGGGAGATGGGAGGCATTTTATAGAGGAGCGGGGATAAACTGGATTTGGTTTTGATCCAGAAAGTTACAGAGCTCCAGAGAGTGGGTTCATGTGAGCAGCAGAAGCCCACTGGGGGGACCCCAAATTCTGCTTAACCGAGCGCCAAGATTTCTTGGCTGCCTCTGTAGGTCAGTGCCAGCCTTAAGGCACATTAAAAGGCCCCTTGGAGCATGAGCCCACTAAGTTTTGGCAACTTGGGAAAATCTTGGCCTGGCCTAATATTTCCCATAGTTGCCACTGGTTTCACTGGCCAGCTCAGCCCGGCCCGTGGCAACAGCTTCTAGCCTTTTCCACCACCATTTTCCGTGCAGAGGAGGGCTAGGTGGCATCGTGTTAAACAGGCTGGTGGCTTGGGATCTACCCCTTCTCAACTCACCTGCCTACCCTGGTCGCTGCTGAGCTTCCGGTAGTGAAATGTGGGAGAAGATGCTTCTTGCAGACACTGAGGCCAGAGGGAGATTGGTGACTTGCACCTGGCAGAGGGAGACTGGACAAAAGCCAGGGGCATACAGCAGGAATCCTTTTGGGACCTGACAGGTACAGGCATCTCAGGTGAGTCAAGCTGCTTCTGGCAACCACTCAGATATGCCAGCTCCTTGAAACCAGACAGACACACAAACAGATAAATATTATGAGCAGTATTCCCACGGGCCCCACGAAGGACTGGTGTCCCATGGGCTTGATGCTGCAGAGAACACAGCGCGAGGCAGCCCCCGCAGGAAAGACATTGCTGTCTATGGAGGCAAGACAGACAAAGGAGGGCGGGAAGCAGGCACAGAGGGAGGAAGGGACTTGCGCGTGGTCATGCAGCTTGGCCTGGCTCCGCCATTGGCGTGGCTGTGCCAGCGAAGCGTGGGCAGCAAGCGCCCAAGAGCCGGATCTCAGTGGAGTTGAATCAACGCTGAGCTAACCGGAAGCAGTACTTCTCAGTCTCTCATCCCAGGCTGTGCTGACATGGCCTCCACTGCCACAAAGCAAGGCCTGCAAATGCTGTCCATGCCAAAGCCATGCAACATAAGGCGATGCATGACGTGTGCCAGTGCATGTACAGAACAGGGCAGGCTGGGGGCGGGCTCCCCGCTCGCTGCTCATAGGAGCGGGACATTTGGACTGAGTGAAATGAGTTGCTCCATTACCCAGGGCTGCGAAGGCTTCCCCAAGCAGATTGGTATCCCACCATTCATGGGCAGCACCACTGGTCTGACGCTCCCTTTTTTAAGGGTGGAAAGGGATGCAAGTTGCATTTTAAAGACGCTCCCTAATTTAGAAGAGTCGGGGAATTGGTTAGTTAGAAGGAGACCAAGGGTCCACAGAGGTTGCCGACTGCTCAACAATAAAGTTCGTTGCGTAGTTCTTCCCATTCACATATGCCTGTGTTCACTGAACCCAGTGATCACTATGGAGGGGCCAGATCACTGTGGCCACGTGGTACTTTCTCAGCTTTCCTCCAGTGGTGCCGTGGCACGCTGCTGTCCAAGGGGATATGGATGAGCGAGGCTGTCGCAGCCTTATTATCCCCGGCCAGGCTGTCAGGTCGGCTGCATGGCTATCATGATGACAAGCATTTATTCTGCAGTCCTTGCTGTCAAATGTCTTCAGTAAAGACATTTGAGATCTCAATAAAAGACAAACCAAACCGCTTCTTTCCCTCCAGCCAGAGCTGGCGTTAGACTCGCAGGGGCTCTGGGCAGAGGAAAAGGCTGGATCCAGCCCCCTCCCACCCATGCACTGGCTGACTTGTACCAACTTCATGTGGCAGGGCCTATGACAGCTGCCTTTGCTGGCAGAATTAGGCCCCGATTCAGCAAAACCCTTGGGCACAAGCTTACCAATGGGGCAGTCTCAACCTGCCCCTGTTGCAAGAACTGCTGACGCACATGTGCTTACCCACATGCATGCATTTAGGTCCTCTTGGAAGCCTGGGAAACACTTGAATCCCTTGCTGGAATAAAGCAGGCCAAAGCACAGCCTTAAATTGTTGCATTGAGCAGGTCCTCAGGTGTTTAGCAAGGCCTGGGAAAAGTCCCTGGGCTTTTTCTCCTTCCCTGGGGCCACCTTTAAGTCAGGTGTGCCCTGCCTCTGTCAGACTCCCCCCAGGGACCGCAGGGGAAGGTGGTGGAAGATCCACGTGTCATTGTGCAGGCGGCAGAACCGCAGGGCGAACTTCTCCAGCCTGTGACAGGCATGAAGATGGCCACATTTCCTTCGGGGCTCAAAACCCAGGATGATTAAAGGCAAGAAAATTGGGAGGGGCTGGAGAGGAAGAGAGAAAAAAAAAATAATCGGCGATGATCAACTTTTCCCCTTTCTCCCTCATTAACGAAGCTGGCATATGTTACCCACCCTGAAGACAAGCGGCCTCCTGTTATTTCAGTTCCTCTCTCTCCAGCCTCCCTTTCTCCCTCCGCCGCTCTCCCGTGCGCCTCTGTCTCCATCTCTCTCCCTGGGATTTTAATTACATTCATCTATTTCCACTCACTAGGTCTGTCACTTTCCAGCAGGCCTGATGTAATTATGTGGTGGGAAGCACCGTTCCCTTTGCTCAAGTCTGAGCGGATTAGGCAAACCTCAGTGGCTTTTCCCACCCTCTCTGCCAGGTACCTGCACAAAGATGACAGATGGTCCAGGGGCTGTTTATTCTCCCTAATGAGCTGGTTCCTTCACTAGGACAAAAGGAGATGTCTCCAAAAACACATGTATATTTTCAATTAACTAAAAATCACTCCGGACTCCAAGGGCTTGGGCTGAGAGCTGGGAAGGGGCTACACCCGACCAGGAAAACAAACAGATACACCAAGCCCAGGGCTCTGCTGCCCTCCATGCAATCCGCGGCTTAAGAAATAGGCTGGGTACCTCTTTTAAAGGCAAGATTGGGTTACAGCTGATCACAGCTGGAGCAGGCAGGATGAGGAGCACAGCCCCGGTCTGGCACTCCAGCTGCAAAGTACAGGGAGGAGAGCCAAGGCGCTGGACAAACGGAGCCTGAAATCAGAGGGGCCAACAGGGATGAGTGGATGGAGCAGGACGTGGTGGAGATGGCCCTCAGCCCGCGGGGCTGCAGCAAACTCTCCTGAGGACACACTTATTTAGACTTCAAAAAAAGGAGCAAGCAGTGAACCGGGTGGTGAGCTACCCCGAGGAAAGCCGGGGGTAAAACCACGCTGCTGCATGTGACGCTGGGGTAAGCGTCGTGTGTCTGCAGCTTATGCCAGGATAGTCATGGCTGAAGGAGGACAGGCCATGGAGGGCCTAAGAGCCGACTATGGAGATCTAGCCTCAGCATTGGCAACCACCCCTTGGGGAGAGATGCTTGGCTCTAACCAAGTTTGGGATGTAGTTTGGTCAGCTGCTGCGATTTATGGCATTTGCTCTCCCCCCCCATATTTATGCCTCCTTTGAACTTGCACAATCTTAAGGCTGTTGTGTTCAGCCTTCCCCTATAAAACCAGCTGCTTTATCTGATCCAGAAGGAGGTTAAATCTGCAAGTACTTTTTTTCTTTCTTTCTTTTTTTTTTTTTACTTTGCAAGGCTGAGAAAACAGAACCTCAATTGTCCTCCTGTTTAGCCAAAAACACAGGAACAGAATGACACAGATCTCCCTGCTAATTCTCTCCCCCTCCCTCCCTCCCCTTCCTGGGTTTCTCATGGGAATAAAAGAAGGGTCATGATGAAGGAAAAAGAGCTCCTAGCTCCTCTAGTCTAGAAACCAGCTCCTTCTCTCAGCCCCATGGTCTGTGTTCAAGAGGTGTTGCAGGGGAATCAGTGCCTCCACTGAAAATTTCGGAGGTGGAAAGAAAAGGAAATGGCCCCAAATCTTAAATCCCATCCTTGGGAGTCTAAGTTGGGTGTTTCTTTCACCCCTGCTATTGTAGCATTCGAGTACCTCGCAGTCAACCCCAGCTTTTGAGGAAGGTCCATGCTGCTTTCCCCTTTCAAAAGTGGAGAATGGAGGTGTGGGGAGATGAAGTGTCTTGTCCAAAGTCACGTGGGCATTAGGGCGGTGGCACCTATGCCACGGCAGGGACTGCCATCCACTAGTAGCCATGAAGTCCATGACTACGACATGTTTACTGAACCTTTGTACGGGGCCCCCAAAATGCAAACGCCACCCCTGGGCAAAGCAGGGACTCGACTCGGGGTCTCCCAAGTCGCAAGCTAGTGCTACAACTAGACTATCCCTCCTCTGTGATGCCAAGCAGAGCTGGCCCAGCAGACCTGTCAGGCTGCTGGAAGTTGCAGCACTGTTGGGGCCGGGGGCAGAGAAGCGTACAGCTTGCCCAGCATCCTCTCGTGGCTTCCTCTCATGGTCTGACCCCCTCCACCCCATTCATACTGTATGCAGTGCAAAGCGCCCCGGCTCCAGGTGGTTTCAATCAGTGCTGAGCTGCTGCGGATCCGAACTCAGACTCTGAGCCAGTAGCAAGGAGGCCCCCAGGAAACCCGTCTCCCCCTTCCCAGTGCGGGTTCACGGGTGCGCGTGTGCAGTTGGCTAATGTCCTCCCATGGCCTGTCAGATGTGTTGGAGTTAAATGGCCATCACGTGCCTTAGCCCTCGTCCGTCCTAGGTGCATACGGGAAATCACTAACCCGTGCAGCTCGCGCCCGAGACAGTGAAGTCTCCGGGGCAGGCACTATCCCTTCTCAGTTGCTTGGAAGCTCATCATGGAGCTGGCTCCTCCAGTGAGCTGCAATCCAAGTCGAGCTTGTGCATCCAAGATCTTAACTGGGAACAGCTGTGCACGATCAGAAAACACTTGCCTCTGCCGGCTGGCCGCAGGGATTCTTTACAGCCGGGACCTAAATACCGGAGGCTGAAATCTATTTGTGGGCTGATTTGCGATTTGCTGCTTCTACGTCTTTTGGAGGAAGCAATACCTACAAAACAGGCAAGCCCACAGCTCCGGGGTATCACGGGGCCTGCGCTGCTGCGGCAGAGGCTGCCTTTCAAATGAAATGTGCTGGTGAGCCCAAGGTCTTGACCCATGGTGGTAATTAAAGAGCCCACAGCAGTTTTTGCCCTGCTCGTCCTGGCCAAATTCCAGTTGGAGTAATTATATTTGGCCCCCTCGACCTCGACAGGTCGGCTCCCATGGCAGCTGTGACATGACATAGTGTTTGCCGGGGCATCGCCGCCCAGCAGGAAACTGGCTGGCCAGGACTTTGGGGGAACTGGGATGAAGATAAAAGGTGAGCGGAGGGTATTCAGCGCATAACCCTGCTGCTAGCTCATTAAAAGACAACATTTGCAGGTCCTCTTTAAACTGTTTATTCATTATTGAAAATCCCATATGTTACATGTCCACGAAGATCAGCTTTCAGCCGCAAGATAAGCGGCCTCCACTTATTGTCCTTTCCCTCTCGCCTTCCTCCCTCCCACCCTCTGGGATTTTAATTACATCCATCAGCCTCCACCCCTCCCAGCTTCGTGTCTCACTAGCCAAGGGATGAAACAAGCCCTATCCTTTTTTTCTTCTTTTGTTCCTTCTTCTTGGAAGAAGAGCAATTGTTTCGCTCGTGGCACCAAAGTCCTAGCACCAGAGACCTCTCCCAGTGGCTGTGAAATTTCAGCCACTGCTAGGCTTTATTTTAAGGCCTCTAAATTGTTCACGATGCCTTTCCTAGTGGTGCAAGATGTACTGGAGTGGTAGGAAGCTGACACCCCTGGTTGAGGCCCTGGGGAAGCTCACGGCCCAGGCGCTGTCCCCCACCCCACATCCCCTCCGTTCCAGGTGCCCCAGAGGGCTGCAGCTCATCCCCATCCAGGTGACAGCAGATCTCAGCTGGGGACACCCAGCGCTCCAAGCTTGCTCTGCTCTCCCTCCATGTCTCCGTAGGCAGGTGCTTAACATTAAATATAGAAATCCCCACCAGTTTTAATGGGACTCGTCACATGCCTAAAGGGACGCACCTGCTTTCAGTGCATTGCTGGATGGGGCTGCCTTTGCAGGACAGAGCCCTGAGCCAGCCTTGGCTTTGTTGTGTGACCCAGGGGCTACCTAAACTGTGAGCCCTGGAGGGCAGAGATTTGGAGGGATTTTTCCACTGCTTGATTGTACAGTGCCCAGCACAACAGAGCCCTGGTGCCAATGGACGGTAATATAAACAGTAAACCACTACAACAGGCCAGGCTGGCAGTGCTGCCGATGATGAAGATGGCTTGACCCTTGCCATTCTACACCTCTTTTTTCAGTTCCTCTCAACTTGGCCATTCTTGACCTCTTTTTCAGGCTGAAATGTTGCATACCCGCTCT
The DNA here is from genome assembly GCF_000455745.1 of Alligator sinensis. Classification (NCBI taxonomy): domain Eukaryota; kingdom Metazoa; phylum Chordata; order Crocodylia; family Alligatoridae; genus Alligator; species Alligator sinensis. Next base: position 678,160 of record NW_005841914.1, on the reverse strand, counting down.
CTGCCTCTACCCCAATCTTTCTGGAAAACTTCAGCCCGAAGGGTCCAGCTGTTGCGGAGCAGATGGCAAAGGAAATCAGGAGCATTTTGCCACGTTAAAAAATTGTGATGACATCTTTGTCGTCTTCCACGTGCACAAGAAGGCCTGCCTGATGGGAGCAGACCACAGTGTGATGTCCCACCCCCAACCTGGCTCAGACACAACTGGAGCTAAGTGATGCTTCATCCACATCCACATGGCCTCCAGTTGCAAAAGTCCACTGTGGTTTCGCGGCTCAGGAACTGGGTTTAAACTTGGTTTTTGTCCCATTGATACTGCAAGATCTGCATCAGTGAGCAACAATGCCTGTGCTCTCCCCAACACAGTAGAGCTTAGCTTATAATGCAGGTAAGGGGAGACTAGAAATTCTGGTAGAGATAGGAGGATTATAGCCTAGTGTGACTAGCACAGCTCCCACATGCAGGCCTGAAAAGCCAGGCTAGAACTGTGCTAACCTCAGGTGTGTTGTGGACATGGTCTGGCTGCATCTGTTCAGGATGTACTTGGGACTCGGTCTTGATTCTCTTCCCCATTGAAGTTAATGGATGTTCTGACGCTGCCTTTAGTAGGAGCAAGAGCAGGTCCTTTGCCTTATTATTAAACATGGAAGACTGTAAATATGTTAAGCATTATGTTTCTAGTACCAAAAGCAGGAGTTAGCAGCACTGTCAGGGTTTCAGGGCTTCTTCATTTCATCCTACCTAGCAAACGAGACACCCACCCTTTTTCTTATATCCTACTCCAGTGGTTGTCAACCTTTTCAGACTCAAGGCCCGCCTCGTTAGGCTCAAGGCACGTCTCAGAAAATGTCAGCTCATAGCTTTTGCTGGATTTTTGACCAAAGAAAAATACTGGAGCAATTATTCTGTTCCAAAGAACTCTAAAAGACCACAACAGGCCAGAGTGTTTTTGACACTATTAGAAACCTCAGGGTTTACCTTATGAATCATGTGTAGGTGTTTGCACTCCTGACCACGCTAAATTGTACAGTACCCCATAGCACCCTTGAAAGGATCTTATGGTATCCTAGGGTGCCTGGCTGAGAATCACTGTGCCACCCGTTGCATTGCCAAATCTTTCTGCAGACTCCAGGTCACTATTTGTATGTAGTTTCAGTTTGGGGGGAGACATGTTTCAATGCCCAAAGTCAAGCTCCACCTGTTGCATTGCATTGCCAAATCTTTCTGCAGACTCCAGGTCACTATTTATATGTAGTTTCAATTGCAGGGGGGAGTGAGGGGGAGACATGTTTCAGTGCCCAAAGTCAAGCTTTCATGAACAACTCTGTGATAACAAATAAATATGCCTGTACCCAACCACACAATAGGGAAAAGATTTTGGCACGGAAGCTGATGTCAACTGCACGCTTCCATTGTGTTTAAGCGATGCCACTAAGGTATATCATTAAGGCATTAATTATTTACAGAGCACCATAAGGATACATAAAGGATGTGATAGGGCTCTGTCTGGCTGCTAGCAGGCTCCTGCATTCTCCTTATGTCAAGCCCTGTTTTTCAGTAGTAGATGTAACTTTTATTGACCAACTGCATATGACAAAACAGGTCTTTGTTAAGCAATTAGCAGATAACGAGAGAGGCCAAAAAAATAGCCATTGTCGCTCAAACGTGCATACATATATACATATACATTTATATTTATTTAGTTAAGAAAAGGTTTGTTGTGCTTTTACTATAAAATAGAAATGCTGGGAAAGCAGCAAAGAAGAGAAGAAAACAAAGTGGGGGTGGGGAGAAGACCCTTGTTGTTTATCAGGGATTGAGGCTTTGTATCCAAATAAGAGTGTCCATCTGAAGATTTCAACGCCTTATGGAGGTGTTGGGCATAAGCTGCACCCCAATGCAAAGGTTGGCTCCAGTGGACGGTAAAGGAGTCCTTTGCTCATGGGCAAGTGTCAGCTATTAATCAAACAGCCCTGGCGAAGTACGTAGGGTTGGTGGCAGATAAGAGGACCAAAGTCAGAGACAATTTAAGTAACTCGCTCAGGGTAACACAGGAAGTTTTGTTAAACAGCCAGGAAACAGAGCCCAGATCTGAAAACACCCAGGCTCGTGCATTAGCCCTAAACCTCTCTTGCCTCTGTTTCAGCAGCTACCAGTGCATGCAGCACATAGCTGGCTTTACACGAGACCCTGCTCTTGGCCGCAGATGCTTCATTTCAGTGTTAATATTAGAGGGGGCTCCAAAGTTTGCTCAAGCTATCTCCCATTCCCATCCAGAGCCCACCCTTTGCAGGTGGTATGGTGGCATTCTGCGTGTGCAAATGTCCTGCTGATGTGGGCAAGAGTGAGGTTTGCTGCACGCAGCCTGGCACAGCCACAAATACTGGAGTATGTAAAACATTTGGCCCAGAAAGCTTTCCCCTTCTGCTACTTACCCCTACCACGCAGCCTGCACCTACCTTAGACTCCAGCAAGCCTTAAAGGTAGTGCCTTAAATTAACCCTTTCATGCGTGGGCATCTAGCTTCTGCTATTACTCTGTGACATTCCTGTGGATGTCAATGGAAGATTAAGGTGCTACTCTCGGCATCAGCACAGGAGATGCATTTCTACCCGGAGGTCCCGGAGTTTCTGCTTTAGAGACTTTTCTAAGAGATCCCTGCAATACCTGTGGTTTCATTATATCTTGAAGCCCCTTTCAGGGTCAGGTCCTTAACGTTGTTTGGAAGATAACACCATGACATCCCTAAAAAAATCAGTCAGCTTAGACCAAGAATTTCAAATACCCAAGACAGACTCTGAAGCAAGGCTCTTCTGAACTCTCGACGGTGGTTTTGCCTGAGCAAAGAGCGAATAAAAACTGATTTAGGACTTCAGGAGTTAGCCCCAGAGAGGGTTTTTAAAATTATTATTATAGTCACAGCGCCGAAGCAAGTCGTTCTAGTTATACTGCCATTAGTGCTGTCCCCTGGGAAGCATTTAGGCTGCTGCATATCTCAGACCTCTATGATTAATGTATGTTTATAACAATTGTGAGCTGAGTGGAAGGGAAAGGAGAACGAGGCAGGAAGAAAGAGAGCCTGGCTCTTATCCTGGCCTCTGATACACATGCACAGCTCCTGTTGACTTTAATGGGAGCTGCTTCAGCATGTCTGAGGTCAGGATGCGATCCACTGGGCCAGATTCATCCCAGATGCAAGCCCTGATGAATGTAATCAACAGTGCCATGCCAGGGAAGAATTCAGGCCTCTGTGTATTTAATAGAGAATGAGTCTGAGGCATCAAGCCTAACATTTCTTGGATTGTACCTGCTGCAGGCGGCTTGGAGATGCTCCCACTGATTATCTTCCTCTGCATAGATGAGATTTGCATACTGCAAATGCTTATAATGTATTCACGGAGGCATCTCCCAACTGCCTGGGGTGAGCTGGCTGCACGAATACGTGCAAATCTGGAAGGTGAGGCAGAGCCGTTCTCAGAGACGGTGTAGGGAGCTGCTTGTCTTTTACCCTAGGGTGAGAAGCTCTTACGGCTTTGACCAGACACGTCAAGACAGGTAGGATGCACTCCACTGCCCTTTCACCGACAGGCAGGTCATCCTAACAGAGAAGAGGCAGAGGCGAGCAAATGAGCCGTTCCTGATTTGTCCTAGCCACCTCGGCAAGAAGGGCTTGGCCTTTTCTAAGACCCCCAAGCACTGAGCATCTTCCAAGGTCCAAGCAGTTTTCTCGCAAACAATTAACACCGAGCGAGGAAAGCAAGTGCTGTCAATGGGCCAAATGCCCTTTCCAGGTCTTCCCCTTTCAAAAAGGTCAAGCCGGAGGGTGCAAACTCTAGCTTGAAACCACTTTCCTCGCTTATTTACTTGGATTAGCAGCAAAACCACTCATCTAAGACACTCCAGTGTCACGCACATTAAGAAAAGTAATTGTCATAACCTTGACACACAAAACACGAAGCCCAGGAGCGCAGCACTCAGGAAGCTGTACTGACTGCGCTCCAAAAAACCGGCACCTGGCTGGGGGCTGGGGGCTGGGGGGCTGGCCAGTTGCCTCATGAAATGGCCAAAATGTCAGCAACACCTTAACTTGGCACAGGTAAAGCAGAGAGATGAGGACCCTGCCAGTGTCCTGCTGCTGCAAAGTCAGGAAGTGGTTAATAATATACGCTTAAGAGATCCAAGGGAGAGGGCCATGCCTTCTACTGCAGAGGAAGGCAACTGCCCCATGGTCCAGGCCAACACCTTTCCTTCCTGAGTGTAAAGGTGGAAGTTGGGGTGCACCTGAATGGAGGAGCAAGACACTCTAACCAGGAGCTTCTAGGTGGGGTTCAGTCCCGGCAGAAGCATTGGCACACCCCAGCCTTGGCTGCAGCCAGCACTTGGTGCTTCTCCCATGCTGCTGAGGAAGGTGGAAAAAGAAACTTGACACCTGTAGCAACAGGTAGGGGGGAAAAATTCCTTCCTAGCCCCATGTGGCAAGCAGGAAAGCCCAGAAACATAGGATACCACCAGATGCAGTACTGCACGCTGGGGAATGCAAACACAACTCCATGCATCACACACCCTGCCTGGAGAGCTGGAGCTCCCTCTCCCACCTGTCTAGCCCCTCTGTAAACTTATCCTAGCTCCTTTACTCTTCTTCCATAACCAAGACACTTGCAGAGCTCTGCTTTGTTCTCCTGCTTCTGAGCATGGTCCTCTTCTATATCTACGTGCTCTGGGCTGCAGAGGTCTTCTCATCATCTCTGAGGCATGCGTGTACTGGGAGTCCTTGGACTTTCAGCTGTTGCTCTTCAAAGCGCCCTACAGGCATGGATGCTCCTAAATCATCCCTGACCAATGCTTATTCACCCGCGTCTTGAAACCCACCAGTGAAGGAGATCCCACCCCTTCCCTAGCTGGTCCATTCCAGAGTTTGACTGACCTGGCTCCAAGTTGTCATTCAGGTCAAGGAAGAGGGAGCATCTCAGGAACAGGACAAGGTGTCCTCCCTTTGCTCTGGAGCAGGGCTACTAAAAATATAGGTTGATCATAAATGAGTTTGATCACGTCTGCTGCTGTGGGACAGAATTGCTGATAACAGGGCATGCCAAGGAGCTGTCGCTGCTTTTGTGCTAGCTTTGTATCTTGGTTGAGAATCAAATTGGGGGGAGAAATTACCATCAGCGCTCTGAGTATGCTGCCTTTTCCTCTTAAAAGTGGAAAGAGGGCAGGGAGAGTTGCACCTTATAGACTAACCAAATCAGAGATGCATATGCTGTCGTAAGCAGTGGCTGATTTCATCAGATGCTTTCTTAAAATTGCCCACTGGGCTTCTCTTGCCCAGAGCACGAATGAGAGAGGAAAGGCCGGGGCCACCAGCTACTGAAATACTCTCTCCTCTCACTGTCTCTGCACAGCGTTGCCACCCTTGTAGCAGTGCGGTGCTACCCAAGGCTGGAGCAATCCTGGGGGAAGGCACGCAGGCTGTCTGTGCTCACAGATTCACAGATGTTAGAGGCTGGAAGGGACCTCTCAAGATCATCAGGTCCATCCCCCCTGCGCTTGGGCAGGAAAGATTGCTGGGGTCAGGTAACCCCAGCAAGGTGAGAGTCCGGATGCTTTTTGAAGATATCTGGACGCTCACCTTGCTGGGGTCATCTGACCCCAGCAGTCTTTCCTGCCCAAGTGCCGGGGGGTTGGACCCGATGATCTCGAGAGGTCCCTTCCAGCCCCTACCATGTAACATCACTGTGCTAGCCTGCGATTGACAGCACTGCACATAGCATCCAGCCTAGTTACCAGGAGAGAGGCTGAGGCTAAAAGCCAGAGAGCAAAATGGAGCTGGGCAGGAAGAGGTGGGGGGCATCTCAGTGCAGCTGCTGCGGAGGCATTGAAAGCACTAAACAACATGATGGCATGTCCTCTCCTCTGCCGTCAGCAATCAGTCTGTGATGGGGGGGAAATCCCTCACCTTTCTGATACATAAGCCCTGTATCCCTATTAATTCCAACGCACTGGTCGTTCTCAGCTTTGCAGTCAGAGTTGCCAGTGGCCTACCCCCGGGCCGGGTGCCATCTGGGCCAGACGCAGCCATGCAGCTGGCTGGGGGGCCAAGAAGGGCAGTTTGTTCAAGCTCCCGCAAAAAACTGGTTTAGGTGCAAGGGCTTGGCTTTCTGAACAGATGTGCCCTTCTACTTGCCAGGCAGAAGTTCACCACAGGCTTGGCAAAGACCGGGGGAGAAGAGAACCTGCACTGAAACCTCCTTGCCCAGGACAGGGCCCATGCAAGCTGCTCTCATTGCAGATGCCCAGCATGGAAGAGCCTACGCTGGGAGCCAGGGTATGTACTGCTGAGCTCTAGCCAGAGATCTTCAGGGAACGATGCTGCCTCCCATCCAGATGCCTAGAGCTATTGTTCTTTCATAACTATGGCTCTGAAGGTCTGATGTGTGACACAAGATATACTGATAAGTGTCATTCTTTTCCTTTGTACATGCATATGTTAGCTCAAACCTGGTGCTCCAATGCTTACTTACTAGCCAGAAAAAAAAACACTCTCTTCTTTCAGGGTTCAGCCTCAGAGAGGAAAGTAACACTGTCTATAAATCCTAGCTCACCCCCCTGAGCTAATGCTTGTTATTTCTGTTGTGAACAACCCCCATATCATCCATTCACCCACAATTAGTACTGTTCTTTTCCAGGAAGACAGGGGCACTGTCCCAGTGGTAGGACTGCAACGGGTGTTTGCTCCACAGTCGAGCAACTGCTGCTGACGACCTCTCGCGTGTGCTCAAAAAGCTGTCAGTCCTGTGAAACATAGACTGAAGAAGAAAACATTTTGCTCAAGTTTCCTTCCAAAAAAATGCAACAGAGAACTATTCCTCAAGTTATTTTATACTTATTTTTGTCTCTTAACCCAAAGAAGAGAGTCATAAAAGTGGGTTTTGGAGAGACTTGTGCAAAGAGCTAAAGTGTGGAATATTCGGATCCAAAGTATAAAGGGAAAAAATATGAAGGCTAGGTACAAACATTGAAAAAAACCTGAGGGGGAATCAATCTAAGTTGCGTGGTTTTCCATAAGCAGTGCAGTTTAGATACGTAGCGAACAGAGCACACATTCACTCTTTGGTGGGGGCTAATTGTTAGACTAGGTTTCTCCATTTTTAAACTACTCTGTGTGTTTGGCTGGGCAGTTGGCTCTGTGTTCAGACCCAGAGGGTGGTGGTTGATGGAGGTCAATCATCGTGGTGCACTGTGACCAGTGGGGTCCCCCAGGGCTCTGTCCTCGGGCCTATACTATTTAGCATCTTCATTAATGATGTGGACATTGGTATCAGAAGTGGACTGGCCAAGTTCGCCGACGTCACCAAACTCTGGGGTAAAGCATCCACACCTGAGGACAGGAGGGTGATCCAGGTAGATCTTGACAGGATCATGAAATGGGCGGACGAGAACCTGATGGTGTTCAACACCGAAAAATGCAAGGTTCTCCACCTCGGGAGGAAAAACCTGCAGCATCTCTATAGGCTCGGCAGTGCTACGCTGGCTAGCACTACGGATGAAAGGGACTTGGGGGTCATGATTGACCACAAAATGAACATGAGCCTGCAATGTGATACTGCTGCTAGTAAAGCGAGCAAAACACTGGCTTGAATCTACAGATGCTTCTCAAGCAAATCCCGGGACATCATTCTCCTGTTGTAGTCAGCCTTAGTGAGGCTGCAGCTGGAGTACTGCATCCAGTTTTGGGCTCCACAATTCAAACAGGATGTGGAGAAGCTTGAGAAGAGTCCAGAGGAGAGCCACGCACATGATCAAAGGTCAGGAAAACAGACCTTACGATGACAGGCTGAGAGCTATGGGGCTCTTCAGCCTGGAAAAGCGCAGGCTCAGGGGTGATCTGGTGGTCACATATAAGTTCATCAGGGGTGCTCACCAGGATCTGGGGGAACGTCTGTTCACCAGAGCGCCCCGAGGGATGACGAGGTCGAACGGTCACAAACTCCTCCAGGACCATTTCAGGCTGGACATAAGGAAGACCTTCTTTACAGTCCAAGCCCCCAAGGTCTGGAATAGACTGCCGCTGGAGGTGGTTCAAGCACCCACTTTGAATGCCTTCAAGACACATTTGGATGTTTATCTTGCTGGGATCCTGTGATTCCGGCTGCCTTCCTGCCCCTGAGGCAGGGGGCTGGACACGATGATCCTCCGAGATCCCTTCCAGCCCAAATCTCTATGAAATCTGTGCGCCAAACTTCTGTTCTGTTACAGGTATAGACCGGTTTTGTGTGCTGAACTTCTGTTATGGGTATAAACTGGTTTCTGATTGCTTATATCAATAAAAAGTGTAATATCTGCACCTGGCCTAAATGAAAGCAACTTGCTTGGTGGGGGCAATGTTTCCTGTGCAGGGTAGGGGAAAAACACATCCCTCAATGCTTGGATTAGCTCCACGATACCTCTCTCTAATGTTGCGAGAGAGAGACTCACCTCCAGTTTGCAGGAACAGGCTTCTGGCCTCTAGTACCCAATTAAGACAACCTTTTTGCCATTCAGTGCAATTTTTTAAAAGCCAAGCCAATGGCATGAAAAATAAAGGTCTTTTTTTTTTTTTTAAAGGAAAACAAAAGGGTATTTTCCCCGTGTTTGTTTTGTTCATTGTGTGCGTTGTAGGGGTTTGTGTACTTATTTTTAACTAGGGCAACTTTTATCAAAGAAATTAAATGACTAAGCGCCGGCGACAAAGGCAGGACGATGAAATCGCAACATTAATCTTCCCTGTGCATCTCCAAAGAAGTGGAAACTTCCACTGAACGCCATGAAATTCTTTTCACAATTAAGTTGTTCAGACATGCCAGTCACAAGCCCTCAGTAACTAGTGAGGTGAAAATCTCTCTGGCTGAGCGGAAAAGGTTCATTGCGAGAGCCCGGGAGAGGGGCTGTCTATCTGCTAAAATGAATGAGCTAGATACAGATTTTAAAAATTGGGGTTAAACTGCATGGTGGTTGGAAAAGAAAGAGCTTGAGCCTAAACATGGATAAAGTTCATTAGGTCTAAGCACCACTTATGGTCTGAAGAGCCTGGAGATGGCTGAGCTTCCTTTGCAGGCTGTGGAGGCTCCACGTCGGGTGCTCACAGATTTGGGCATGAGGGTTACTCCATCCATCCTGTTCTTTGCCTGACCTGGGCAGACATCCCTGTCCTTAGGCTGTGTACATGGGGGAGTGGGGATGAAACAGTCACTGTGAAACAGCACAAAAAAGCCCTTTGCTAAATAGTCAGAAAACTCAACCCATGCTGGTTTCGGCATCTCCGGCTGTTCACAAGCTATCCCCAGAAATCTGTTTCGGCCCCTCTCAAGGCTGAATATCCAACTGTTACACAATGCTTTTCATTAATGAAACTCAGAGTGCCTTACCAAAGAGGCCACTGTCATTACCCCCATTTTACAGAATGGAAAATGAAGGCCTGGGGTAGAAAGTGAGATGTCCAGAATTACCCTGGGCAGTCTTCTCAGTGGCAACCCAACCCGCCAGCCTAGACCCTACTAGTTTCACATCGGCCCCTAGATATTTTGTGGTGTCTCCGATACCACCAACCTCAGAAGATCACATTTTGCGAGACAGACTCCCCAGAATCAGGAGGTTGCCATGCAAAATGGTGAGACTCTTCAAAGAGGTGATGCCATGGCCCTGGGCCTGTCTTCTGAACTCCCCTTACTCTGAGCACCGGTGTGAGCCAGCTAGTGTCACCCACGCATTCGCATTTGCAGAACAAAGGCAATTTTGGCCTTTCTGTGCTATACAAAGGCCTTTACCTCCAATATCAGCCCAGCAATTAATTTTGCCTCGTGACCTTCGAATCAGTCGTTTCCCCACAGTCCTGAGCCAGATTTGCATCTATGTTGGCAGCAAATGTTGGCAAGGCATTCTTATTTAAAAAAGCAAAGTACCTTTGTGAAATGGGGCTGTTTTAGTCACCTTTCTTCTGAAGATTTTGGACTTGACTTATAAATGTGGTGTCTGCCGGCAAAGGTCGGTGCAGCTGAAGTCAGAAGGCCACCTACTTGACTGGTGGTGAAGACAGGGAGAGGGCAGCGCTCACTGCATCCGGCGCTGGGGAGAGGATGAGGAATTAATTCCATGTGGATCAAAGCCAAAAAATCCCCAGGTTATGGCATGCAAATTCACATCATGCAAATTCACATGGCTGAGTCTGACGTGTGCGCACAGACACGTGTTGTGCGCTTATGCATAGGTGCACCCGTATATATATTTGTTTTGTGTCGGAGATGCGTACAAATTTGTGAGATGTGGGAGGCATTGGAAATGTGTGTATGCCCGCTTGTGAGGTGATGTGTGATACCTCTATGTGCAGTGTTTGAGCTCTGCCTTTGTAGCCTTTTTTTTAAGAAAAAAAAACAAACCATCAAAGGAAAACTTCCTTTCTTGTGCACCTTCTCAGTGGGCACTTAACCGTTTCTTTCTTGGTTTCATTTGTGGCCTTTGTGACTGTAGCTCTATTAGTAAAAAGAAGGAGGGGGTCACTGCAACGATTTTTGAGTCACGGACTGCTTTATGGTACATCACGTCTTTAAATTATACCTTGTATTTCAATCATTTTTTCTTTTGCTATTAAATTATACACGTCTGCAAAGATAATAAGGAACACAAAGCAGTAACTTTCATTTGAAGATGAAGAAGCATTTATAAATCTCCGTGTGTGCATGTGAACGAGACACGCGCACACATGCACGCACACGCACACAATTTCAGCTGGATTTTGTTACCGCCATCCGAGGCTTTGCCTTAGATTTATTGGGAAATGAATGCCGACCCCAAAGAGAAGTAAAAAATTAATGCTCAGCATTGTAACAATAATTAGCTCGAGGGAAGAAAGGAGATGGAGCTCCAAAGCAGAGATGTGCAATTCATTAAGATATATGAAACAACCTTTCCTGGTAACTTCTGCAACCAGTGGAAGAAATCGAGCAAACCACCAATGAGACATTGCTGAATGGCTGTTGAGAACTGTCAAATTTCTGCTCCCAAAAAACCCACTTGTTTTCTTTTTTTTTGGTTGTTAGCTTTTGTTTCTCAAGCAAAGAATTGCTAAAGAAGCCCATTTCTGCATGGAGAAAACGTCCAAGGAAAACAGGTTATTTCATTAGCGTTGTAAACAAGACGGACTTTTTCAAAATATTTATTTTAGGAATCAAATTAAATGTTCCAGCTATTTGGGAATTCAATTCGGTCTTTCTGTGTGCACTAGTCAAGACTCCCAATGCATCAGTGCACTGCTTTAAAGGCATCTCCAGTCTTTTGGATTAGTGACCCATTCTAACAGGTCTTCATTGACTGGGAGTGTGGGTCTCTCAAAGAGTCCATTGGGTACAGCTTACAAAAGATTTTAGCCGGGGATGAAGAGTTTACAAAAAGTTTGGAGGAAACTGTGGAGTCCTTTTAAAAGAGAATAAACTGCCACTGCTGTGTCTGGGCTGAGTTAATCTGATTAGGCCAAGCTCATCAACAGGCAAGCTGAAAAGAGAGAGGGGAGTGGGGGAGGGAAAAGCTATAGATTGGGCCAAAAAAAAAAAAAAGGGGGAGACCTTTTTACTAGTGAAGTCAAACAAAACATATTGTTGTAGAGCATGCTTGCCTACAGATGGCAAAATGACAAATCTTTTCAAAGGCAAAGCAAATATAATTGATGGCTTTTTTTTCCAGGTATGGGAACAGACACTTAATAAGATTAAGAGAAGCCAAAATGAAAGGCGCCGTGAAATACCACAGATACTTGCAATGGTTGTTCAGATGACACAGTCCTCTGAAGTTTGCCTCTCTGAATAAAAAACCGAAGGGGGGAAAAAAAAAACCCCATCGAAATGAATTGCATTAGTAATACTTGGTTCCTTAGGAAACGTATGCATAAAAATAAGATGTTTCCTCCATCTGTTAATGTTGCAGCTCTTCCTGGTTACAAAATCCTAGAAGACTGAAAGTATCCTGGTTTAAGAGCAGGGGAGAAGCCAAGGAACCTTTTCTTGGGGATGAGGGAGGAAAGTATGGTAAAATGAGAAGGCGGATTTAAGGCCCCTTCTCCCTGATCTCAATGGAAATCAGCTGAGTTAGTTTAAAGTCTATAGACTACAAAGGCTTTGAAGAGAGATTTGCTTATTTCAATCATTGCTGATTATTTCTGGAAGGCGAGGTAGGCCCAGGGACCAATAGATGGAGCGCAGGTCTGCCAGCCGGGACACCTGGGTTCTGTTTTGGCTCCTACCGCTGAGTTGCTGCATGTCCTTAGGAGACTCATTAGCCTTTCTGGGACTCATCTTCCCTGCCTGTAAAATGGGGAGAAAGACTTTTTTACCTTGATGAAGTCCTTTGAGATCTCAGGGAGGTCAGTGGAAAAGGACCATTATGGCTTCACCAAGCTTTGCAAACCGATAGGAGACACGGTGCACGGTCTTGCTGCTGCCTGCACCACAGCAGAGTTCATGAGAAGGTTGTATAGGGCTGGGCCGATACAAGGAATAACAGTACAGAGAGAACCATTCGTAGCCATTAAAGTACCCAGCCAACGTCGATGAACCTGAACCGATTTCTGGGTGTCGAAGCATGAGCTTTTCCTGCCTTTGGATCAGGTAGCCTGACTAATAGCTTACGCTGAGAGGTTCCCCATTGTCCTCCTCAACCCCCAAAACATTTCGCCATCATTTTGAACGGACCAGCTCACCCTTCAAAGCTCAGTCAGACCTGAAGACAGCATCCCTGCTGCCAGTCATCACTGCGATGCAAGCTCCAGTTAACATCAAGACCCCATAGTAAGAATATTCCTAATGAAGTGATGCTTGCCTTCTCCTGGGTTGGGAGTAGGGCATGCTCCCCTACAATGTACCCTATACAAGATTATCAGCCAGGTAGATTTTACTAAGTTGCCAGTTAAAGCTCATCTACAGCCTGGAAACCATTTATCTTACATCACCACATGCTAACCAGCCTGGTACAGAGCTGGCACATCCTAGTTCTTCCCCTCATGCCCGCCCCCAGAGTAATGGGAGGAACCAGCACAGAGCAGATGGTGCTTCTCCGAGAGCAAGTCTCACTCTCGAGCCGCTCAGGGATTGGCATAACTCCCCGCTGCCTCCTACTCGGGTCTCGTGGCAAAGCCGCCACGGATCCCACACGCTCCCAGCGGCGCCTGCGAGCACCGCGGCGCACAGCGCTCACCACCACCGAGCCGCTCACGGGGGCGCGTGCAATGCCTGGGAGCAAAACGGTGTCATGGGATCAGGCCCTGCTTCACTGGAAATGACACATGATAGGCATCGTTATTTAACGACGTGTATTAGAGAGACAATGAGCAGCGCGCAGCACAGAGAGGGGTCACCCCATTAGAGACGCCAAAGTTGGAGGCTACATTCCTCCGCTATATTTTAGGGCTGTCTACTTTGAGCTGCTCCAGTTGTGCTTGGACTTAACGCGTGCTGCTCCTTAGCAAATATAATTAAGAACAGTATCCATGGAAGGCATGTAAGGAGATTTTCTCCCCAAGGCCACCTAATACAGATGTAATTGACACTATTTTCTGCTTTCTGCACATGGATTGCAGCAACTCGGCCCCTATTATCCATCAACAAATTAACAGGAGCCAGTCAATGGGCCCTCTTCAGCCGGGATTGGTTTTAGAGAATGGAGCACTGGGCTGTGTTAAATCCAGACACCACCCGGCTTCATTCTCTTCCTTTTTATCTCCACCGCCTTTTCAAGAGGTTTTCAAGCGAAGGGTAAGGCAGCAAAGATGTGTTTGGGCAAAACGACTGGGACTTGCTAAAGAAGTGGACATCTGTCTCAGCTCTGTACTCCAGCTAGAAGGATGCTGGGGGCAGGGAGCGCTCGAAAACAAAACCAGGCCAATATGTTCCCCACGCTTTTACCTTGGCCCCTGCATCTTCTCTGCACTGAACTTCGAAGGAGGGGAAAAGAAAATGAAACCCCTCTTGTCTCACAAAACTCTTCGTTTGCAAGGCTGTGAAATTCCTTCTGCATGACTGTCATTGCCTTCCCACAGCAAGGCCTACGGCGCTGAGAAAGATTTCCTTCATAAATCGAAGCACAATAAATAATAGTTTCTTACTACGGCCAAGCGTTTTCTTAGAGCTGCCGTAGCGTATAGCCAAAACGATCCAAGCATGCGCTTGGAACATAGGATATGTGCCTCGTCTGCTTTTGAGCGTCTTACACTAGACGGCACATTTTGGCAACATAAGTGATCCTTGTACATCCGACTCACGAAACAGGATTGCGTTACCCAGAAATCTTGCTGCAACAAGAGGGAATCCACGCAAAAGCCAAGTTTAAAAAGCAACAGTTTGAGGCATCCTCAGACACCGTCTGACACAAGCCCTTGTTGCTGCAAACTGCTAAGCGTCTCCCTCCTTCTCATTAAGAGATCTCTTGCCAATGTGATGACAACAATCACAGTACCTGAATGTATACATCATGAAAAGAGGAGGATTTGAAGCCCATCTGTGAGCAGGCTCCTCCCAAACATTGGAGTATTTGAAATAAGGATTCAAAGCTGAACCTTGCAAATCGCTAGGAACTGGTTGGATTTTAACATTTTAACGGTGATTGTTAATTTGAGTACCTTTTAACTGAGCAAAAGCAGAGGTCCAAAAAGCATCATGACTTGGGGGGCCTGGGTTCCCTTCTGGTTTCTGGCACAGATCCTCCACAAATCACCTGGGCCTAATCCACATACACACCGGAGTCAATCAGCTTAAATTCGAGCAGATGCTTGTCTGCAGCAGGGCCTTAAGGGTGCAGGTCCCATCTATACACAAGGAATAATGATGTTGATGCTTCCTGTCTTGTGAGAATAACTCCATGATGTCTGTAAGGTGCTCGGGGTCTGAGTCTATGGGTGCCTGAGAAATAGGGAGATCCTAGACAATAGCGATGAAAGGGACCTTGAGAGATCATCTAAGCAAGCCACCCCTCTGACTCGAGGCAGGAACATCTACACGCGCATTAACGTGCCGTAGTTATGGCACGCTAACTTAATGCACAATAATCAGCACCACTGTGCAGTAGCACCGGCACATCTTTTAGGTGATCCTAATGCGCAGTAGACTAATTCTACTGCGCATTAGCACGACTTTCACCGTGACATGCTAATGCACAGTAGAATTAGTCTACTGCGCTTTTAGCGTCTTGTGTAGATGCGTCCGGCAACACCAGTTATACCCAAGGCAGATGGTATGTACCTAAGATGCTCTTCAAATGTCTCCAGTGATGGACAGACAGGGTTCTTTGGGTGAATCTGATATCTTTTATTAGACCAACTTAAATAGTTGGAGAACAATTTTTAAGCAAGCATTTGGGTTCAAAAGCCCTTCGTCAGGATGAAGTCAGGTTTTCGGGTTCAAAAACCCTTCCAGTGATGGAGACCTCCTTCAGAGGTCTATTCCAGTGCTTAACTCTCCCTACAGTCTGAAAGGTTTTCCTCATAGCCAACCTAAATCTCCCTTGCTGCAATTTAAACCCCATACATTTTATTCTCTCCCTGGTGGATGTGGGGAGCTGTTTATAATCTTCTTCGCTGCAGTAACTTTTTCCATTGCTGAAGACTGTTTTCACATCCGTGTGGAAAACAGAAAAGAAACCACAACAGAGGATGACCTGGGTGGAAGAGATCAATTCACTTCAGCAGCAGAGCTGGGACTGGGAAGGGTGCAAGACAGAGCTGCATAAATCAGTTAGTATAAGTCAGCAGCTCTCAAACTTTTTAGACTGAGGTCCCCTCCTCAATAGACTCGAGCCCCCACCTCAGAAAATGCTGGCTCTTAGTTTCCATACAATTTTTGCCTACAGATAACGAACAGCGATTCCTCTATTGCAAAGAAAGCCCATAACAGGTCAGAATACTTTTAACACTACAGAAGATGCCTATTAGAAATCTCTGGGTTTATTTTGTAAATCATGCTTGCACACCTAAAAGTGCTAACACTGAGGAGCACCCTGCAGCACCCTTGAAAGGATCTCAAGGCACCCCCAGGTGCCACCGTGCCTGGGTTGAAAATCACTGCCATAAGTGTTTTCCCTAAATTGCTTCCTGATTTTAAGTCCCTTGACCCTGGTAATTCATTCTAGTTGACTAGAAAGTTCAGATCCAGCAGGAACCAACATGTGAGGTACCAAAAGGATGCTCTTAGGAGTAGGGGGGAAGGCTGCAATGTAATTTGTTCCACATTACAGTCTACTAAAGAACCTCCTTGCAATCTGCCAGCCGCTAACATCTTAATTTCTCCTTCAGCTTTCCCTTAGACATGCTATCCAATGCAGTGTATGGCCGGGGGATGACTGCACTGGATAAACGAGGAGGAATCCAGGAGGGATTATGCTGCGGTCCGTGGGCAAACAGGAATGTGAGGAGCTGCACTCAGACACAGCTGTCTCCCCCAACAATACCCAGAGCAAACAATTCCCCAGTAACAAGACGTTACCGGGAGCAAAACCAGTCAGGAGTTGGGAACAAAACAAAACCTGCATTCAGCCCCCTGGGCTCGCCGCCCTTTTATGAGCCTTTTCACCCCAGCTGCAAGCTTTTGAGTTGCGCTTCAAAATTTGAGAAGCCGCGCTGTAATAAAATTGAGCTTAGAGATCAAAGAGCCGCCTGAATCCAGATGCGTGGCCAAGGCAGCCAAAGACGAGCAGTGTCCTCTGCAAGGGTTTTGTTCTGTTCTGTTCTCTAGGATCTAATCAAACATGAATATTGGGATTAATGGCTCGGTTCACATCAGTGCACACAGTGGAAACAGTCTTAAGCTTGTTTTTCTAAAGCACAACGTATATGAACATGATTTTTTTAAAGGGATCAAGATTAAATGTATAGGACATGCCCAGAAAGGAATCACAGGGACTTTTCGCTTAAGCCCCTTTATTGCTTCTGCTCTTCCTATGAAGCCTGCCAACGAAACACACCCGGGACTGAATGTCACCAACCCCAGTACATATATAACCCACAACAGCGCATCAGATTCAGTGTTGCGGACAAGACCCGGGGCACGCGCGGGGCATTGGGGGAGCAAGATATGGCTCTTTGACTCTCTGCTGAGCAAGTTCAGCACTTCTGAATGTCACTGTAGGTTTTTCCAACTGGTCGAGATTTCCCAAAGGACACAGTTTGCTCCAGCCACAGCCGTGACATACCCTGGTATTTGTCTGACACATCCTCTGCTGTGGGGCTGGGGAGAAAGACAGCAGCATCCAAGCCATCTAGGTTGGCTTTATCCCACTAGGCATCATCCCATGCTAGCTGACCGGAGAGCTGGGAAGGGCAATTGTTTTCCAGTCCGTGTGAACAGTTTGAGCCATGAATCTGCCCTACTAACGGTAAAGCATGAGCAGTACCAGCCTGATTCAGCAGCACTCTCAATAACGTCAATGGGAGCAGGATTTGGCCCTTAAAAGCTTTGGTTGCATAAGGGATAAGAGGACTGGTCTCTAGGTCAGCACATACGATGGCTGTCAGCGAGAAAAGGCACGTGCAGACACTGTGGGTCTGATCCTGTGGCTTCCTACTGGCAAACTCCTGTCAAAGTGAATGGGACCAATTCTACAGATCACCCAGAACAAGCGCTCTCCTCCCCTTGACTAATGCGAGACGAGATGATTTGTGCACCTTGGGCCAAACGGGGCCAACTCAGGGCATATTTCTTGAGCCTTTAAACTGCCCAGCGGGCAATCCACCAAAAAAGGATCTGCACGCAGCACAGTGAAAGCAAGCGGCAAAAGACATGATGCTGGGAATCTTGCTTATACTTTTGTTCATGTCCAAACAGTTGAGCCGCACCGTAGGGAATTGGGGGAGAGACTTTCTGATTTTACATATTATCTCTATTAGACACAGTTCTACAAGGCCAACGAGCCTTTGCCTCCAGTCTGGGAGGGTTTGCATCCAATGGCCCAGGTGGGTCAGGACAAGAAAATCCAGCCTTTGTCCTTGGCGCAGAAGTTCTGCACAAGGCAACCAACTGAAACAGGAGCAATTGGATGATCCAGAATCCCATTTCCTGGGTAGGGCAATACAGTGGCCTGGTTCAAAGCTCGCTAACAGCAAAGAGAGTCTATCCACTGACTTCACTACCCATTGGAGCAGCACCTCAATGCATCTGAAAGTAAAATGAAAAAAAAGGACTGATAGTCTGAAATTCCAGCAGAGCAGATGGAAAATGTACTTGATTGTTACACAGGAAAGAATTGTGTCCATGGAGAGACATGGGCACCAACCATTGTTCTTGGGATCAGAGCTCTAACAATTGAAGAAGTTTCTATTGAAATTATGGTTCGTTTAATGTTAATTTTTAACTTTGGGTCTGTGATGGATGGGTCTGAAATACCTGTCAGTGCTGAGCACAGGTTCTGAAACATTGTATGCTGCATCCATGCAATACAGATTGTTTTTGGAGGAATTAATTCCTTTACAGGCCCTATCATAGAAAGGATATTGTCCTGCCTTTTAGTGGTCTGAATGATAATCCAGACTCTTAAACTTTCCAAAGCAGATTTACCAAAACGTGGATTTTTTTTTTTAATTCTGTAAAGCCCCGTGCCTCTCAGTGTGCCTTTTACAAAGGCCCATGCTAAGATTGTATGCATTAAATATACAACTCCTGAGTCATAAAGCCAGAAACACAACCTAAGTTGCATACCCAACAGAAACGCAGTTCCAGCCAGGACTGCCACTCATTTCATACCTGCTTCAGTGTGGTGAAGGTAAAGGACTCTGGAAAAATATTTGCCTAGCTCCTTTGATGTCTGTAGGGAGATGATGCTGTTTCATCCAATCCATTTCAGCTACGTGCATTTTGCAGTCTGAATGCAGCAAACCACATGAAATTACACCTGAAAATGAAAGGCCTGGAGACTGATCCAAGCAGTGAAAACTGAAATGCTTCAAAGAGCTTCCCTTTCTCTACCTAGGTACCTATACAGCTCCAGCACTGAAAGGGTTGAGACCCCCCCTTCCAATTATTAACAAATTTATCTTCACAATCCCTCCTGGTCAAGATAATCAAGCATCGTTTGTCCCAACTGGAGGGAGATGAGGCTGCTTGCCCACAGAAGTGCTGGCAATCTGGGGCAGAGCCAGCAGCTACCCAACCTACATTTCAAGCCTGCATTTTCTTCCTTGCCGACTTGCAAATTGCAAGCCTCAAATGAGGCCCGGCATATTGACGGGCTGCCAGGTGCATCTCGAAGTACCTGGCACGGAGGCTAAATCTGCTTGCATTCGCTGAGATCCGTAGCTCTGGTGAGCGAATGTTTTCAATTAGGCTTTTTCTTCCCCCCAGCCGTCCCCCTCCTCCCATGCTGGATGACATGATCAGGGTTTCTTGGCACACGCCCATCTGAAATGTGGATCCCTGCCAAGCGAGCCTGTCTTCCGGCCGCTGTTCTCCAACAGAACCCACTCCTCTCCCTCCTGGAGGCAGCGAGTAATCCCAGGCTATCCTGTTACGGGTGCGTCCCCCGGCAGAAGGCTGCGATAACGCATCGGGGTGCCCTGCCATGGATCAGTCAACGGTCACGCTCGTTGCGCAAGGCCAAGTCCTCCAGGTCTCGTTGGAGCGGCTGCAAATGATTAACGCCCGCAGCTCTGGCCAAGCCTCTGCGAGGCAGATGCTCAGGCTCTGGCAGAGAAAAGAGCGCCGAGTTGGATCGCAGAGCAGTGTGGCTTTGCCCTGAGCAAGCACACGCCCCGGGAGCACAACCCAGCTCCCACGGAGCCCACAGCAGCGCTGCCATTGACATCAGCAGGGTGCGGCCACAGCAGATGCCCTAAATTAAAGTTACAAAATGCTTGGGGCCCTGAAGGGCGGATGGCAAAACTCCCCCGATTCAAAGAGGAGTGAGGATTGGAAGAGCCTCTAGGGATGCTCCAAATGCCAGGCTTCCTCCACTATGCTTCCTGGCAGACATCAGGCCAGCTGAGGGAAGTGAATGATGGGTTAGACCCACAGCAAAACCATCTTTTCCCCTGCTTCTGCTGGGCAGGAGAAACTTCATCATCCCGTGAGAATAAGGCAATTCAGTCCATCCTCACCTGCCTTCCTTGCAGGAGGAAAGCAAGGTGCAGCCATCCCCCAGGGGATGTGAGATGGGGAACCCTAAGACCCTCCTTGCCCATTTTCAGTCTTCCAGTTGGTGGGATGGGAAGTCCCACGGCCCACAACACATGGCCTCTGGAGGGGGTGCCATGAAGATCCCGATGCCTCCCGGTGGCTGCAGCACCCAGCCATCCCCCACAAAGTAGCAAGGGAGCAAGAAGGAGATTCCTGGATGGGTTTTCCTTGGGGCGGGCAGAGCGTTGAGACAGAGGTCTGAATCCCCCCCACAGAGGCATAAGGGGGAATGGAAACAGCAGTGAAATCAGGGGGCCTGCTGGCCGCTGGCACTGGCACAGGAGATGAGATTGTACGCCCTGAAGAATAGCTGGGGTGCAAGAAAGGCAAACCCTTAGTGTAGGGCTCTTAAGGGGGAGATGGAAATAATAGGAAGCGGCTGAAGGGAGATGGCTGGGTTTGGAGGGAGAGCTTCATTCTGGTGACCCTAGAAAGGAGGAAGTGGTAGGGTGGCGAAAGGGGTTAGATAAATTTCCCCTTTTCCTGCCCAAGTTTGGGTCCTGGGCCCTAGGCCAGACCTGCAGCACGGCCCCCACCTCGCAGATCTCTCATGTTCCTGCCCGGACTCTGCTGAGCAGAAGCTGCTGGAGCTGCTGGCAATCTGCCCAGATGGTTGGTGGTTTTGTGAGCAGGGCAGATCTCCTCTGAGGGCTGACCCAAGGGAACCAAATGCCACTCACTGGTGCCTGAGAACAGATAAAAGGGAAAAGACCAGTGCATCCTCTTCAGTACAGACTGCCAAGGCTGGAACAGGAAAGTAACCCCATGTGGGAAGCATTAGCCCTGAAAACCATTTCAGACTAGTCATCAAAAGTCTTTTCGTGCATCGATTGAATAGAACTAACCAATCCTAAGAGACCTCACCAGCATCAGAGCCCTCCCAACCTAACCCCAAGCAGGTAGATCAATGGGGCCTCAGTTGGCACTAATGCTAATCTTTATTCCCATTGCATTGTTCTTTACAGACCAGATTGTCCACTGCTCCACAGAAGTCCATGGGGTTGCACTGATGTGAGTGAAGGGGACAGTTTCTCCCTCTGCTCCTCTTGCATTCATAATGTCTGAGTAATCTTGAGCCTTCACTTTGGGGATATATGCTAGTTAGAGCATTAAACAGAGGAGCCTTCAGATGGTGCTCGTGGGCTGCTTTTTATTTCTCACCAGCAATGTACAGACACTATGCCCTGTTCCACCACCTAAAAATGTGAAACATTTCCTTGCATCTCACACCAAGTACCTGGTGAACAATGTTCTAAGCAAGAAAAAGCTTTTCATTTAAAATGGCATTTTTGTAAAGCTTTATGCACTCCTTTTTTTTTTGACTTGAGAAATTAAAAACTATTAATGACACAAAGAGTTTGAAGGCAAAGATCCTTTTGATTTTCAAATGTAAGTAGTTGAAGGAAAATGAGCATATGTCTTAGTAATAATAAGTGGTGTAAGTCTCTAGTCTGGAAAGGGATGTGAGCATTGTGTAGACTTTGAAATGAATTAGAGCCTGGTAGGCTGATTTAGATCTCTCACCTCCAAATTAAACAGGCTGAAAGTGAATGCCGGTTGTGCGTATTATGGTAGAGCCTCAGGACCAACAAAAACTCGGGTCCCACCGAGGTGGCTCCTGTCCCAAAGAGCTGAAAGTCTGTGACACGTGGTTGCGGCAGGGTAGAGCATACAGGCAGGGAGCACCATGGCTGTATCCAGTTCCATGACTACGTTAGGGATGGGGTCACTTAGGTGTACAAGGTCCATGGGAAGAACAGTGATGGGGGATTTCACAGTGCAGTTTCCCCAAGGTCCCACACCAGTAGCTGGCCTCACCAGTGTGTCATTGAAGGCGACGTTAGTTTGTGGAGATGCCTTGCATTTGAAAGCTTGTCTAATTCAATCCTAACTACACAGTTGGTCCAATAAAAGAATTCCCTGCCTCCCTGTAATGTAGAAACAAATAAAAAAGAGAAGGGAATGGGGGGAGACAACTTCCTTGCTATAAAATAGAGGCCAGGAAGACCAAAACCCCAAGGGCCTGATAAGCTTAATGGCATTTTCAAGGTTATGAAATGACCCATGAATTTTACTTTGGGGGCAGGGGCTTAAGTGGGCAAAGGCTTGGATTTAATCAGAGCACATTGAAAAATATCAGGAATGTTGGATGAGGCCTCGACACACTCCTCTGAGCTGGGGAGCAGGAAGGGCACGCTGAGGGGTGGGAGGCATCACGGCACCCTGGCTTGGTCTCCCCCTCATCTTCAGTTTGGAAAGGCGAAAGCTGAAGGGGGATATGATAGAAGCCTATAAAATCATGAAGTGACCAGGGCGCTGTTCTTCACCAAGTCCTTGTTTGCACAACACATGGTTAACTTGTGGAATTCATTGCCACAGGAGGTGGTAGAGGGACATAGCACAGCCAGGTGTCAAAAAAGGGACTGGTTAAATGCATGGGTGACAAAGCCTTTAGTGGCTGGTGAACAGAGCAGTTGGAGATGTTTCCTCTGGCATCTCTAAAGGGAGGATGCCGGGAGAGTATTGAATAGGAGGTAGATCACCCCCAGAGAGATGTGGTTCGATGCTCTCCCTGTACAGCATCCACTTTGCCATTATTGGAGCCAGGCTGCTGGGCTAGACGGACCATCTGTCTGCCCCAGCCTGGCACTGCCAACGTTCCCTTTAATTTCCCATTTTTAGTCCTTTTCTGGCCTCTTGCAGATGCCAGGTAACATGCCAACACTTTTTTGCCTTACCTCTTCCCACCTCCACCTTTGATCCTTCCTTCCTGGGGGCACCTGACCCACGTCTCAAACAAGTCATGGAGAAGCCCAACTGGAAGGGACCTCCAGAGGTCGCATCTAGCCCAACCCCCTGCTTATGGCCATCCTTATACAAACCATCTTATACCCTCCAACATCATTCTGACCTCTCCCTACAAGTTTCGATTAGAGGGGCCAGACCCTCCAGCCTGCAGGAGCCCCTCTGATCCTAGAAAATGAAGGTTGGAAGAGACCTCAGGAGGTCACATCTAGTCCAACCCCCTGCTCAAAGCAGGACCAGCCCCAACTAGATCATCCCAACCACAATTTTGTCCAGTCAGATCTTTAAAACCTCCAAGGATTTTTTCATAAAACACTGGAAAAGGTTACCCAGAGAGGTGGTAGAAGCTCTATCCTTGGAGGTTTTTAAGACCCAGCTCAACAAAGCCTTGGCTGGGATGATCTAGCTGGGGAGGGTCCTGCTTTGAGCAGGGGGCTGGACTAGATGTGACCTCCTGAAGTCTCTTCCAACCCTCATTTTCTAGGATCAGAGGGGCTCCTGCAGGCTGGAGGGGTTGGCTCCCCAGCCTCCTGCAGGCTGGAGGGTCTGGCTCCTCTGCTCGAAACTCATAGGGAGAGGTTAGAGTGATGATGGAGGGTATAAGATGGTTTGTATAGGGACGGCCCTATGCAGGGGGTTGGACTAGATATGACCTTCGGAGGTCCCTTCCAACCCTAATTTTCTAGGAGCAGAGGGGCTCCTGAGGCTGGAGGGTCTGGCTCCTCTGCTCAAAACTTGTAGGGAGAGGTTAGTGTGACGATGGAGGGTATAAGATGGTTTGTATAGGGATGGGTCCTAAGCAGGAAGTTGGGCTAGACGTGACCTCCGGAGGTCCCTTCCAACCCAAATTTTCTAGGATCAGGGCTTGCAGGCACCAAATCCAGCACCTCTCTGAGTAACCTGTTCCAGCACTTGACCCCCGCTCCTAATGAGGAAGCGCCTTCAAATATCTCACCCAAACTTCCCTTGCTGCAACCTGAGCCCGTGGCCCCTGGTGCTGCCATCTGCCCCCCGCTGAGAACAGAACCGCTGCTTGCTGAGGACTACCTCCCCGTGCATGCAAAGCCGAGGGGGGCATTTCCCAAGGCAGGAAAGGGCGGGGGGAGGAAGCCCTCCTCCCAGGCGCAGGGACCTGCAGGCGCTCAGAGCCTCCCTTTGCACGCCCGGGACAGAGAGGCTCTGTTCGTCTTGGGAGATGCTTTCTGGAGCGCAGGAGGAGGCGTGGTTTTCCCAGGCCTGCCCCCC
>NW_005841914.1:653303-653782 GCF_000455745.1 Alligator sinensis | reverse complement strand
GCTGGAGTTCGCAACAGCTGGAGGAGGCGGGAGGGGGGCAACAGCTGGAGGGAGGGGCGGGGGGCGCCCTTCTCCCCATGCACCTGGGCAGCACCGGGGGGATCCGGGAATCAGGCTGGTGGAAGGGAAGAAATCCCTTGTCTCCCCCTTGCCCCCGCTCTCCCCACCCACAGCTTGCAGCACATCTGGGTTCAGCATCCCCTGGTGGTTGGGGGCGGGGGGGGCTCTTTTGAGACCCTCTCCCTGCTCCATGCCCATCAGGCTGGTGGAAGGGAAGAAATCCCTTGTCTCCCCCTTGCCCCCGCTCTCCCCACCCACAGCTTGCAGCACATCTGGGTTCAGCATCCCCTGGTGGTTGGGGGCGGGGGGGGCTCTTTTGAGACCCTCTCCCTGCTCCATGCCCCTACTCCACGCTCCTGGCTGGCTTCTCTATTCCGCGGGTGGATTTTTTTTTTTTTTTTTTTTTTTTTTTTTTTTGG
>NW_005841914.1:647102-653128 GCF_000455745.1 Alligator sinensis | reverse complement strand
GCGGCGGTCCCGGCCCTGGCGGCGGCAGGTCGAGGCAGCAGGCAAGCAAGCGGTCGCCTGGCGTGGCGTGTGCTGGGGCATTGCAGAGCCAGGCGCCAGTGCTGGGCTGGATCCAAAGGATACAGTTGGGGGAAAACAAAAAAACCAACAAACCAGATCCCATCGGGCAAAGGTTCTTGTGCTTTGAATCCCCGGGTTTAAAAAGAGCCACCAAAAACCAAAAAACAAAAATGCCCGCTGATACCATGGAGAAACCGACAGCCTCTCCCATTGCAGGGGCCCCGGCTAGTTCCAGCCAGACGCCGGACAAGCCCAAGAGTGCCAGCGAGCACCGCAAGGTAAATGGCACCTCTTCACTAGGGTGCAGGAGGGGTGACTGCTTGGGGGGCGGATGCACCCCGCTGGGTGCCACGGGGCAGCGTCTGGCCGTGCCTCGTAATGCGGCAGAGACTGGAGTGTCAGGGGGATTGGCATGGGGGGGACTGGCACCGGGCAGCTCACCTGGACTGTGGAGGATCACGCGTGGGGGTGGATGCGCGGATGTTATGGGGGCGGAGAGGCAGGCGGGTAGTGCGTGGTGAGGGGCATCGGTCGGGCACGGGCAGCAAGAGGCCAGCCGGTGAATCCGTGCATGCACGTGGGGAGCGGTGAAGTGAGGGATGGGAGCAAGTGTGCTCATCCCTCTTGTTTCTTCCCTCCTCTCCAGTCTTCCAAGCCTATCATGGAGAAGCGGCGCCGCGCCAGGATCAATGAGAGCCTGGGGCAGCTCAAGACCCTCATCCTGGATGCCTTGAAAAAAGATGTAAGTTGAGGTCTGGGGGTTTGCAATGAAGCCGGGTGGTGAGGTGGGGTGGGGGGAGCAGAGGAGTGAGAGGGAGTGCTTGGAAGGAGGGCAGACACCCATCCTGACCTCCCCCTTTGCTCCCCCTTTGCCAGAGCTCCAGACACTCCAAGCTGGAGAAGGCAGACATTCTGGAGATGACGGTGAAACACCTGCGGAACCTGCAGCGGGCTCAGATGACAGGTAAGCGCAAGGGGGGAGAAGCCAGGCGTTGCGTGAGTGGTGGCGTGTGGGTGCTGAGCACCCCCGGGACAGCAGCTGCTGCCAGCACATGCTGCCATGCGTCCCTCCGTCTGCTGCCTCGGGGGTTCCAGCTAGTGGAGGAAATGAGCAACCTGCAGCAGGCTGCTGAGGGGCTCTGGGCTTGGCGGCAGACCCTTCCCCATGGCTAACCTTTGCCCCTCTTTGCCCTCTCCCTTTGCAGCTGCCCTGAGTGCTGACCCCACCGTCCTTGGCAAGTACCGAGCTGGATTTAACGAGTGTATGAACGAGGTGACCCGGTTCCTCTCCACCTGTGAAGGGGTGAACACGGATGTGCGCACTCGCCTGCTCAGCCATCTCTCAGCTTGCCTGGGCCAGATCGTGGCTATGAATTATCCACCCCCACCTCCGCCGCCAGCTGGCCAGCCCGCACATCTGGCGCAACCTCTGCATGTTCAGCTGCCCCCAGCTGCTGCTGCCGCTGGACCGGTGCCCGTGCCCTGCAAACTCAACCCCGCCGAAGCCCTGTCCCCCAAGGTCTACGGAGGCTTCCAGCTGGTCCCAGCCACGGATGGGCAGTTTGCATTCCTCATCCCTAACCCTGCTTTCCCTCCCGGCGCTGGACCTGTCATCCCCCTCTACGCCAATGCCAATGCCCCTGTGTCTGGAGGCAGCGGCCCAGGGAACACAGCAGTCACCCCGTCGGCATCCCCAGTACAGGGGTTGACATCCTTTGGGGGAAGCTTAGCTCCAGTATCCCAAACTGGGAGCCCCATTGGGGAGCGCAGTGAATCCGTCTGGAGACCATGGTGACTTGCTTAAAGCAATGCCCCCCAAAAACTGTCTTGGTTGGTTCCGTTGTATGGAACCTTGCTTGGTTTTTTAAAGCAAATTTGAGAGAGAGAGAGAAAGAAAAGGGGAAGAAAAAAAAAAAAAAAGGACTTGAGTACAAAGTCTCTATTTATTGTTTCCAGAGGTTGGGATCTCTACTTTTATTTTTACTCCTTGAAAAATGCTTTTATTTGGAAAAGACATGGTTTGGTTTGGTTTGGTTTGGTTTGGTTTTTTTTTTTTTTAAAAAGAAATCAAATAGTTTTGTATCAAATATTTGCAAGAAGAATAATGCCAAAGTTGTTTGTATCTTGGTTGGATGGGTGGGTGGGTGTGTGTGCATGAATGTGTGAGTGCGTGTGTGTGTCAGAGACTTCCAAAAAGTTGCAGGTGTTTGAACAAATAAACTCTTTGAAATATAACTCTCTCCCTCTTTTCATTTGCGGGGTAGAAAAGGGGATGGGGGTAAGACATGCCAGTGTAGGCAAAGCCTGTGCAGCGGTGAGGAACAATGTGCGTAACGCTTAAACTAAGCCTAGCCAGGAGATGGATGAAAAGGATGTTCCTTATCTGAGTTTGGCTGCTATTAACAGGGCCTCAAGATCTCTCAAAATCTGCTTCAAAGGAACAGGGTTTCATTTGCAAAATTGGTCCACTAATCCAATGAGGCACCTTCTCCCTACACACAGAAACATGCTGCTCTCATTACCTGTTTCGAGGGAGTTCATTGAAATAAGATCCCCTATAAAACTTTATCCCCCCGCCCTTTATATTTTTTTTAAAGGGGGTTGTGGGGAGGGGAGTGCAAAAGTTACTATCTTGCCTAGCAAAGAAGCAAAAGAGTCTGTCCCCATTGTGTGGGAGGGTAATTAAAAGGTATAAAGGGTCTCATCGTGTATGCAGCGGGCTCTTTTGGAAGTTTGGGATCCTATTGAAATGCCTGGGAACGCAGAGCTGAGGGTTAATGTGTGTCTTTTTTTCCCCCCTACTCTCATTGACAGGGCCAGATAGACTCTGATACTCAAAGCTGTTGTAAATTCAATTGCCTGGCCTCACAATGCCCACCTCATAAAAGAGAATAATTCAGGGTTGTGGGTTTTTTTTTTCCCCTCCAGCAAGAAGGGGAATTGAGGAAAAGACAATTTTGCCACCCATTATGACTCACCCCAGCACTTGAATCCTAGCCAAATGGAAGCAATTGCAACCTTGCACGCAGAGAATTATCCACTTCCAATTGTCACCAATTAAGAAGGCCACGATGTGCAGAAAGACCATTAAGAATGAATGCAAAGTGTGGGAGGGAACGTATTGTGCACTTCACTCCCAACTTCTGGGGTGGGGGTGCAGGGCCTGCTGGAAGGGAACTGTCTGACAAATTAAGCCAACGTAGGCAAAAGCCAGGCCTAAAGACATAACTCATCTCTTCCTTGTTTCACTCATCCCTTCAGCAAGCGCATTCCTTTATGCCAAAGGTAGTTCAGCTCTCAGAATTAATCCAGAATCTTAGACTTCTATCAGCCATTGCTTGGCTTGTGTTGAGGCCAAGCATTTATCAAGATTCAAAGAGTAATTGGACATTTGCAGAGAGAACAAGAATGCCTAATTCTTACTGTTAATGCTAAACAACACGTTCTGGAAGGGCTCTGCAATGTCATGTTTGGGGGATTTAAATCTAAGTCACCGGGGTTACGTTGAGGCTTTCATGGGAGAGGGGGGTTGGTTCTGCCAGCTGATGGGTTTCTTCCTCTGGGATGTTTGGTACCGGCCTCTGTCACCTTGGGTTGGCTCTCGACTGACCCTGGTTCTGATTTCAGCCTGGCCGTTCCCCTCTCCCTATCTGCCGGCAATCAATCAATGGGGCTGAAAGCACCTCCGCACTCCAAATCAGAGCTAGGTATGCATTTGAACCGGGAGGCTCCCAGGGGGCTTTGTTATGCAATCGCAGACATAAAATCATGTTACAGCGATTCTCTTCCATCCCACCACGCAGCCAGCCGCCACCCCCGCCTCCTCCGTCTGAGGAAGACGTGGAAGATCTGATGAAAGCCTGCCTGTCGCCTGTGTGAAACTGTACACCTCCCTGGGGTAGCGCGGTGTCTCTGGACTTGTCCTGGATACTCCATTTTCCCTCCGCGCTGCCCTAGATTGAGCAGATTTCCTTTATTGACATACTTGGGTATCCAGGCAAAAAAGAAACAGGCAGGGTCTTCCACTGGCTGAACTTTCCCCGCTCTTCCTGGGAGGGCTGGAGCTCAGCAAACAAGAGCGGGGTCTCTAGGGATTGTTCCCTTTCCATCGCTGAAGACACAGTCAATAATGTGCCTTCTCTGGGATATTTTTCACTACACACGTTTCGGGGTGATGACGCGTAGCTGAGCAACGACAAAGAGCGCAGGCCTAGAAATCAGGAATCCCGCTTCTATTTCCGCCTTTGCCACTGACTTCTTTTGGGGCCTTGAGCAAATCCCAGCTGCACTGTGCCTCAGTTTCTCTGCACGTCAAATGGATACGATAACACCCCTAACAGAATTAACAACCTAATAGGGTTCACGAGCCTTCTGCTTTAGAGATGCCGGGGACTTTAAATTCAGTCATTTTGGGGGAAAATGATTTAGGAAGCAGTTTCTCTCTAACATCTGCTCTCGGTTTCCTCACCAAGCCTATGCCCCACAGCACATTTTGCTAGTTTTAACAATCCTGTTTTAAGCTTTGTTTTTCTTCCTCTGATCTCCACTGTTTCTGGTGGGTATCAGTTTTCTGGACTGATTGTTTTTTTCAGCTAGTCTTGTCCCTTTAAAGGTGCTATAGAGAGCAAAGTACGATGGTGGTGGTGAGAGGTAAAAGTCCAAAGATGCATAGAAGGTGCCAGGTGGTAATGATTATACCAGTCATCACTGCACGTGGTGGGGCATCAGCAGCCTGAAATCTTTGGGTGCGGTGGGAAGGGGAAGAGAAACAATAAATAGAGCCATTTCAAGATGGAAACAGAGCTGGACGGCGATACCCTTACACAGAGTGAGCCCCTGCTCCGCTCTTGACTTCAACGCCGTGTCTGCACCTCTGTGACTGCAGAGCAGCGTAGACAAGCTGGGCAGCCTGGGCACTTGGTAGGAGTACAGCCCTAGCAGTGGGAAGGGCTGATCAGTGCTGGTCCTAACAGCACATCCTGGTCCCCTAGAAGGCAGAGAGTGGTAGGCAAAGCCCCTTTCGGTTTGTAGGGCTCACTGAGTCTGTCCCGTGTGTGGCACTACCTCAAAAGGAGCGCACCCAAGGCAATGGGGTCTGCTTTCCTTCCCTGGCATGCACACTCTTGTTGCCTTTAGCCCTTCTGCTGGCACCTTCCTGAGCAGCAGGATTTTTTTGCTCACCCTAGCTCCCTTCTGTCAGCTGCTTCCTCACCCTGGGCCTCCTGTGGCTTAGCTAAAGTTCATTGCCTTTCTTTCTCCTCCGCTGCTTTGTCATCCTCCACCCTCACTCTCCAGGTACGTGTGCAGGGGTGGGGAAGGCAGAACAGTTGCAAAGCGGGCACGGATTGGGGCGGGAGTCTTGGGGTCCCTGGAGCGAAGCCCCCAACGCCCTCGTCTCTGTACCCGGCCTTGCAAACCAGCGCGGGGGGTGACCTGGCGTGTCCCAGGAGCCACCTGATCTCACACCGCCTAATCTTTCTAGGTATATATCTACCTCCCCCACAGCCCGCCTATCCAGACGGTTGAGCAAAGCGCACCGGGGGCGGAAGGGCGGGCGGCTGGCAGTGGCACATTACAATAAAAATCAAGAGCAGCTCCCAGCCCGAACCTCCAAGCGCTTGCCAAGGGTGAATAATGGGAGCCTCCCCACCCACCCGAGGGCTGCCTCTCCCCTGCAGCCAGGGGGGTGCAAAATCCCCCCCTCCTGGCTGCCAAGGAAGGAAGCAGGGGGGTGCATTTTTTAATATTTTTTTTTTAAATAAGAAAAATGTTTCGTGTTGCAGGTCAAATCCCTTTGACTCCCCTGTGGTGGCGGGGAAGGGGCGGCAGGGCAGCTGGAGCCGGGCCAGCGGTGCGGGGAGCCGGGCAGGCGGCAGGCAGCGCGCGGGGCCGGCTCCCGGCTCCGCCCCGGACTGAAGGTCGTGAGAACTGAGCGAACCCGGCGCTGCGGCCGGGCGCGCAGCCAG
>NW_005841914.1:596576-646942 GCF_000455745.1 Alligator sinensis | reverse complement strand
CGGCGGGCTTTAATAGCAGCCTTGCAAAGAGGAGCTGGGTTGCGCTGGTCTCAGTGGTGGCAGAAGGAGCAATGGGCTCACGTGGCAGCCAGGGAGCTCTGGGTGAGGTTGGAGGTTAGGAGGCATTTTTCGGGAAACATTTGAAAAGGTTTGGAGGACCCCGGGGTGATGTTGATTGAGGCTGGATGAGAGGTTGTTTCCTCACCCTCATTTTCTGTGATTCATGGCGCAGCTCTGCAAACGAGCACTCCCGAGGTCTTAAATGCTGGCGGCTGCAAGTGGCCGAGGAGGCGGCGGCATCCGCTCCCTGCGCCGTGCGCCCCAGGTTTCTGGGTGAGATGGACCTCTGCTTTGACCCAGTAAATGGCCGTTCCTATATTTTGATGAGCTGTGAGAGCAGGAGGCTCAGAGGCAGGACTCTGGTCCCCGCACCTCGAAAAGGATCTATGAGAAGTAGAGAAGGGCAGCACGGATGATTAGGGCTATAAAGGGGCTTCCAAGTGAGGAGAGACTAATGAGGCCAGGCGTGTTCAGGTTAGAAAAGAGACGCTTGAAGGGGGGACAGGAGAAGGGATTACTCGATACTAAATGGCGAAGAGAATCCGTAGGGATTTATTATGGACTCTCTCTCGCCCGACGAGAACGAGGGGTCACAATGTGGAAGGAGCCAGCTTAAAAGAAACACCAGGATGATTTTTTTTTCACGCAGCGCATCATTACCGGGTGGAGCTCCTTGCCACCGGATGTGGTGGAAGCTGCCAGTTTAGCCTGATTCACGAAGGGACTGGACACGTTTTTGGAGGAAAGGCACATCCGTTGCTGTTGAGCACAGGAGCGCAGGGCACGCCTCTGAATCAGAGCTCCCTACACCTTAAATGCTGGAGGCTGTAAATGGGAGAGAAACAGTGGGGAAAAAACCTGGTCAGACCCTGTTCGCTCTCCCTTTCAGCATCCTCCCTGTGCTCTGTGACAGACCTATTTATTCAATGCATTAAGTTTACATGGGCTTAATGCCCGGAGAGCTATGGTTAGCCCCCCGCTGTTATTAGAAGGGGCTATTGAGTATACACCAACTATGTGACAGGAGACTGGGCAAGATGCACCTGTGGTTGACCCAGTCAGGGGTAGTAATTATGATCTTATGAGCTGTGAGAGCAGGACCAGAGACTCTAGCCTAAATCCAGGTGGCTAAAGGGGAAGGGACTATCCATGCCGAAGGCTGCATGGGAGAAGAGCTGGACCCCACCCCCCCTGCCACCAGCTCCTGCAATCCTGTTGCCCCCCATGGAGGCCTCGGTCCTGAGCAGGAAGGGGGGACATTGCTCTGTGGGCCTCCTCCCAGTTGAAGGGGGTGGCAAGGGGGAACAGCCCGCAGGGGCCTCTGGGCAAGGCAGGACATCTCCTAGGGCAAGGCACATCTCCCGTGAGTAATAGCCCCAGTAAGAGCAGCACCGAGTTGAAAATACTGCCCATATGTAGGGGGCCGATTTAGTAACATGCAAAGACCCCCAGAACTTGAACACAGATGGAGTATGCTGATTTTTTTACAAGGTGAACCCCCATAATGCAGTTATTAAGTATTATAATGTGTTCACAAATCTCAGGCCCGATTGCAGAGAATCTTCACAGAGAATAAGGTGCAACTGGTAGCTGGAGCAACCTGGGGAGCAAATGCTGCTAAGTGCAAGTACAGGTCCTTTTATATTGCCTGTCTGCCTGCCTTTTCCAGTGGCCTATTTTTGTTGGAGCCTAAACATTGCTTTGGGATGCACTGAAGGGAGTCGCTGACCGCCTGAGAGCAAAAACATGTGGCCAGGCCAGTTGAAACACACAACTAGTTGCTTCAGGCTGTTAATCCTGATGGCCCTTTGACTAGAGAGAGGGAACCAGAGCCCCCAGTGTAAGCTGCAGGTCGCAGGCAGCTCCCTTAGCTCAATGAGCGAGGCCAGATTTACTCAGGCTGTTAACTTGATTAATTGAAATGAAGTTCCTCCAGAGAATCGGCGTGTTCTGTGAGGTCAGGGTCACCACACTGAGACGCTTAATCAGATATTTCCATTTAGCCGCTCTCAGGCAGGCTGGAATGCAGGCGCTTTCATAGGGGAGCAGTTGGCGCCAAATTTCTGTGCTGCTATCTGCCCCTTCCATTGCATTAAACCAACACATCCATCATTATTCAATACAACAAACCCACACCACCCAACCTGATTCAGGTGATCCCTGTTCTAATCAGCCCCTGCAGAAAAACAGCCCTGTCCAGATGTGATGGTCCTATTTGGGTAGAAAGCAAAGTGCCGTGGTGGAAGGAGGGTAATGATTGCTGCAGAGGAATTCCTACAGGAGTGAGGAGGCAGGTTTCATAGATTTCATAGACATCAGGGCTGGAAGGGACCTCGGAAGATCATCGAGTCCAGCCCCCTGCCCAAAGGGCAGGAAGTCAGCTGGGGTCATAGGATCCCAGCAAGATAAGCATCCAGTTTGCTCTTGAAGGTGTTCAATGTAGGTGCTTGAACCACCTCCGGTGGCAGGCTGTTCCAGACCTTGGGGGCTCGGACAGTAAAGAAGTTCTTCCTTATGTCCAGCCTGAAATGGTCTTGAAGTAGTTTATGACCATTCGACCTAGTCGTCATCCCTTGGGGCACTCTGGTGAACAAATGTTCCCCCAGATACTGGTGGTCACCCCTGATAAACTTATAGGTGGCCACCAGATCACCCCTGAGCCTGCGCTTTTCCAGGCTAAAGAGCCCCAGGGCTCTCAGCCGGTCGTCGTAGGGTCTGCTTCCCTGACCTCTGGTCATGCGCGTGGCTCTTCTCTGGACTCTCTCAAGCTTCTCCACATCCTTTTTGAGTTGTGGAGCCCAAAACTGGACGCAGTACTCCAGCTGCGGCCTCACTAAGGCCGAGTACAAGGGGAGAATGACGTCCCGGGATTTGCTTGAGAAGCACCTATGGATGCAAGCCAGCGTTTTGGTCACTTTACTAGCCACAGCATCGCACTGCAGGCTCATGTTCATCTTGTGGTCAATGATGACCCCCAAGTCTCTTTCTTGCATAGTGCTAGCCAACATAGCACTGCCGAGCCTATAAGGATGCTGCGGGTTTTTCTTCCCAAGGTGGAGAACCTTGCATTTATCGGCGTTGAACACCATCAGATTCTCGTCCGCCCACTTGCTGAACCTGTCCAGGTCAGCCTGGATAACTCGCCTGTCTTCTGGTGTGGATGCTTTGCCCCTAAGTTTGGTGTCATCGGCGAACTTGGCCAGTCCGCTTCTGACTCCAGTGTCCACATCATTAATGAAGATGTTGAACAGTATGGGTCCAAGGACAGAGCCTTGGGGGACCCCACTGGTCACAGGACACCACGATGAGTGACTTCCATCAATTACTACCCTCTGGGTCCGACCCCGGTGTGTGTGGCTACCAATTTCTTTTATCCAACTGAGACATTTCCTTGAGGGGTGGGAAGCCAGCACATTTATAAGGATGGTCAGAGCAGGTGGCAATATGAAGCTGTTTCTTTGCAATGTAAAAGCACACAAGAATGCATTGAGGTGCAATGCTTCCAGTGCAAAACAGGGGCTGATGCTGCACACATTTCAATCAGTGAAGGTTTGGCCACTCATATGATACAAGGAGGATTGGGCTGTAGGCATTATATACTAATATATACACTGGTTTATATAGCAGTGCATGTGCATAGACTTGCACCCCTTATGTTCACATACATTTATTTAATGCCACTTGACCATTCTGATTTCTTTATGTTATTATGTGAGATCACTATTTTAATGTCACAGTCTCCCAAGATGTCATAGGTGATCACCTATGCAATATGCATACATCCCATTTTTATCCAGCCTGTTCCCAAGTGGATATTGAAGTGACAAAATCCTACAAATCTTAGTAAAACTTCCCATCCAAGGCAAAGACCGGAGAGAATGAATGTTGTTCCATGTCCCTAAGACAGCCTGTATTTTCTCAGCTGTGGCCAAGGGTATCACAAGTCAGCAGGGCTGTAAGGAGGTCTGAGTTTCAGAAAGTACAGAGTGCCTGACTTTGAAAATCAGGTCTTTTTCAGGCATCACAGGTTGGGCAGCCAGAAACTAAGGCACCCACTAAATTGCTAGAAGTTACTTTTGAAAAAGCTGAGCAGCAGCCTTCAGCTTTAGTTCTTAACAGGATCCCAATCCCTTTCCTGTTGACATCAATGGGTTTGGGTAAAACCTCTCAGTGTCTTCAGTGGGAGATGAGAGGACTTGTTCCCTTTATCAGGACTTGCAACGTTTCCGTTTGAGACACTTTGTCACTGCACTGGCAAACCGCGAGAGGAAGGACAAAGCTGCTGGCACCTACAGGAACATAGGGGATGGATGTCACTGTTTAAACTTGAAAGTCTTGATAGTGATGCTGTTCGCTTTTGGGTTCTCTAAAGCTGTCTGCAAGGAAAATTATATCCATAGCCCTCCCAGGGTAAATCTCCTGCCAGCAACAGCCCTGCTGTTCGTGCTTTGTGTTCAGTCAAACTCTACAATATGCCCCTTGTTTGTTTCTGTCGTGAATCTGAAGGCAAACAACTCACATCTGTCTTTGCAAGCCTTTTGCTGGCCTGGAGTTGTCAGCAGACGCTGCTCAGGAGTGACCTGTGCTTTCCTCCACGACTGTCACAGGACGGTCCACATCTGGACATGCATGTCAGGCCTGTGGTATGAGCCGTTCCCTTTCGCGTGCTTCAGATAAGCGGACGTTTTCTCTGGCAAATATTGGTAAACAGGCTTCTTGCTTTCAAAAGACAGAAACGTGTCGAGGGCTCAATACAAAAATAGACTGTGGCAGATGGAAGCAAGGCATGAGGGTCCATGTCGGTTTAACAAAGGCGCAAGTCAGGGGCTTCTGAGCAGACTGGGTTCTTCTGACAGCGCTCTGGTGTTAAAACAGCTGACAAATACTGTGCACAAGAACGCCGCTACCAATTCCCCTCGCCTGCCAGAGCGACAGGAACAGGTGAAGAATTCTTGAGCAGCGTGGGTGGGATGGTGCGAAGGCAAGAGCTATCCCGAGACATCAAAAATCAATTAGCAGCATTTAGAAGCTATATTTAACATTGGCTTTTGGAGGCAGGCAGCGCCTGGTTTATAGTTTCATCATGAAAGCTGTTTACATGTCTCCTCCCCCAAATCTGGAGGAGATAAGACAAGTATGAAGCAGTTCACTGAGCACAGGGGAGCGGGGGGGCACACATTTTCCTTGGAAAGGTCATGAAAGGAGCAATTCAGAGAGAGGAGATTAGATTCTGATCTCATTTACTGGAATGGCCATGTTCAGAGTCTAATCCTGAGTCGGGAGATGGGCTGGGCGCCATTCAGAAGTGACTGCATGAAAATCAGTGGAGTTAACACCCACATGAGTGAGAGGAGCATCCAACTACAGTTGTCAAACCTGACATGGAAGAGCACTGGCGTGGGCAATCTTAAATTATAGCTCAAGTGCTGTCTTTAACCCAACTCCCAGCCACATACAGGCTCTTCTCACCCCAGATTGGGGCTACTCATAAATAATTGGTCCTAAGCGTGAGTCAAGATTGCAGAAAGGCTGAGGCAATGGTATATTGCTCCAATTAATTCCATTCTCGTTTGCATGAAAACACCACATTTCAGGGGGGTGGGTTTTATCCTCCAAGACACACAACTGAGGTCATGACCCCTCCTGGCTCATTGAAGATCACAGAGCGGTTTTCACAAGAACGGTGAGTCCCACTCAGATCCAGATTGGCCGCTCACACAATACTGGGCTAATTTTCTACTCTACCTTCATTCAGATCCTTCCTCCCTCCCGGCCATGAGATGCTGTCTAGTGCATTAAACCTGGTGTTAAACAGCTGGCAACTTCCCCCCTAGAGGTGGCTTCATGTGAAAGGAGAGTCAGCTGGTTCTTGTACAGGGCTTGAGCCCACAAAAGGTTGGAAACAACCCTTTGCATCTCTGAGAGCATCCTTCCCGAAAACTGCAAAGGCCTTTAGCGTCTTTGGGGCTTGGAGGGCAGGATATCAGTGGATCATAGTAGCTGCAATAGTATTCTGGTGATCTGGGGAAGAGCACTCACCCAAAAGCTTGTCCAACAGTTCTCCCAACTATATAGTTCAGTCAATAAAGGATAGCACATAAAAAACCTTGCCTCTATTCCATTCATCTAATTGACTAGCAATCAGAGCATTCCCTTGGGCATGCCCATGACCACTGGAAAGCTTCTGGCCTTACTCAGAGCTTTGTTTTTTTCAAAGTAGTCCACCACTATTAGTAGATTATGCATATTTCTCAGCAGCAGCACATACAACTCCAGCGAGCCTGGGTTTCCTTAGCAAGACAGTAGATTTAGCCAGTGGTGCTTGCTATCACCTCTTTTGATTTCATTTCCTTACTGGGGAAAATGGATGGGATTTGATTTTAGTAAAATTACTCTGCCTTTTCTTTCCTTCTTTTTATTTTTTGGGGTTTCCAAGTCATCCATCATCACAGCAGGCGCACTTTCAGATCAGCTCTGAGGAGGCGGAAAAGGTATAATAGCAAGAACACCCAAACATTAGTAGAAAAGCAATGGAATTTCTTATCCCTGTTTTATTTGTTTTATTATTACATGTTGAAGGCCTCCTCGGGGATGGGAGCTCCATGTCAGGCACAGGTAGAAATTAGATATGACCTACCGCATGTCCACAACCAGCAGCTGACTTATGGATCACACCCAACTTAGCAAAACACCCTCATGCTGTCCGTGCGTGAATGGGGTTTCTCGGCGCGCTGCTGCTAAGCACTGGGTGCCTCACCACTTTTCTTATGTAACAACTTCGTGAAGACAAAGGAGTGGAGCTCTGCATCTCAGAGAGCTATGGGATGACACAAACACACTGTTCAAACCTCAAATCAACAGAGACACATCTCTCTGCCAGTTATTTTTAGTGAGGACCAAGACTGCTGCGATTGGGTTGGGAGGAGTCGAAAGTCATCTGCCTCGAAGCAACTCAACTTCTTTGCAAACAACGAGGAGCTGTTAAAGAAAAAAAATCCTGGCTTGTGATTGTTTCACCT
Source organism: Alligator sinensis (assembly GCF_000455745.1). Classification (NCBI taxonomy): domain Eukaryota; kingdom Metazoa; phylum Chordata; order Crocodylia; family Alligatoridae; genus Alligator; species Alligator sinensis. The sequence continues at coordinate 639,863 of NW_005841914.1, read as the reverse complement.
ACCAATGTGACCTGCATTGCAGGCTTCACTGTCTTTTTTTCCCTTTGCCAAGCTGGAATATCGTTTGGTAACGGCTTGTTTACAAGTGTTGAAAAAACCTGGCCCCTGGCTAGTGAAGAACTGAATCTGACTGTGTCCCCTTGCACGTGCGAGAGGCTGGAAACACAAGGTCAGTTTGCTAATGGAAGGCGCAGCTAGTTCCTTTAGAAGCTTTCTCATCATTCACGTTACCATTCACTTACTCCTGTTAAAAGAGCTGACAACATATATTAATGTAACGCAAGCTACTGGCATGCAGCATAGTTTTCTAAAAATGGACGCTTTTGCTCTTACATTGCAATTCAATCCTATTGTTATGGATTTTCATTCACAAAGATGCTTCCTGCAAGGAAGGAAGGGGCTGGGTGAAGACCTAGCGAGGGGATACAATCACTTCCCAAACCTCTCTTCCCAAATTTGAGAGGGCAATCCACAGTCCCTATTCTCCAGTTCTCTCCTGATGGATAGACAGGAGGAGGGAGCTGATCATGTGAACTCAGTTGAGCTCTCTGAACGCAGTTGGAAAGCTTTCTTAATGTTAGGATGTACTCGTGTTTGCTGGCCGCAGTGTAAGTTTGGCCTGTTTTATGCTAGAAAAGTGATGCCACTATGACTAGGTTGGCTAGAGGAGGGATTTGTTTGCTGGTATAGTTATAAACCAGTATAAACCTTAGTGTGGATGAAGTTATACCAGTATATACATGCATTATGTTTGTGTGCTTATACCTCCCACACCAAAAAAAGCAACCCTAGTCTGAGCACTCTTACTCCAGTATAACTGCATCCAGGTGCTTGCCATATGTCCCCTGGGTTCAGTTTAAGTGGTGAACTCGTATGGAGATGCTTTAGATGCCTGCTCTGCTCTGCTCAGGTGCTAGACCATGACTGAGTATCCAACACCTTAGCCCTCCTCAAGTGCCAAGACAGTCATATCCAGCCAACTCACTCAAACTGTCACTGACCTCCTTAGAGGTTATTGCCCTCACTGTGAGGACACACCACACCTACCTTGTCCACCAAATGGGCAGTGGTGAAGGCCAGCCTGAGGCATCACTGCATGGGTGTGACTGCACAGATGGCAGTGCCCGCTGCCCTAGCCCCCAGCCGTGACCCAGCAGTTGAAGCTGGTATTGCTGGGGCTTGCCTAGCGTTGGCTAGCTTGGATTAAAGCTAGCTGGGATATGTCTAAGCACGCTGCAGTCACGCTCCTGATTGCAGCGTGGTCCCACAGGAAACCATGGGGGCCGCTAGGCACTTGGTGCTCATGGATCTCTGTCTGCCAGGCTCCTACTTTTTCCAGCCCCTGCTCTGTATGTTTGCTAAGTGACTGATCCAATTTCTGTCATGCTAATACTGCTCTGTTACCGGCAGCAGAAATTTACCTGGACTCGAATTAAGTGTCAGTGACACATTTGCAGTTCAATGCTTAAGTGAGACCTATTTTCTACAGATGAATGCAGTTCAGCTCCCGGTACGTACAACCCTGCTTTGAGCGCAGAGAGCAAGCAGCTTGCTTTCCCTGTCTAATGGTTCACTCAGAGGCCACACGTTAGAAAAGATCTGGTCTTACCGCAATACAGATTGCATCTCTGAAGGCAAACTCTACCCAGGATAAATTAACTCTCGCACCTTCCCTTTGATCCTTAGTGCTTTCAAGGCTTTTGGCTTCTCCCCTGCACTCTAAGGTTTCAGTGGCTTTCGCTGTGAAATCTCAGAGGGCTGGCTGGTGAGAGCTATGCCACGTTGCTGGAGAATCAATTTCCTACATCAGTGGATTCATCACGAAGAGCAAAGCGAAGCTCATGCCTGCGACAGGTGCAAACCTTTGGCACTGGGGAGCTCGGAGCAGACTGCTGACTGAGTGAGGAGGGCAGGGCACTTTCCTGCTATGAAACACCCTGCCAGACAGGGATAAAGTGGCTGGGTAGAGGGTGCATGGATCTTAGGGAACCCGCTGGACCTGTGTCTTGCATTTCTTCCGAGCTCCCTGTTCCTCTTTTTACAGCTCAGTGGTTGGTACCAGACCACCTGGGGTTCCTCCACTAGCAACTGCTCTGTAGCATCCCTCCATCAAAAATTGCTCCACTGCATCAGAGGTGCAGCACAGATGCCTCTGTTCCCAGCAATGACCTTGCCCTGAAACTGTCCACTAGCCTGACCCCACAAGGAGGTCAGCCCAGGGGATGGGAACCCACAAGCACTGATCTCTACCTTCTACATGGGGAGAGGGCTCTCCATCTCCAGGCTGCAGGGGAGCATCTCACTCCTAAGACCTAAGGAATGGGTTTACCTTGAGTAATGGTGGCTAAAAGAAATGCACAGCGAGGTGCTGTATCATGGGAGCATGCAAATCTCTCCTCCAGAAAGGTGACCAGGGGTCTCCTAGCCTGAAGTTATTCTGCATTAACAGGTGCCTGCCTTCACTGTGCTGCGGGAGCCTGAGAGCTCCCAAGGAGACACAGGCACTTGCTGACAGAATGAGTGGTATGTGGAAAAGAACGGCCCAGGACACATGGGCCTGTGCCTGCGGCCAGAGACCAAGCTTCATTTCCCAGTTCAGACACAGATCTCTTTGGGCAAGTCACCTAATTTGCCCTGGGTCTTGGCTCCTGTCTGGCAGACGGGTGATAATGCTCCCCACTCCTCTACCTTATAGGGCTGCTGGGAGGATACACTTCCTTAATGACTGTGAGGTGCTCAGATAGTGCAGGAATGAGGGCTATAAAATGGGCAGGACTCTAAACACAGGCCTGGGAGGGCAGAGTTCCCGAGTCCCAGCCCCAGCTGTGGCAATGACTCACTGAACTTCTGTCTCAGCATATTTAAAAAATCACTGTTTATGAAAGGGGGTTTAATACCTTCGCCCAATTCTGCCTTGTGTGCACAGGCTGAACAGTACCTAGCTCCGTGCTGCTGACGGAGGAACGTGCCTCTCAGCAGAGGGAAGGGCAGTATAACTGGGTCCATTGTTAGTGCTAATGGAAGGGACTGATCTTGGATTTTTTGCTTAGCAGAGGGAAGCCGTCTGCCGTGGTGGTGAGCTGACACACCGACTTTACTATGAATGAATGATAGTTAGGCAAGCAATCAGGAAGGGGGAAAAAGGTGAAAAAGCAGCCAGGAAAGATAATGCCCAGTACAATGTAGACTTGAATACTTGCACCTCAACATTTTCCATTTACCCCTGGTTTTCTCTAAGGAGGGAAACCTTCTTACCAAGGTCTGCACATGTTCTCTCTTCAAATAGTCCTCAATGACTATTGCTACCACTGATAGGCTAGGTCAGAATTTCACTCACAGAGTTTGTTACATTTATAAATCTTATCCAAGTCTGAAGTATCCGTCCATCCGTCCATCCATCCATCCTTCTAGCCTACTTTATTTCAGATCTTATCCTCCCTCATCTATCAGCGGGGGCATATGTGAACACATACATGCCCATACCTATGTACATTCATAACATCGATGATAATGCAGGCATATTGTTTTCTTTTAAAAAGCTAGCCCTTATTTGCTGCTCGGCGATGTTTGACATTGCACAGTTTGGAAGAGCAACAAATCTCTTTTCTCCCACCACACTGGAATCACAGCAAATCCCAGGGTCCAAACTTTGGTAGCGTTCAAAACGTAACAAAGATCAAAGTCTGCAGATCTGTTATTTCGCAGTGGTAGGGAAGCCGGGCAGGGAAGCCATCTGTGGATTCCTCTCTGTATTTGCTGTGTATTTAAACTACTGTACTAATAAGCCCGATGAAGCTGTTATGGTTGGGCTGTGAGTATAAACCTCGCTAATTATTGTATAAACAAATCCTTGGTTCTCTCCACCAGCAAATCAAAATATGGGGTGTGCAGGGGACACAGCAAGCTCCTTTTGTGATTTGCTTTCCATATCTTGTCGAGTCGTGGTGGTCTCATGTAGGCTGGGTTTACGGAGGTCTCCACCTGAACCGATTCTGTGAGACGGATGTACGGCTGCAGATAGAGCTGCCTGGGATGTACAAGGTCAGGTTCGGATTTGGATAGAGCAGAGCCATCGCCCAAGAGCCCTCCTGATTCTTTACTGATGGGGAAGGGCAGGGAACTTTCCCCCTTTGTCTACCCATTTTCACATCTCCCTCTGCACTTTTCAATTTTGGATGCCGCCTAATGCCATGAGTGGGTGTGCTTGTGAGCACAAACAGAAATAAAGTGCAGGATAAGGCCTCTTCTTCCAAGGTCTCAGAGCCAGTACAAGCCTCAGTTAAACAGCCTCATCTTGGGGCTTCCTACTGAGAGCTTCCCACCTTTCTGAGGCTTGTTTTTCCCTTAATCTCCATCCTCCATAGTCTGTGCTGTCCATACGTATCCTTTGAAAGCTTCAGATGGGCCAAAAACTCACCCGTTCCCTTCACAGCCATTAGCCCAGGGATGAATTAAGCCCACTGTTTATCTGCTGACCCTTGAGGATTTGTTGGCCAAGGTCTATTGCCCCTTGCCCCCTTCCACTGTCAAACCCTATATCTCAGGGTAACAGGAATGCTGAAGAACGCGTGTTTCTGAGACTAGCTGGGAAATTATTTGTTCGAAGCGTCTCATAATATATGGATGATGGAGCTCTACCACTGATGACCTGTCAGGTAGAACTCCGGCTATGGGTGCTGGAATGGATGACACATTCATAGATAACAAACTTTCCTGTCAATCACGGATGTTGTTATACGTGGACTTGACGTGACAGCCATGGCTAACAACAGTTTTGATTGACGTGTATACGAATTGCAGAATATGGAATGTGAACAGGAACAGGACTCATCTCCGAGTGGACAAACCCCATATGCATTTTAAAACCCAGAGCACATACAATCGCGTCTTAAAGCAATGGGGGCAGAGCCCCTAGCCACGGTGCCAGGCTAGAGTCAACCCTGATTGCCTCTTGGGGAACATTACGCTCCCTGCTCTCTGCTGAGAGGCTCCTGGATATTCTGCAGAAGTCATCACCAGGCTATCAGCGCCATAACCAAAGCCTAGTCCAGACTTCGCCTGATTCACTGCTGCAAAATGCTGAGCTCCTCACCATGCAGCTCAGTGGTCACTAGGAAGCAGGAGGAGCCATCTCACCCAGGGATAGGTGCAACACCCAACAGAAGGGGAGGTTTCTGGGTAGATGGGGTACATGTCCCAGAGACACCCCTGCAGGCCCTTGTAGTGAGCACTAGTGTTATGTCAGGCAGGTACTAATCAGGTTCAAGGCAAGGTCTTGCCCTACCAGGGAGCAGCAGTGAGCTCCCTGAAACTCTGCAGACCCACTCCCAGCTTCTCAAGGGTGGGGGTAGGATGGGCAAGGCATAGGAGGGGACATGAAGAGACATGGTCTTCAGCATGCTGTGGGGCACGCTTCTGTGGATCACCTTGGGCCCAATTGCAGGACAAGGCCTATCAAAACTATGATCCCCACTAGTCCTGGCTCTCAGGCCCTTAGTGAGAATCAAGGGGAATGAGTCTGGCAGGGGCTGGGCAAGGCAGCTCGTGCAGCCCCGCCACCGGTGCCTGCAAGCACCCGCAGAGCATTGCTAACGCTACCTTTTGGCAGCAGCCCTCCCAAAAGCAGGCAGGGCTGGCTGGCTGCTTCGCTGATCCTGCCCTCTCCTCCCTTCCCCTCCTCTCCGTGAGTGCAGGAGAGTGATGGCATCCAGACAGGTCTGTCTCCTGGGAGCGGAGCAAAGGGTGGTGGGAGCAGGCGGGGAGGAAGGGAAGTCAGCCGGCAGAGCTGGGGCAGGCAGGCTGAGGCTCGCTCGGGGACGTGGCTTCAGGGAAGTTATTCATCTTCTAATTCGCCCTTGGGTTTTCTCAGCCTGGCTTTCCCATCGCCGGCTCTATTATTGCAGTCATTGTGAAGGTATCCTGTCGGAGCTGTCAGCCTGGGAGTGGCTCGCTTCCCCGGTGGCGGAGGGCAGGAGGCCTGGGAAAGTGTCAGCCTGCCAGACTGCACACGCTCGGCACGGAGGCTGCTCGCCTCACGCTGGAAACTTGCCGGTGGCAGATTGTTAATGTCATTACGGCGCTTGCACATAATCATCAGGTTTCACTCACCAACCTGCCACAGGGAGAGGGGGAAGAAAAGAGGCAGCTAGCGAGGAAGGGAGAGAGACAAGCTCTGGGTCACGGGGAAACTCGCAGACCTGGACGGAGCAGCTTGGTCCTTTTTACCTTCTTAGTAGGACCCACCCAGACCTCCCAGGCAGTCCTCAGGGGCTGAGGCTCTTTAGAAAGGCAGCAGGTGTGTGTGTGCATGGAGGGACAGCGCGGGGGGACTGCTTGTGCCGGCTTCCCTACCGCACCTGCCTTGTGAAAGGGATGAAACACAAACCTCAAAGGGAGGAGGGACAAAGGCAGCAGGCTCCTTGCCGTCCTGTGCCTGGCTCCAGCACCGCCCATTAAATGCACCCGCGCTCCCCATTCAGTCCTGGGACAAGCCCCTGCAGCACCTGCACCACAGCCAGGCCCGTGGTGGGAAATTCCCGCAGCTCTCGCCAAGCCCTCCAGGGCTGTGGGATGGGAGGTGCTAAGTTACACTGATGCTCATGGGAGCTGAGGACTTGCATCCGGCCCCCCGCCTCTCCAGAGAGAGCAAAATCAGAAGCAGCAATCAGGAAACGTGCGAATCCGGCTCTTGTTATCGAGCTCTCCTAGGCCAGGTCCCCATGTTCCAGGCAGCTTAGCCAGAGTCCAAGGTCTGGGGCTCCCTGCTCAGGTAAAGCTGATAGCACAAGAGCTGTCACAACCATCCTCCCATAACCCCGGTGTGGTTCAAAGGGCCTCCAGCACAACCTCCCGGGTGCCCTTGCAGGCCGTGCTTCCAGGCATCATCCCTCCTGGCACCTGTGAGCTTCAGGAGCTCTGCTGGAAGAAAGTCCTTGGCTTTGCAACTGGAAGGAAGCTCTCTCCCCAGTGCCCAGGCCTCCCTGTAGTGATGCTGGCAGGGGTGGAGGGCTCAGGACATTGGGCACTGAATGCTTCAGCCCTTGCTGCCAGGCCGTCGGCTGCTCCTTACTGGCCCCACCTGAGATTTGAGTCCCATTGCACTAGGTGCTGTACAGACACAAAGGTAGTCCTTGTCCCAGAGAGCTCCCATCCTACCCAGACCAGGCAGAGAAGGAAACCGGTGCTTTTCTCAAAGCCAGGACACAGAGCAATGGTATATGCAAGAAGAGAGCCCAGCTCTCCTGCTTCAAGAAATGAGTCTCCCCTTCCCCTCTCGCTGGGTGGGGTGTTTAGTTAGCTGGGGAACAAACCATCGGGAGGATGGACCCCGGTCTGGAGAGTGAGAAACAGGCCCTCCCCAAGCCTGTCTTGCTCCCCCTCTAGAGCCCAGCACAGCACGACCCCCACAAGCTGAGTGCTTAGGCAGGTGACATGTCTTCTCCTTTAAAAATGCTTTGCCCCTTAAATCAAACCCCGCTCGGGCTCCGCGCGGGCTGATGGGGGAAATCCGGAGCTGCTTGGGGCCAAACTTAATGTGTTAAGCACTGAGATATTGTCCAGATGTGGATCTCTCCAGGGCCACAACTGGCCTTTGAGCTGCTAGCTTGACACCTCTGGTTTAGACATTAAAAGTCCCAGCGGAGAGGAAATTCTCTTGGCATGAGTTATGTGCTATTTACGGACGGGGCTCTGTGCAGCCCTTGAAAAAAGTTCGTCATAAACCCCGGGATAATAGTAAATTATTAGCATAGCCTGCAGAAGGGAGTTAGTGTGGAAGGCAGCTGGCTTTATGGATTCAGGGGGGTTTTTTGTTTTTTTTTAACACTGGATGAAGATAAAAATCCCTCTGCCTCCTAGGAATAGGAGAATGCCGAGAAGCGTGTGAAAGCTTCAGGTCCCATTTGGAAAAGTGCTCGGCGGGCAATAAAACTCTGCTCTGTGAGGTAAATCGCTTGCATGTGATAGCAGAGGCTCTTTTCCAAGGCAGCCGCTCGGCGCACGCAGCCATTCCTGGCTGGATGCCCCGGCTTCCTCTTCAGGGCCCTGCGTGCAACTTCTGGCATCCTCCCCTCTCCCCCGCTCCTTTCCGTTTGCCTTCCCCTGTCCAGCTCACCTCTCCATTGCCTCTTCTGTCCTCCTTTCACAGGTCTCGGCCATGACCTTGGTAGTGGTTCTCCCTGTGCCCGTTCACACTGGAAGCTGTCTGGGGCAGGGCTTGCTCTTCTGCCGTGTTTGTGCAGCACCGAGCACACGCGAGGCCTTATCTCAGCTGGGGCTGTGAGTGAGACAAGGAGTCTGAGCTGTGCAGGTTCAAGTGCTCTAGAAATCCCCTTTGATTATTTCCAGCTCTCCCCTGGGCATGCAGACATGTTAACCAGCTGCTGGTGGGTAAGGCGGGGCACGACTGGTGGAAATCACTTCTGGCAGTTCCCCCATCCCTATCCTTTTCCATCCCGTTCACTTCAGGGCCCATTTTTCCACATTTCTTTCCCCTCGGCTCCTTCAGCTGGTCTCTCCCCACACCAGAGATCCCCTCCACCTGCAGTAGCCGCTTCTCAGTAACCTCTGGGCTGCTGTGCTCATCCCAGGCCCTTTCTTCCTGCAGAAGCACTTATTTCTCCTGCATCACATGGCAGAGGAGCCAGGGGGAAGGGAGCACACAATTACTTAATACTTATGCATTTCCCTGCTTGCAGGGGCTGTCCTGGGAGCTAATCCCAGGGAATTTTGGCCTCTTTAAATCTCTCTCAATTCCTTGCTGCGCACTTCTATTAGACCAACTAAGAAATCGCAACAACAACAAAAATCATCTTTTTCTGCATTTCTAATTTTTTTTTTTGTGATTTCTTAGTTGGTCTAATAAAAGGTATCATCTCTGAACCAAGAGTGCTAGAGTTTTGCATTTCTTTTTGTCTCAGACCAACACGGCTACCACATACATCCCTTGCTGCTCACTTAGCACAGGAGGGAGTTCAAAGGTGTGATTCATCCGTGTCTATAGCTCTTAGCAGGCACTGGGGGGCTCACCCTTGGCGTCTGGAGTATCACAAGTGGGTGTTGAGGGGGTCACCGCTTTGCCCACATTGCTCTGGGGGAATTGTGGGGAGCCTGGTGAGAGGGTAGGGTAGATTTGCTATTGAGGGGGAAAATGTCCCTGCCATATTGCTGTGTGTTTGCTGTCCCAGCTCAGGGTACCCTGGCACATCTACCCAAATGCACCTTGGCAAGGATCCCTGCCACCTCCCTCTTCTCCCGTCACCAGAGACACCCAGCAATTCCCTGTTCCAGCCAGCTGTGAACACAGGAGTCGGCTTGGAGAACCCGCAGCAACACCATATCCTGCTTCTTCCCTTTGCTTTCTCTTCTGTCCAGCGCATTAGACTCTCGCTGGAATATGCCAGCAGCCCTCATCAGCTCTTTGCTCATGTTCACCCGCATTAGGAACACAGCTGTCATCATTCTCCCTAACCCGAGTCCTTTAAGGAGGATAATGTGGTGTCTGCCCAGCTTCCCCTTCCCCTGACAAGACGGGAAGTGGCAGGCCCCCCCCTCTGCCCATCATCAGCTGCCCTTGAGTTGTCTTACAGACAGGCAGCTGGTTTCTGGTTGAGAACTTCTTTCCCCCTCGCTGCTGTTCTGTTTGCTTGCTTGTTTTCCTTGCCGCTTGGTGTCAGCCATTGAGACAGGCTATCCCAGGCAGCTGCCAGGCCTGTTCTGAGGGCAACCGAAGTGAAAGCGGGTGAAAAGATGCCATGTCAGTGCAGTTGTTTCCTCTGTATCAAAGAGGACATGTCCAGTAAATGCCAAGGACTGTGCTGGTGCCAAGGGCTTGCAGGGGAACATAGAGACACCACCCAGACAGTGAAGCCAAGAGCACAGGGAAGAGCAGAACCCATCTCGCCCTCATCGCCAGCCCCTTCTCCCACTCGTTGCCTTTGCACAGCGTAGGCAGATCTCGGGAAAGAATTGGGATAATGGTTACCTCTGGAATAACTCTGGATGAATAATAAACCAGATAAACATCTGCACGAGACCAAATTTGCCTCAGAGCTCAGCTCCCCTCCAGACACTTAAGTAAGGGCTATATTTTCAGGGGTTCTTGGCACTCGGTGGCTCTTGCTGTGCCAGCTCAAACATGCACGTGGGTAGGCGAGCTCTCCTGGACATCTGGCTCATGGCAGAGTGAGAGGCTCTGATCTACGGATGACCAAATGCAGGGGTGATACCTCTGGGAGAGATGGACTCTTCCCACTTGGACAAGAGCATCACCAAGGTGATAGGATGAGATAAAGGAAAGAAAAATTTAGACAAAGGTTTGGGTAAGCCAGGTTCTGATGTAAAGCTGTTATAACTACACCTTGGGCATGCCTTGAGTATGTAGTGAAGGTGTCGAGGGTCATCTTCTTAGGTGATATCAGTCAATGCTACTCCACTGGGGACACGCTGATTGACGTCAGCTGAGGGTCACTCCTTGACAGCTCCAGGCCCATTTCAATACCAACGGGCATCACTTTCCACCTGCAATGATCCCAAAGCGCTGGACAGGGAACACTTCTACCAGCGTCACACACTCACCTCTGCTGTGCAACACGCCAGCTATGGAGCAGCTCACAGCAATGCTGCTGCAGAGCTAGGACCAGGAAAGCCTGAGAGGGTGCAGCATAGTCATGTTCTCCGAGTAGGGTGACAGGCTCTCGCACGGGTCTGAACCTGTCAGGACCAAGTGGGTTCAACCCCGGATCAGTCAAAGCATTTCCCTGACTGGCTTGCTCCAATGGTCTCAAAGCTCCCTAAGCACCCATGGCATCTCAGATGTCTTGACTCACTCAAGCAGGAGCCCAAGAAAATCCGGACTAGCTTATCTTGCCTGGCAAGTCCCAGCTTGGGTGCTGTTGCACCATTTGCTCATTGAGTCATGAAACAAAAGCATCATTAAAAATCGGTGCCCTCCTCTACCCCTGCCAGTTGACCTGGTAAGACCAAGTTCACTGAGGCTGGGGCATGCTCCCTTCTCTCTTAGCCCCACTCCTTCCTTCCCTCTGCAGAGCAAGGAGGGCAGAGATGAAAGGCTGCCATATAGAACGGATGTCCTTGCTTCCCAGGTGCCCCCACATACGGGATAAAGTAGGTGTGAGGGTGGGCACCTGCTCACAGGGAAAGGCAGGTGCCTGGCTCTTCAAGCATTGCACATTTATTTCCATTTGTGCAAGCAGTCTAGTGTTTCAAGAAACAATTGAAGTTTCAGGGGTTTAAGCCCCAAGTGTTGTCACTGCAACTGAAAACTGATCCTTACAATGAAGCAGGTCATGACTGGGATATGGGCTCCCTGCTGCAAGGTACTGGACACATGCAGCCTCAGACCCTCCCCAGGCTTCACATGGACAGACCCCCGGAAATCTGCACAGCCCTTTTGTAGGCCATGGGGCTCCTCATGAGCCAGTGTGGCCACACCAGGGACTGAACAGGGAACCTCCAGGGGTAAAAGCCTGAGCTGCTACAGCATTAGGTAAAGTGCCAACTGTGCCAACGTGAGCGCTGTCATGGGGTCAGATCCTGTCTGGGTCAGGAAGACAAGCTCCCCAGTGGGTTCTGTGTAAGCGCTGGAGTCCATCTACTTGCAGCCCCTGTCATGACCTCACCCAGAGCTTGTGTCCCAGCAAGCTTTGGGCTAGATCCTAAGTCTGTGAAACTCTCACTATAGCCATTCAACTCTCCCCAAGCTTTGGATCAGGCGTCTGAGACATCCCAATGGCTAAACTCCATGGAAAGAAAAGGGTCCTGAGCTATGAAATGACCTGGAACAAAATGCCAATGATTGTACCAAGCCATTACCAGGACACAGCCATCGTTTTCATCCACCCCAACTCATCCACCTCTTTCTGCACCAGTAACACCAGCTTCCACCTGGGAATTGCCATAAATAACCCTCAAACCAGATCAATAGCAAATGCCTCCCCATGGTCCCCATGCCTCCTGATGTGAATGTGGGAGCAAAGGGATATATATATATATACAGCGTGTCAGGCTCAGTTGGTGCACTTCTGGCAGTGTGTGTGCATCCCTATGTGACGCACGGAAGACCAGAGCAGTGGGAGTGACAGGGCTTATAATACCATTCACATGCTACCAGGCACCAGGGCAGCAGCCAAACAGGGAAGATTATATGGTACAAAGGGGCCCTGCCCTTCCGTCTGCCTTTGATGTCATTTGTATTGTATTTCAGATGGACGCTGGAGAAACTTGAGTTGCAGAAGTGGCAGAACTGAGGTTGCAGACGTTTGGCAGACAAATGCTTGGTCTTTGGGAAAAAAAATATCTATTTCATAGTTTATAAGCAGTGGTTCACTCTCACACATTCCTGTTCCCGTTCGCTAAGGTAACATTGAGCCCCATTTGAGGAACACACATGGAGATGCAGATCTTTTCTGCTAACTCACCTGGATGTCTTTGCTCCCACCAGGTGTATACACAGAGTTGATCAGTCACTCCAAGGCAAAAGAGCAAAGGAAGAGTCTTGCTGGGAAAATCACTAGCATCATCCAAGTTCAAGGGAAAACAAGCTGAGGTTCATGTTTTGATGCTGTTCAAAATATAGTAAAATAAGACAATTCCCAGGAGAGGGCAAATTGGTGTCTGTATATTGCAATAGGAAGTGGGTGGGCACTCCATCTGTTAACAGGTATGAGTACACACACACAAATGCACACACACACACACACACATGTAGTCCTACAGCCTACATCCCGTAAGCACTTCATATTGGGGACAGTGCTTGCTATGTCCCACTGGTGGTAGGAAGTGCTTGAAAAATAATGCCTTGATATAGAGCAGCTGTATTCATTCAGAGCTATGTGATAGCAAGGTGCCTATCGCTAAATTTTACCAATTCAGGGCCAAAAAAAACCTAGAACAGACTTCAGGTAACAGCTATTGCTGTTGAACTGCACTCAAATGATTCAGTAGATGACTAGAATCATGACTGTGTGGCATTTAGGATCAAAAGGCAAATTTTAAAATACCTTTAGACAGACTAGAATCAGGTAAATGCAGTCAAATAAAGGCCCGGATGGAGGCTATAGGCCCATCTATAGGGGCAGACCTTATGCAGGGTTGCAAATGAACTTTACAGAAATGTTTGCTTTCCTTCATCCCCAATTTTCTCTGCCCACCTTGGAGATGGAATTAGACACACTCGAAGCCCCATCTTTAAAGAGATGGGATTCCTCTGTGAATGGAGGCAGCCATGCAATGTGCAGCTGGGGAGAGCTGGGGATTTCTAGCTTGGCTTTTGATTCTCAGGCCAGCTTGGCTCTTCCTAAAGGAAATGTGTCAAAAAACTTCAGGCATTTGTTTAACATCTCCCATTTCACCCGCCCCACTCAGTCAGCCGGTGACAAATGAGAAGCCCAAGGATTTCCAGGAGAGAGGCTGGCAGGGTCTGTTCCCAGAGTGCAGGGGCAGCAACCCCTCCACCGTTCCCACTTTCACTGTAATGAAAAAACACGTATATCAGTGACTTCAGGGTTTCCTTGTTGTGCACCGATTATTTATCTTCATCAGCTGGTGTCAATCAGCATAGGCTCCTCGGGTGCATCCACATCTGCAAGCACGCGCACTTGCAGCTGCTCAAATAGAAGCAGTGCAAAACTGAGCCAGGGCTTTTTGCCTCCACGCACATGCTCGGACATGCACTTTGTTGTGGAGCAAATTGTGCCACTTGGGGCAAAATAACCCTGCCCAGCTCCTCCCAGATCTGCAGCCAAGGGGAGCTAGAGCCCGGGGCTAGCACCTGTGCTGTCCCCAGCAGTATAAAAAGCTACCCTGGCCTGGCCCCATCCATACAAAAAGCTTCCCTGGCAAACAGCTCAGGGCTACTCGCTCTCAGGAGCTTCTGGGGCCCAGCCACTTGGTACCTGGGGACACTACCCCTTGTGCCAGCTGGACTGCTGCAGCAGCATCCCAAATCCATTTGTAAAAATACCCCCAAATCCATGTTTTTTCACAGTTAAAACAAAAGACCACTCTATACACATACATATATATATACATATATATATATATAGAGAGAGAGAGAGAGAGTGATCAGTTGGGCAACACTTTATTGGTATATTTACAGTGTTAAAGCAATGTGGAAGCCTACCAGTGTCTCTATCACTGAGAGAGAGAGAGAGAGTGATCAGTTGGGCAACACTTTATTGGTATATTTACAGTGTTAAAGCAATGTGGAAGCCTACCAGTGTCTCTATCACTGTGATCAAATAAATTCTAAATACCTATATGTGTTGATGTGTGCTTTTGGTTTTCTTCACTCATGATGGGTGTGTGATGGGGGGATGTGGTGTTTGCAGGAAGGGGCTGGGAAGGGGTGTGGGGGAAGGCGGGGGTGTGTGTGTGTGGAGGGATGTGGGTTGGTGTGTGGGTAGGTGTGGGGCAATTGCTGGGGGGACTGTGGGAGTGGGGGACCTTGTGGGGGGGCTGCTCAGGAGGGGTGGGTCCCCTGGCCCCCACAGGGTGAAGCCCCCCCACAGCACATAGAATGCCCCCCCTACAGGGCCCCAGCTCCTCTGCCCAGGGTCCCAAGCACCCTGGAGGGCCACATCCCCCCACCCAGGGTCCCAGGCACCCTGGCGGCGGGACCTGAGCCATACCCATGCAGCTCACTAGTCTGGCTTTGCACCGGAGTGGGTCACACGGCTCCGGGAGGCATGGGTCCTGTGCGTGCCTCCTAGAGCCCTGAGACCCGCTCTGGTGCAAAGCCAGACTAGCAAGCTCATGGGGCTGGGCTGGGGCCATCCCCCCAGCAGCCCCAGGGCCATCTCCCCACCACTCCTCAAACCCCCCCACATCCCACTGCCACCCCTCACCTACCCACACCCATGAACCACCCCCTGCCCCTTACCTTGGACAGCGCCAGGGGCCGGAGGCAGCAGGGGAACAAAAGAGACGCTCTGGCTGCACCAAAGCGTCTCTTTTGGAGGACTGACTTCCTGACTCCCTGGCACAGTCTGGGACTTTGCCTTGCTCCGCTCTTCTGTGGAGTGGGTTTTTTAGACCCCTGGATATCAGTTTGCAGTGTGGGGAGCCTTTTTTCGATCCCGCACATGCCTCTTGCCCCGCCTCGAAGGGGTTTGAGATGGGGCAAGTGGCACGTGCGCGCTCGTCTGGACGCGCCCCTTGAGTCCATTGGAGTCCTTCAGATTTTATGACAGCTGAGAAGCCGATAGGATTCTTTGCAGCCAAGATGACTTGACTTTGTTCACCTCTTACAATACTGTAAATGGGGAGTAACTTACCAGAATCGGAGAATAATTACCAGGGCCGTCAGGAGGTCACATCTTCTCCAACCCCCTGCTCAAGGCAGGATCATCCCTGTCAAAACCAGCCCAGACAAATGTTTGTGTAACCTATGCCGCTGGAGATTGCACAAGGTCTCTGGGTAATCTATCCCAGTGCTTAATAACCACCTTCATTGTGAGAACATTTTTCCTCTAAATCTCCCATGTTTCAGTCTGAGCCCCAATTCCATGAGTGTAAAACCACTAATGAACTCAGAATTGTCCCCCTGGGCTGCAAACAGCTCTTCTCCAAACATGGATGCAACCTGGATCCAGTTTGCTACTTGAATTTATGCTGCTGGCCAGCCCTCTGCCCAGTGCATCTGTGTTGGGTCCCAGGTGATACAGAAACCGAAACATGCCAGTGTTGGAAAATCAAGCCCACTGGGCATGTCCGAGTCTGCCAAAGTACTCTCTCCAGTCCCAGATATGGACTGGGGTCTGACTTGGTTCACGTTTCCTCCATCCCCACTCTGCAATTCAGGCTTCCAGTCAACATCATCCCTCTCCTGTCTTTTTCTGTGTGACATCTGGGAGCAGGACAGCTACTCCTGATGAACTCAGTACCTTGATGCCTGTGAATCCCACTGACAGCTCGTCCTCAAACCTTCACCTGTCACTCACACAAAACCTAAAGAGACAGGGTTTTTTTCACTCCACCAGTCCACCTCACTTCCCACTCTCAGCATTACCCATCCACAATGCTGCATTTTAAAATGGAGGCTGTGGGGCACTGCTTGCTTTTAGGAGGAAAGAGCTCCGCAGCATCTTGAATGTCTCTCTCCGCTGTCCATTGTGGTACATCTCTCCGCTGCATTGGCTAAACTCTTTGCAAACACAGTCCAAACTCAAACGGGTTGCAACAGGTGCATCCAACTTCTTGCTGGTCAGTCCCTTAGGAAGTGTCAGGTTCCCCCCCACTGGAGGAAGTGGCCATGCAATGCTCAGGATATCATGCTGCAATCAGCTTATGAAGCCAAGGCTTCGACCTGTTTCCCTGACCTGAGTTATAGCTCCCACTGTGTGGTGCATCTGCCCAGCACAAGCTGCGCCTGCAGCACCAGTCTAGCCTCAGCCTGCCACAGTAGCCACAGGTTGCTTCCGCTGCGGGGCCAGGGAGATGTGCTTTCACATGCTGCATGATCTGCACAGATGGGAGAGTGTCTGGTGCTACCACGTCCACAGCAGAAGAATTGAGATGAAAGTCCCATTTGACTAGCTAAAGACTCCCTGCTCTTGCCAGCAGCCCTTGCCCCAGACTCCACAACCCCACTGCGGAAGCATCAACAGAAGACGATTATCCCCAGTGCGTAATTGAAGTTATTATTTGTTGTTAGGAGCAATCTTGTGCTATTAGACTTTAACAGCTTGGCTAATTCACTTTTAACAAAGCATTTGACTCCGTCTGGGGTGGGGGGAGGAAGAGCTGCTGGCTATAGCTTGAAAGGCACTTCAAAAGGAAAGGAGCTTCCAAGATGCATGGCAGGTCTCTCTGTGGTGGTTTAGCTGGATGGTGCTCAGAGAAGACAGGATTAGGAAGGCTTCTTCTGTGCACCCTGGCCAGTAACGCCAATGATATTGCTACTCAGTACTCAGACAAGAGGAGCAGCTACAGATCCCCACCCAAAACTGGGCCCTGTACACTGGGAGAAAGCACTGTCATAAAGAGCTTTCAGTCTGACCAAAGAGAGTGTTATCACTTCCATCTCCCAGATGGGGAACTTGGGGCAGACCCTTTAAGTGATTTACCTAGGACCACAGGAGCAAATCTAGGAATTGAACCTGGCTGGCCAGAGCCTCGCTGTCACCTAAAGCATGAACCTGCCTTCCCTCCTCCAAGTGCCTCTTCCGTCTTTGTGGGTTTTACTGCATTGCTCTGTGGAAAACTGGTCCTTGCATCACTTGCCAGGGATGCTGCTGCCATAATGCTATGTAGCGTCCAAGTATGCTGTATTGTCTGGCACCAGGAGATGGTATAAAACATCAAGGATACCTAACAGACATGCTTACCCAGAGAGTCACCCACCACTGATGCCAATACCATGTACTAACACATGAGGCTGCCGGTTTGGCCTCGCCAACCCAATTTCTCATGAATGTCCTGCCATTAAGGCACCAGATGGAGATTCCAGAAATGAGGGTTCAATTCTCACCTCCGCATGCAACTTCCTATATGACCTGGGGCAAGTCACTTAGGTTCCTAATTCCCAATGATCTCAAAAGGACTTAGGTGCCCCAACACCCCTGATAACACTGTCTATCCTCCCACTTTTCTCTATCTCATTGTTTTAGTCTGTGAGCTCCAGGAGGCAGGGGCTGTCTGTGCCACAGTAAATGTGTACCACACCCAGCACAACCCAGCCCTTCTCAAATACTAATGCCTGGTTGTGTATGGGGATGCTATCCAGAGACCTGACGCACCGACCCGATTTGATAGTCATTTCTACCTGGAGCAAGATGTGAAATAGTCCATTCTTCGCAAGTAAAAGCTGGCAAAACAATATGAAGGAGACTAGCAACCCCATCTGGGTTTTCAGTGTTAAACTAAGCCGAGCTGACATAGAGGTCACTGAGGGAATAAACATGAGTGTGACCGAATTGTCATCTCTTTCCAGAATGACTTTCTTCACTCCAAGGGGAGATGTGTTCGATGCTGCCAGAAGTGCCTAGGGCCTGCTAGGAGTATTGTGATCCTCAGAGACTTTAAATTAAATCGGTTCTGATACCTCAGCTATAACCCTCCGCGGCAGCGTTGTCAACCTCTGTCGGTCCACTCCTGGGCGAACGTGTCCTCCAGTGCTGCCGGGTGCCAGGCCCATCTGCAGCAGTTGCACTTTCCTGGCGTTGTCAGCCCGCGGACCCCACGAGGCAGGGGCTTTGTTAAATGGCTCCGTGACCTGGCGTGGGAGGGCGGCAGCAGCAGGTCGAAGGGAGAGGACCAAAACGGCAAGACACATTCCCTTTGTGGCAGGCACGGATGGGAAAGGCTGAGATAAATGAGACGAAAGGGCTCCATTTAGGGCCAGAAGGACTGCATAAACCATCATCTGGTTCTGTTCCTCCACCCTTTTGCTACAGGGGTGACTTGGTGGCAGCCTATAAGTATAAGCATCAAGATCTAGGGGAACGCCTGTTCACCAGAGCACCCCCGGGGTTGCCAACAAGGTCCAACCATCACAAACTCCTGCAAGACCATTTTAGGCTGGAAATAAGAACAAACTTCTTTGCTGTCTGGAACAGACTTCCCCCCCAGAGATGGTGCAGGCACTTACTCTGGACACTTTCAAGAAACTTTTGGACATTTATCTTGCTGGGATCCTTTGACCCCAGCTGACTTCCTGCCTCTTGGGCAGGGGACTGGACTCGATGATCTTCCGAGATCCCTTCCAGCCCTGATGTCTATGAAGTCTATGAAGCCCACACATCACTCAGCACTGGCTGAGCTACCCAAGAGAAGTCCATGACTCTGGGACTTTTGCAGGGGCTTGTCAGAAATCAGGATTAGGCCGAGGAAACAAGCTTCCTTCCCCTGACAGTACTAAAGAGAAGTTCACGCTATCTCGCCTGGATCCAGCCCTTGGAGAATGGGTCCAGCTGGACCCTGCCATCACTTAACCTTTGGACGGCAATTCCCGAGGCCGGGAAGGCCGATAGACACTATTCCCGAACGCTGTCCACTAGCCCATTTCCTCTCTCCGTTTATAGCATGCACTACGCTTGATTAGCGACAGGGGATGTTGGAAATAGCCTGGGTAATTAGCTAGCAAGAGAGAAGGATTCATTCCTGAACTTTGAAGCAGCAGAGCGTGATAAAGGTCAGGATGTGATGTTGGATTGGCGTCACTTCCTCTCTTTCAATCTCACCTCGCAACCTTCCTTTTCTCTTTAGCCTACAATTAAATCATTCTGCAGAGGGCTCGGTGACATTGTATATTGCAGAGATCCTGTTTAAAAACAAGCCTCACCGCTCGCACGGCCCTCGGTGCGAAAATGGGGACCTTTGCCTATTGTGGCAAATACGGGTGAGCGTCTTCAAGTGCCCTGTAACATTTTCACCTTTCCTCCTGCCGTAGATTATTTCCCCGCTCCGCTCATATGTCACCGGCTACACAATGGCAGTTTCTTTCAGATGCAAGAAACTGCAATAAACTTAGCAGGAAAATCACTTCCCAGCAAATGGTAAAACCCATTTCACGCAAAACGGCCGGCTCTTTGCTGCCCCAGACAAACGCGCTGCAACTTGCTTAACCTCCTTGTGTGCAAAATCCAGTAAAATGGGTAAAAATGGGTTTATTCTCAAGGGGAGAAGTCTTCAGGGTCCGATCTTTAGAGGCTGAGAAACAGTCTCCCAAGGAAGGTGTCACGAATCTCTTCACTTGATGTCTTTAAAATCAAGCTGGATGCAACGCTAGAAAATATTCCAGGACAAAGGAGAAGAGGAAAGGGCTAAAGGGTTCCTCGAGTCTGCTGCATCTCTAATTGCTGGGAGTCAATACTCTAAATGCTGGGCCCCTGATCAGATGGATATGTCCAAATTCCTATTTAAACTGCACAAAAGGAGGCATTGGAAATTATAGCCTCCTTTTGTGCAGACAAACTCCTGGGAAAGGGGCCTGAGGCCCTCTTC
The DNA here is from genome assembly GCF_000455745.1 of Alligator sinensis. Classification (NCBI taxonomy): domain Eukaryota; kingdom Metazoa; phylum Chordata; order Crocodylia; family Alligatoridae; genus Alligator; species Alligator sinensis. Next base: position 619,901 of record NW_005841914.1, on the reverse strand, counting down.
ACAAATGGAAGTTGCACCTTTTCAATTTAAATTGGTTTAAAAGGAATTCAGATCAACTGGTGCATAGCCCTTTATAGAGGCTCTGATTTCAGCTTTTTTTTTTTTAACCGTGATCCACTCCAGCGAAGCCTAAACAAACTCGAGTTAGACCTAAATCAGCGTGTCCAGCGCAACTCCTTGCTTTGATTCCACTAAATCAGATTACAGACCCTCTTTCAACTGGTGCCACTTTGCAGGTGACTAAACCTGGAAACAAGGCTGCTAAGGAAGCTCTGGAGCCTCTGCTAAAAAGCCTGCCCCTCTGCCTCTGTTTTTTTCTGTTTGCTTCACGCTGTTTCAGCTTCCTTTCCATAGCCCTCTCCAGGTTTAATTTGGGCTGTTCAGGGGCCTAGCCCTGTGCTTCTGTTCCTTCGCTCTGTTTCGACCTTAAGCCACGAGATAAAAAGATGCTTATTATTGCCGGCTGTAAGGGCCTGTGGTTAATCTTTCTTTCAAGCATCCTCTTAAATACTGTTTATTATTTGCCCCCTCAGGAGAGCATCTTTATTTGGAACTGGGACTGTTGTCACGCAAAACACTTCCTCTGAATGAAGGGAGCTGTTTCTCCCTTCTCTCCCGCCCAACGGGGCCCTGCATTTTATTGTGCCAATTATTTGAGCTCCCTTCACATGGGCTACTTCAGGCTAATCAGATTAGGAAAAAGCACGGTTCGCAACAGCCTGCCATCCAGACGGCCAGGGCACAGGCAAGGCCTTGTTAGCCTGGATCTCAGGACATGTAACACCCCCGTCCCCATGCACATCTCCTTGCACATGGTGCAGTGGCTTGAATGGGATGAATAGGCGAATGCACATGCCAGGCAAGGCAAGAGTGCCAGTCGCAAGGGTTTACATCGCTCAACACCATTTTAATCAACAGCAAGGGGACAGGCGACCCAGGACAGAGAAAGCGAGACCACGAAATAGGCATCTTGTTTAAGCACCGGTGCCAGAGCAGCCAGTCCATTTACTGCAGCGTTTGCCCCGCTCTTGCTGACAAGAGGATGGGGGTCTCCTAGAAAAGGGGCTGCTTTTATTTTCCCTCCTCGAAGGCTCTTCCTGACCCTGTTGTGAAACTGTGCAGGGAAGCAGGATCTGAAAACTTGCAAAGAAAGAATTGTGTTTTGCTACTTTTGTTGGTCTAATAAAAGATATCGCCTCTAGCACAAGAGTCGTATATTCTTCTGCTTTTTAGGCCAGCACGGCTACAAGCTATATGCCCCTTAAGCAGGAATCTCAGGTGCCCGGCAAGCATAATTGGGCAGAGAGAAGCCCTCACAAGCTCCTGCCCCAGGGGGTGAATTTTCTGCTTCCTGGCTCCAGTTCTTTAGTAGCGCATTGCCCCAGTGCAGCGTGCGTGTAAGATGCTAGGAAAAATGCAACTGGGCTCTTCCAAACCCACCGGGCCTGGATGAAAATGCCTGTCCCCTGACTGTTGGAGGCCGCTGGAGAACCTAGGCATTGCTTTGCTATCACACTCATGGTTCCTCTAATCCAGTATCCTGCTGGAATTCGTTTCAGAGGAAGCAGCAGAATAGTCTGCTCGCAGGGAAAAATTCTTCCTAAGCTTCATTAGCAAGCTGTCAGTTTGTGCCCTGACGTGGAAGAGTCTCTAGCCCTTCCGACACCCTTCATCTTTTTTCTCTCTCGTCCTGGCTTTGTTGTAACTCTGGATATCAAATGAATATCTCAGCCCATTTTGAAGCTTGCTAAACTGGAGACGTGGTGGCAGAGACTTCCACGGGCTAACAGGAGCAGAAGCTACACAGTAAACCCCACTGGCTTGTGTCTCCCCAGCTCACACCTGCATAATTTCTCCTAGGTTGAAGGGTATGCCTCGACCCACCAATGCTGCAAACCACAGAGCTCGGAGGTGGAGACAGGATGTGGAGTCAAATGCCAGCACTAAGGTTATAGTACTTGAAACTTCCTTCATGTTGGCAGGCAACAGCAAGCAGCGTGAAGCCATTTCTCAGCATCCCAAGGAGTTAACTATTGTCTCCAATTCAGCTGAAGGGCCGGGCATAACTAAGTGTTTAAACAATGCTCTTTGACTTTCCCCCATAATGCCTCACATCAAGGGCATATTTCCTATTGCCCTATAAAATGTGAGCGGCCAAGGATATGGTTGCTGGAAGGCGCAAAGGTAGATGGTTTCACAGCTATTGAACACTTGGGATCTATAACAATAATTAACCCTGTATTATCTAATGTATTCATCATTTTTAGCCTGGGAGAATGTGTTTATAAATGTGTCCTTACTCCTAAAGCGTGACCTTTTTCTTCTCAGATGGAGTCAGACAATGTTTGTCATCTCCAGGAGAGCCTGGAACTACAATAGTAAAAAATGACCCCCTCCCTGTTTCCTTGTGCACTCTTTGGAAAGTGGCCCTGTTTTTGCCACGTGTTTGTACATCAAAGTCCTGGTCCGTGACTCCAGCTCCTAAATACCACCTCAATGTTATTAATAAAGCACTCCTTTGGATTTTTAACAGGGAGCAAACAGAAGCTTCTTTGGAGATTGCTTCTTTGGAGCTTGGTACAAACAGAAGCTGCTAATGGGCCCAGACTTAGATTAATTCTCTTAATTAAGAGCAAGTGAGATTTGGAAGCCCCCTTTTTATAGGGTGGTGATTGAGGTGGAGTCATGGATTTTGCTCCACCCACTCCAGCCTTGTTGCTGGGCTCTGGTATAAAAGACCTGCACCATGGACTTGTTTCTTTTTTTTTTAGTAGAGAGCTAGGGTGGTGGAAGGAAGGCTGTCAGTAGGTGGTAGCTGTAATTTAAAAAAGGAATAAAGGGCTTGGCTGGGATTATAAATTCTTCTTTGTTTTGGGCCCCATGTGCAAGTGTTTATAGCTCTTGGCTGGTTTAGCAAGACCTTTAGCTCCAGCTCCTGGTCTGAGGCCCTGCCTACAGCATCTGGAGAAATCAGGAGCACAGTTGTGCAGTGAGCTCCTTGTGGCCAGACCCCCCTTGGAGTAGATGGGAGTCCATGCCAGCAAAGAGACATGTGGACTGAGGGTTGTATTAGCTGGCCAGTGTAGACAAGGCCCCATGATCCCCGTGCAAAGGGCATTTAATCATCTGTGCACCACTCTGCCATGAACTGCCAGCCATGGTTCCTTGGGTGAATTTGATATCTTTTATTAGACCAACCCAAATGGTTGGAGAATAGTTATTAAGCAAGCTTTTGGGTTCAAAAACCCTTCGTCAGGCCAGCAGCATTCTCCAGAGCTAATCAAGCTCTCCCCTCGGGGCACCTGTTCATAGACCGCCAAGGTGGTCAAGCCCTTAGGTCCTCATGCAGCTGGTTGACTGTGCTCCTGACCTAGTGGGCTGGCCTTGGCTGTTTCTTTCATGTCCCCTGTACAGCAAGCTGAAGCATCTAGGGATGGAGCAGATGCATAGCTCACTGGTAACTGGAGTGCATTTTGGCTTCCACACAGGAGCATGGTCTGAGCCACGTGGAGAGGGGACGAACATTGGGACGTGCTCCCCTGCAAAGGGCTTTCCGAGCGCCTTATCCGTGTATCAGCATTGTCCCCTCATAGCAGATGGGGAAACTGAGGCAGAATGAGAGTGCCCGATTCATCGGAGGAGCGAGCGATGGAAGCTGGGACCAGAACACCAGCGTTCCCAATTCAGAGGACGTCTCCAACCTTCTTTTGCCGCAGGCACGAGTTCTCCCCTTGTGTCACTGGGAGTTGCGTGCGGCGGTGCTAAAAACAGGATCGTTACGCTGCTTGAAGATTTTCCCAATGACATCTATTTATATAAGCAGGTTGCGAGAGGTGCCTTGCAGGAGCCTCCGTGTGCCAAGCAAACGCTGCAATGCAAGATGTTAAGAACTGAAAAACACAGGCTTGATGGGCTACCCGGACCAAACCCAGCCCGGCTGGGCAGCCCCATTCCTGCCTCTGCTGGCAGACAGGGAGCAAGTCCTCACTTGGGGGGCTGAAAAAGGAGGAAGCCGAATCAAAAAGCTGTTCTGGGGGAGGAAGGGAAGAGCCCCAAATGGAGGAAACTAGCAGAGCCAAAGAGGCTGTGCAATGTGCCTGAATGGTGATAATGCAGTGATCCTCCCTGAGGCTTTGGCTCAGGGGCAGACACCCCCCAGACAAGTGCAGTGAAAGCCCCACTGATCCACACACAAAGGGATCAGCTCATGCAGACAGACCACAGCACCCCACCAAAGGCCTGGCTGCTGCCTTGAAGGGCACCTTTCTGGACCGCACAGTCTCCACCCTTTATCTCTTTGGAGGATGCTGATGCCCGCAGCAGACACTTACTGGGAGCTGAGCTAAGACCTGAACAGCAGCTCTTGTGACAGTCTAGCAAACAGCCAGAAAGCGGTTATAAAGTCCATTCACCACAAACCAGGGCTGCAGTTGAACCAGCATCCCAGAGCTGAAGGCGGATGTGGCCAACCTGCCATACTCCCCTCGACGGCTGACTTCCAAGATTCAAAGCAAAAAGCCAGATGGCTTTAAAAGCAGAAGAAGAAGCAGGGGCAGATAGCTGTGAGATACTGACTGATCTCTGAATATCACATACAGTTTCTTGGCTCGAGGGGGAAAAAAAGAAGAAAAAAAACCCGCCTTCCCCTTTTTAAAAATAAAAAAAGAGAGAAAACTTATGATATTACATTGATTATGTAGAGCTTGGGCAAATCAGCTGCAAGAAATCTCAGGTTTTTCGCCTCTCCCTGCCTGTGGGACAGGTTTTCTAATTCCCTTGATGGATTAGTTTGTTTCAAGAAGTCAATTATTTTATTTTCCTTCCTAAATTGTCTTTTGCCACCCTGGCTTGAGCCTAACCAGCTCTCCAAGGGTATTGGATATTCGAGCCTCTCATCTGGTGGGGACTGGTTAGAGCAATCACCTCGTACGGCTCCAATTCTCCGACCGGGCACATGCCTAACGCAAATGTAACGTGCTATTTCTGCTCTGCCTCCCGCATTTGACCTTCAGATTCACTTGCTGTAAATAATTCATGCTGGTAAAACTCCCGGCCAAGCATTCTCGGAGAAGCAGAAGCAGAAGGGGACGTGAACTCCACCGGAGAGGGGCTGTCTCGGTGCGGGGCACGTGGACCTCATGACCCCAAGGTGGGGTGGAAGCAGAGAGGTAAGCAGGAGCCCAAAAAACAAGGGATGCTTATAGGAGAGTGGCAGCAACTTGAGTTTCCCTAGTAAGGACTGTTTGGGGTCCGGAGCTGGTTGGGTTTGGTGCACAGGCTAGCTGTGAGCATGAAGACGACCGATCCATTTGCGTCCCCCATGGGTTTCCTGCACTTTCCCCCGAAGTATCCAGCCCCAGCTGTTGCGAGGGAGGTGAATAGATGGGCCGACCCAGCCCTAATATTTGAGGACCCCGTCCCCTACCCCCTGCATTCACCCGGCTCCAATATTTACCGTCGTCCGGTTTCTAATCAAGTGGAAAGCAAACATCTCTCAGATGTGAAGAGCACTTTCTTTTCCCGATTCTATTCCGCGCCCCCCACCCGCCCCCAACCTCTGCTCCCTTTCACCCGACCGTCGTGAGCAACGGCTGGGGTTTAAAAGAAAGAAAGAAAAAAAAAAGAAAAAAAGAAAAGGAGAGAGCGCGCGAAAGCAATGGAAAAAGTTTACTTGGCCGTGGGATGAATAGCCAGCAATAAAAAGGAAACCCCCCAGCTCTTGTGCGGAGCAACGTGGCTGCCTATTGTAACTCTATTGCCTAGGTCAGGCTGGGACCATATGTCACCATTCCTGAGCATAGTATGGCAGGGTCTCCATGGATGCTAAATCAGCTGTGCCCATTGTCCCCGCTCCCCTGGCTCTTCCCCCCCAACATATATTCATAGCCTGGCAATGGCATGCCTTGAGACAGAAACAAATTGATACATACAAGTGCCCACCCCGTTGGGCTCACATGACACATTTTAAGCAGACAATAAAAGGACATTTCAGACTGTTTAAAATCTTGAGAAAGGATTGGTTTCCATGGCGATCAGATGGTAGGCCTGTTGCGGCCCATTAAACTCCAATCACATGTAAATTTCTCCACAGGCCTTGCTCCTTATTCATTATTACTGCCTCTCGGAGGAAGGGGTGGGAGGAAGAGGAGGAGGCGGGGGGATCTGGAGAAGGGCTCCCTACAATAACCAGTTTGTTTATCAATTCAGGTGCCATTTAATTGGCTCCATTCAGCATCCCCTTTGTTTAAAGTAATAACCTTTACAAAGCCCCACTGATTTATAATTTCCAGCACTCTATTAGATAGGCTTCTTTAAATCCTTAATGCCACTTCATAGCTAGGAAGGAATAAATCAAGCAGGAATTATTCGCATTGGTACGCGCTGACGGAAAAGCTCGCCGTTTTGGAGGTGCCGCCTGGCAGCGAGGCTCCTTTGCAAACAACGAAAAAGGGCTGGGAGTTGGGCTGGCCTGGGCTTCAGCTTCCCCCGGGCAGGGCGGGTGGGAGTTTGGGTTTCACGCCTCTGGCCCTGCAGGCTTGGAAAGGGAGAAGAAGGGCTGTGCGCTGAAGCCAGTGGGAAAAGTTGAACCAAACTGATATCGGCGGGGTGTTTTGTTGGCTTCAGATTGGTTTTCAAAAGAAATGCACACTGAACGGGGCTGGCTCCAAAGATCAGAGAAGGGAGTCTTCTGTGGTCTGGCCTGGGGGTACACTGGATGCAGCGTGGGCAGTGCCACTTGCAGTGCCATTTTGTGGACCTCTGTATCTCAAAAGGAAGAGGCAAGAAAGCTGCAAAGTGCAAGGGTCAATGGGCTTCCCACACACTTGCCCATGAGCCCTTTCTCCTAGGGGACAAGAAAGAGGTTTAATCAGTTAATGCCATCCTGAGACTGCCAACAAGGCTGCCTTGTGCTGATGGGTTGTTTTGCAGGTGCTTCTCCCGCTGGAAAATGGACAGAGCCCCCAAGCCTAGCACATGGCCTGGTATCATGCCAGCAGAGGAGCTCAAATTTGTAAAGACCTCCACACTTTTGAAAGAAAAGTTACTGGAGATTTGTTTTGTTCTTTTCATTTGAAGCGAGCGGTCAAGTGACTTCCCCGGAAAGATGGCTTGAGAAGATGGCAGATAGATTTGGAAAAGCCATAGCTCGATCCTGGAGGGGGAGGACCTGGGTGTTAGCTCTAGGTCCGAGTGATCCTGATTTAGGATCCATAGCCCAGCAAGGTCTTCTGAAGAAAAGCACAGGTTTTAAATTAAAGAAGGAAATGTCCACAGGGTGAAACTAGAGTTGCAAGCCCCCCACGCAGAGAAGTTTACCAGGACCTCAGCTTCACCTAATCTCATATACAGTGCCACCATAACCAGATAGCCAAGGTGAGTCTTTCAACTAGAAGTAACCAAGGTCTTTCCGCTACCCCTACCTACTCCAGATAGTTAGAGATCTTTGCCTTGTCTTTATCCCGGCCGGCTGCAAGCCAGCTGCATGATAAGGTGATGTGGTTTTGATGGCTAAAGTGCAAACCTATCAAGACAGTCCTGCAGAGTCTTAAATACCTTCTAAACAATGTGTCAAAGCCCAAACTCCTTAACAGGAAAGGAACTTAGGGTACCATTGCATTGGTGGGGAAAGCCAACAGCATACTGGGCTGTATTAGCAGAAGTGTGACTTGCAAAGCAAAAGAAGAGCTTCTTCCACTCTGTTCGGCACTGATGCAGCCTCACCTGGAGCACAGGGAGTGTTTCTCCCACTGAAATACGCTCGGATCCCAAAAGTTTGCGAAGTTCAGCACTGCAGCATTGGCGAGAGGGTGCCGTGTGAGAGCTGAAGGGAACGGCCCATGGCTTACCCTTTCACTACTAAACTCTATCCAAAAATCACAGGGGGTTGCGTTAAAAAAACCAAGCCCCAAAGCCCAGAGCAGATGCAGGAAACGTGCGCAGACAGAAAGTGCTTTGGCGCATTTGGGGGATTGCCATGAGATGAGACATCCCATCGAAAACAACAGAAGCATTTTTCTCCCTTCCCAAGTGCTAGGAGGCAGCGGCAGAGACCACCTAGGACGAAGCTACCCTGCTGAGACAACCGTACAAATAGATTAATACTGGCTCCGTGGGCCACATAGGCTGGCGCTAAATTAGAGTCCAGTTGATTTTCCGTCAGGTTTGGGAGGCTGGCTGTAGAACGGAAAGGAGCAGAAAGAAGAATCCCAGGGAAAAAAAATAAGGGGAAACATGGGAAAACTGAGGCAAGAGCGAAGAAAGTAATGTACTTGGTCAGACATGTCACCTGGTGGTGTTCTCCTTTTTGATGGGATACAGGCAATGAAGATGGGTCACTCCATATCTGGGTGGGGGAACAGAGCAAAAGGAGAGAGAAACTCTAACCAAAAAATGAAGCTGATGGTATATCTAACCCGGGAGACCCTCCTCCTGACTGGCCTCACTTTGCAAGCCGCTTCTAGGTTCACTGGATGAGCTACTTGCTGCAGTGATGCCACTCTCATGAAAGGATCCCTCTCCAATGCAACCCCCAGCTCCAGGAGTCATGGGATGAAGTGAGAATCTCGCTTTTTGTTTTAAAAGCAAAGTTGGAAACCCTCCTGGTTGGAGAGAAGAGCATGAAAACATGACCTTTCCTTGCCCCTCCAAAGGCTCAAACCTAGGTAAATAAATGAGCACAAAAGGTATTGGTGCCTTTTAAGCCATCTCCACATCAGCTCAGTGCCTGGCTCATGAGTTTTGAATATTTGGGCTGGTTGAGACTGTGGCAGCAAAATAAATGACCCATTTCTCCACTGACTCATACCACTGAGCTCTAGAAAATGACTCCTGATTTCCACTGGTGCGATGGAGAGAAAGCAAACCCATGTGCACACCTGCACAAAGCTCTGCTTCATTGGGTGGAGAGGGAGATGACAGGGCCAGGGCCAGATTTATTTATTTTTTTTGCCAAAGCAATATTTTTTTTCCTGCAAATCAGAGGTTTGCACAGCCACAGGCCTGCCTCCCTGGCTAACAGAGAGCTGCTGGGGAAGAGGAAGCAAAACCATGAATACATTATCATCCACACAATGTGCTCTGGGCCCAAGCTTTAGTTTTCCAGTGAGAATTAAAAAAAAAGAAAAAGTGACAAACGTGAAAGCCCCTGGATTTGTGTCCCCCCCCTTTCCATTTTCCCCAGCTTCTGTCACGCAGAGAAGCGGCTGAGAATACCGGCCTCTGCACACCCAGCCCCTCCTGGATAGCGAGACGCGCTCTAATTAAGAAGAAATCTACACAAGCCCCTTTTACAAAGGCTGAGTGGCAGGTTATTATTGTAGCAAAGTGCAACCTCTGCCATTTTTGTCAAGAAAACCCATCAAATTAGAGAGAAATAAGATGTCCATCTGTTTCGTGAATGGCAGCGCCGCGAAAAAATCAGATTCCCACCAGTTCCTTAAATCCCAATTATTCCCAGATTATCTTTTGAGATCGGGAGATCTCAGTTGAATAAACCTATGGCCCTGTTACTGACAGCCCGATGCTTCTCTAAGGAGGGCAGGGCCCGTTCCAAGGCTTTGGGTTACGTTGTCAATCCCTCCGGTGACCCCGGGGGTGAGCGATGCTGCTTTATAGACTGACAGCAGATAAACATTCTTCCCCAGCCCTCTCCTTTGGCACTGCTGGCCCGGTAAACAGAGAGGGCAATTGCCTTAGAAAGTTAAAGAATAACTTGTGGGGAAGAGAGGGCGGAGGGGAAACCTAGGGCTCCATCCTCGCCTGGGGGACTTCAAGCTGAGTGCGAGGTAAATAATATCAGAAGGGAAGGAGACAAAAGTCATCTCTGGCTGGTGACAGGGGCAGCTTTTCAGCTGCGTCAGCAACCCGGGCTTGCTTTGGCGCAAGGAGGTAAGCCTCATAAATGGCTTTTACAGAGGCCATGTGGCTTGTATTTTTTGTCTTTTTTTTAAACAGATGCTCTGCAATATTTTTTTCCAGATGCTGCGGGTGCTGTTTGCTCCCTCCTGCCAGCCGGCTGGCCAGCCTGTCGGAAGGATTTTATTGAAACGCAGCATTATTGGCGGAAGTTAGGGACCCCAAAAGATCCTGTACAGACGCTGCGGGGTTAATCTCTGTCCGTCCTGCACCCTCCCTTGCTTTGTTCAGGCAGGGCACAGTTAACAGGCTCCCTCCCCACACCTTTCAACACTGTCAAAAAGCAGTTTTCAACCATTCACCCTCCCTTGCTTTGTTCAGGCAGGGCACAGCTAACAGGCTCCCTCCCCACACCTTTCAACACCGTCAAAAAGCAGTTTTCAACCATTTCCTAAGAATTATTTGCTTGGTTGCAAACTTCTGTTGTTGAACCCCACCTCCCACCCGGGAGACTCCCAGCCTGCCTTAATGTTACATGGAAACAGAAGCTGCGCATAGTGGATACATCTTTGGAAGGGGCATTGGCACCTAAATCCTGCTGGCACCTAAATCCCACTGCAGGCATCACTCAGGGCTGGATCTCCCAAGGGAATGATGCACAGATGCAGGCTGTTGCCCTGTGGGAGTTTTCAAGGGAGTTTAGGTGCCCAACTTTCACTGCTTGCAATGAAAATTGGAAACCCCACAAGGCTTCTGTCTGCATCCCCCGGTGCTGGAATACCTGTGGAAATCTTACCCCTAGGGGCCTTTCCTGTGCGCTAAGGCCTTTAACTATTAAAATGGGCCTAATATGAGTTCCTAGTCTGAGTTCACATCTAAACCGTCACTGTGAAACCAGCTGACACGGATAGATTTTAAAAGAGGATCGCAGGACCCGAGCAGCGATGTCTTTGCTAATGATTTTCTCGCCCTCCTCAGCCTACCGCTTGGGCTGCAGCCCCAGTCGCATTTAAACTGCCCGCTGGGTTTCTCCCCAGAGCTGGCTGGGTAATGAGTCCTGCCCTGTGTTTGGTTTTGCACAAGTTTTGCACAACTCCAGAGGTGCATGCCTTCCAGCAGCGGGTGGGGAAAAGCACCCAAAAACTATGGGGAGCAGTAGGGGGGCTATGTCCAAGTGTACGAAGGCCACTGCTTATTCTAGTCCCACTTTCCCTTAGGCAAGGGGCAGGAAGTCCGTGTTGTTATCTCGGTACATGGAAGAGGAGAGTCAGGCCACAGCTAAACCACCCTGGCTCCTTCCTCGCTCCTCTCAACCCTTGGGAGCACAGGGAGCCCTGAGTAGCTATAGCAGGATGGAGAAAACCCGCTTACCATAGACAGCCAGGCATTTAAAACAGGGAGCATGGATTCTCCTGTGTTCATTGTTTTCCTTCTTCCCCCACAAAGCCCAACCACCTAACCTACATGAGGAATTTCTTTTTAATCCCCTCTCTCTCTGCCTCTTTTTCTTAAGCAAGGCTTTGATTGCAAACTCTTTTGTGCCTGGACCCCAGGGAACTCCCCATCTTGATGGTGCTGGGCCATCAGGAGGGAAAGTTACAGGAAGGATCCCAGGCTAAAGCCCCGGAGATCAAGCTGGGAAGGGGAGTAATGATTTTCTTTTCTCTTTATTAAATTGTTGCAATGTTAAAGGCTTTTCCGAACGTTGCTGGGAGCGTCCGGGCTCCAAATCTGCATGAATTTCCACTTCAAAAGCTGCACTGAATCCTCCTCATTATTAAAACTCGTGTCCCAGCTCCCCAAAACAATAGCTTCAGGAATCGCTCTCCAAAAGCTCTGCTGAAATAAAAAAAAAGGCACCAGGGCTTAGTCACGCTGTTCCCGGGGTGGAAACGTGCCATTCCGGGTTACTGGGGACTCCACAGCAAAGCACTGAGGCTTGAGACCAAGGGGCGGAAACGCTCAGCTCTGCGAATCACTTCTGGATGGGTTGGGTCTCCCCCCAGCACCAAGCAAGTTCCCCAAGTCCTGGACTCCTCCAGAAGCAGCTTTCGGATGTTAATGTCTCCTGCTCTGGGGTTAGGAGAAAACAGGGAAAAGTCTCCTGAAAAATATCTTAAAAAAAAAAAGTTCTTGGGTTTAGGATGTGGTTTTTTTGGTCATTTCCATTTTTTTTTCAAGGACGCTGGAATCCTTCCCCAGGAAAGTTGGCCATTTCGATAACCCCCTCTTCTGTCGAAACCACAGTTTTATGTGCTAGAAAATAGCATGGATAGAAAATGTCTAGGAATGTGAAGAGATGATCTCTGGGGTGTGGCAGGCAGCTACCTCCACCCTCCCTGCCAGGCTGCTGCAAGCAAAGCCTCACGTGTGCGGCATTCGTCTCTTTGCTCACGACTAGTTTGCATGTCTGAGCCTGGCGCCAGGATCTGGGTTCATACAGACATGAAGCCTAACACAGTGAGCAACATGCACCCAAAAGATTCCCAGCCCAGCCGTGAGGTGGCCTTGTGTTGTTGGAAACTTTGTGCTCGAATACCTGAAGAGACACACACGTGCTCCTTAACCAAGCTGGTTTCCGTATGAAGTTTGCAGTATCGCCAACCCCTCCGTGCCAAAAATCATGAGATGAACTCTTTAAAAATCAAGAGATTGGCACATAAATCATGAGATGCAACTTTTGAAGTGTGTGTAGAGACGGGGAGGTATTTGTGAAGGTGTGGGGGACTGTGGGTGTGTGTGGGGGGTTTGGAGCCTGGGGAGGGGAGGTCCCCGTGCACCCTGGCAGGATGCGGGGTACTGTGGGTTAGAAGTGAGGGGCAGCAGCAGGGCTGGGGGGCTGTGGCTTGGGGGTGAGGTGCAAACACACACAGAGACCCACACACAGACAGCACCCAGCTGGTAAGTGGAGGGGAAGAGGCAGGGGGAGAGGGAAAGGGGGGCAGATCCAGGCCCCCACAAAGAGGGAGGGAGTGGGGCAGGAGCTGTGGTGAATGGGTCCCTGGGGCCAGGGTGGGTCATCCAGAGGGGAGGGGAGGTGCAGCTCCCCACAGCAGCGTGCACCCCCAGGGGAGGCATGGGGGGCATGTGCCCCCCATGGGGTAGAGGTGGGCTGCCCGCTGCAGGCTGGGGCTCTATGCCCAGCTGCCTTTGCCCTGAGAGCTCAGCTGTGCAACGCCAGTGTGCTTCCTGCCGCCGGGTGGGCAGGGGACATGCTGCACAGTCAGTGCACCCCATGTCCCCTGCCTGTCCAGCAGGCAGCAATGGCATCACGCAACTGAGCTCCCGGGGCAAGACAGCAGGGTGCAGAGCCCCGGCTCACAGCAGGCAGCCCGCCTCTGCCCCGCGCACAAATCCAGGGGGCATGTGCCCCCCCATGCCTCCCCCAGGGGTGTGCGCTATGGCAGGGAGCCGCACCCCCCAACCTCTGGACGAGCTGCCCACCACATGATCCACCCCAGCCCTGGGGCACCATTCACCCCAGCCTATGCCTCACTCCCTCCCTTACTGTGGGGGGCCTCAATCTTCCCTCTGCTCTTTTCCTTTCGCCCCAGCCCCTTCCCCTCCACAGGCTTACCAGCTGGGCGCTCTCTACATGCGCCAGAAGGAAAATCCCAAGATTTGAGGGTTGTATCCTGAGATCGCGAGTTAGGATTCATTTGATTTGGAAATCGGGAGTCTTGTGAGACTTGGCATTACTGAGTTTGCAACAGATATGTGGAACTGGGGAGCACTGCAAGCTGCTCTCCTCACTTTGCGAATGTTTTGCATGGTTTTAATTGAGGAGAAATTGTGCCTGTGGTCTCCTTACAAAATTTGGGTGTGCAGGGGAAAGGGTAGGGTGTGGAAAACCTCTCCAGGGACCGGGGGCAATGGTAAACACTGTCCCCAGTTACAGAATGGCCCTATTTGGGATAGCCGCCATTCATATAGGTAACTGAGAGAACCAAAAATGCCACAAAGACAGGCCACATGCTCCATTTCTATATCTGCATCTACCCCCCCCTCCCACCTCCAGCTTCCCATGGGAGAACACAGCATAGCGTATTTAAATACCATAGCATATTTAACCTGCCTGTCCCAGGTGCTCATAAGGCTCCTCTCACAGACTCTGTGCCTTGCTCAGCAGCTGGGTTTTCCAGATGTCAGCATGCAGCAGTTCTCCTCCTGCTTATACCTATTTTCTTGCAAACCTATGACTGGACTTGAATCAGGCTGGAGGTACTATCCCACATGCTCCCAAAGGAGCCCATGAGAATGAAAGCCTGATCTGGGACTTTTTGCGAGTCGATGGGAAGTCTCCCATTGGTTTCAATGGGCTTTGGATCAGATCCATGCACAGCTGGAACTCTCTGACAGGCGACAGCATGGGGCAGTAAAGAAGCGGGTGGATGGCAAGGAAGGTGAATAAAAACACATGCGATTCCTAGCTGGAGAGAGCATTTAAAGACAACCGGACATCAGCATTGCATTCATCAGCTGTTCATCAGAACTATGTGCTGTCTCTGGCTGCTGAGCTGCGCACCCTCATTGAGCCCTGGGGCTGTGGCACTAAGTTCCCCCTGTTCCAACCCCCAAAATTTAGGATGGAAAAAAATTGCAAAGTCTATATAGCAAAGTCTATATAGCAAATTGCAAAGTCTATATAGTTGGCTCTAACTATATTCCTCTCCCCCGAGTCCATAGAGGTGCATGGAAGGGAAAATGAAAAAGGAAACCAACTTTAGTGATGATTTAATGACTTTTTTAAAAAGCCTGTCTGTGGGTGGAAGAAAAAGAAACAGCTGGACAGAAGCCTGGATATACCTCCCAGGTCAGGCCACACTTGCATCCAGTTGTGCCACGGGACAATTTCTATATGAATGCTAAAAACAGAGGGTTTGGGGAAGGAGTTAAAAAACCCCCCACAAACCACACATGGAAAAATGAAGCGATGGATTTCATTGTGGGCCAGTGACAAGAGCGAGCCTGAAATCAAAGACTTTCGTGGTCATTTTTCTATCAGAAAGTGATGCCGGGTGAATAACTTATTTACATGCCAATGTGCTGCACTGAAATGGCCCGGGATGGGAAAAAAGCAGGCCCTCTGTTACCCACAATGATAGCAGCTGATCCTGGGAGCTACCCCACGAGGAGGACGTTAACGAGGCCCTGGCTGCAGCGGGGAATGGCAATGAGTTTTTAATTGGTGACACATTATATTTATCAAACTGACAGCAGAGGGGGTGAGCAGGAACCTCCCGGTTGTGTGTTTTCCTGACACGACTTCCTTTGAGCTCATTCACGGGTGAAAAGAATTTAAAGGTTGAGTGGGGGGGGGAAGGGGACGGCGATAGAAACCATCTTAATAATCCCACGACGTCATCCTGAATGATAACACTGAATTATTCATTAGGGTCCTTAAAAGCGGGGCTAAATCACGGCTGAAACAAAGCCAAAGTGATGCCATTGTGCTGGCTCCTACCACTCGGGGCCTATTTAAAACCAGGCAAGAGGAGGAGGAAGGGGGGGGAACCTTTTCAGAGTCATTTAACGACCCGGAATGGACTCTGTTTCATGGTATGGCCGAGTTATTAAGAAGTGTTTAATATTTGTAACCAGATCCTTTTGTTGAGGCAGGGAAGGCTGAGGAGGCCTGTGGAGCACTCCTTGGCCTCCAGAACCTGGGAGAATGGGAAGATTTCTTCAGGGCCGGGGTCTGGGCTGCTTTTCCCCCTGCCTTGCTCTTGCCTCCCTCTCTCTTTTGGACAGGAAACATCCCTTTGTTGCTTTTTTCTTTCTTTCTTTCTTAAAATTTCAAGTTTCGGGCCAAATCCGTTCCAAATTCTACCAATAGAGCAGAGCTCGATCGCTCAAGTCTGCGTGGCGCTACCACTGGCAAGTAGCGTCCCTCCCAGGGTCTTCGGCCTGGGGCTTCAGATGCTCCCAAATCCACAGCAGGTGTCCGACGTGCAAGCCCCAAGCCTGAGGGCCTTGGAGTTCAGTTGCCCCCAGTCTCGCTTGCCCCTAGCCAAGGAGCAAGCTAGAGGGAAAGCCCGAGAGCGTCCTGTGCCAAACAGATCCAGACCCTTAGCTGGGATAACTCAACAATCACAGCCCACCATGTACAGCTCAGGGCACAGGAAGGGCTCTCTGATAACAAACCAGAGGTCAGGGGCACACAGCGGTCACCTCACAACAGCCAGCAAGGGTATGAATTTCAGCACTCGCCCTCCACCCTCGGATATGAGGAACCATGACTGCCACCTTCACGAGCCCTGCCCAGCATACTTGCTAGCAATCGCTGCAGGGGAGGGAAGAGCTGTGACAGAAGCCAGGCCATCCTTTTACTCCATCTGCGCTGGGCGGTGGGTGGGCAGCTCCACCCTGCAGCTATCTGCGCTGTATATTTGATGGCAGCATTCACTGTTGCCCTTCCAGCCCCTGGACTACCAAATCCCCACCAGAAACCATGACCCAGGAACTTCCCTGTTCATGGCTTCTTTTCTGGGAGCTAAGGTCCTGATTGCCTCTTATGGTATAGACACAGGGCATCCAAGCAGGTTGGTCTGGTTGCTAGACTTTACTCTTGTAAAAGAGCCATGTCACGGCGATCTGATCAGCCGGGACAGCGGCGTGCTGGAAGAAAGCACCTCAGGAGGTGGTAGCATCTTTCTCATGCATGAAAGGGCTCAGAGCATCTTAGCGGGCACAGAGTGGACCAGACAAGCTCTGGAGGTCCTCGTTGGCTGCCACAGTCCAGCACATCCCTTTGGTTTGCCTCCCAGAGCCACGATGCTTGAAGGGCACGAACTCCTCCCAAACTGAGCAATTGTCATTGCTCAGGGCCTGAGAGAGCAGCTAGCTTGCCTTCCCTGCCCAGGTGGCTACCATGTATAAATCCAGGCCTGCTTAACTCAACCGGTTGAAAGAACAGCCTGTACCTGCCCTGTGTGTTAAAAAAGCAGGGAGAGTCTCTCTCTCTCCCTTCCTTAGGTACTGTTGCACATTGGACATCAGCAACCTCATTCTCTTCTAAGCCTTCCCTTTAGTCATTTGTTGACCCAGAGTTTTAGCCTCCACTTTTGCTTCCTAAGCCCAGGTCCGGTGTAGGAGAAGGGAAAGCAGAAGAAGAAGGAAAAAAAAAAAGGAAGGAGAAGAGTCTACTGAAATATCTAATATTTCAGGGGGAGGCTTGGAAGTGCTGACAAAGGTTTTGTTTGTTCCCCTCTTTTGTGAGAATGATGGGAGATGAGCCTCGAAGCAGGTTGCAAAAGAGCCAGGGTCACTCCATATTGACGGGAACTGTGTTGGCATTGGTCACAGCTGTGCTGCCTTGACTCCCAGCTGAGCCACCAGCCCCCCAGCCTTTGTCCTGCATTGTGAGTGGGACACAGTGCCAATTTTACACAAAGTTGATTGCACGGCCCTGGCTTTGTTACCCCCCCCCCCCCCCCCCCCCCCCCCCCACCCTACCCCCTACACACACTCCCCTCCTGGATGGAAAAAAAAAGAGAAGAGGGGGGTGACAATGTGATGAATTCCTTCACCGCTGGGCCGCATAATAAACCCAAACACTGCAGCCCCGGCTTGCGGGGGCAAAAAAAGAGAGCCCGTATCCCACTGTTTTCCTCCTTGGAACCTGATTTTTTCCCACTAACTGCTCCCTGATTTATGGAGCCTCTCTCTTGCACAGAACATATGTGGCTGTGAGCATTTAGCATTCGCTGACATTTTGCTTAAACAACTGTGAAAGGGCAAGTTTTCCTCGAAACTGAGCTGCAGAAGGGAAAGTGTTCTGGCATTCTCTCCCCTCTCCCATCCAATGCTCCTGGATGGAGTAATCGTTCAGGCTTCATCCAGCATTTCTCATGCCAGCAGGCATGGGTAGGATCTGGATCTATGTAGCTCCCACAAGGTGAGCTGCAAACAGTAATTAATTCAGCCTTGCAACTACCCTTTGCTCAGAGTCAGGAAAAGTTGAGGATCAGCGAGGTCAGGGGCCTTGCCAAAGGGCATTTAGTGCATCAGTGGCAGAGCTGGGAATGGGATGATGACACTCAAGATGCCATTACTTGGGCTCAGTGGGTAGCAATCAATAGCTCAGTGTCTAGCTGGCAGCTGGAATTGAGTGTAGTGCCCCAGGGGTTGGTCCTGGGGCCATTATTTTTCCAATATCTTCATTATTGATCTGAAAGATGGGATGGAGTGCACCCTCGGCAAGTGCGCAGATGACACCAAGCTGGGGGTTGTAGTAGGTACACTGGAGAGTAGAACTAGGATTCAGTGACCTAGACAAATTTGGGCCAAAAGAAATCTCATGAGATTCAACAAGGGCAAGTTTAAAGTCCTGCACTTAGCATAGAAGAAACCCATTCACCGCTTCAGCCAGGGGACTGCCTGGCTAAGCAGCAGCTCTGCAGAAAAGGACCTGGGGGTGACAGTGGACAATAAGCTGAATATGAGCCAGCAGTGTGTCCTTGTTGCCAAGAAGGCTAACTGCATCCTGGGCTGCATTAGTAGGAGCGTTGCCAGCAGATTAAGAGAAGTAATTATTCCCCTCTATTCAGCACTGGTGAGGCCACATCTGGAGTACCTTGTCCAGTTTGGGGGCCCCCCCACTATAGAAAGGATGTGGACAAATTGGAGTAAGTCCAGTGGAGGGCAACACAAATAGCTTGGGGGTTGGGGCACACGACTGATGAGGAGAGACTGAGGGAACTGTGCTTATTTAGTCTGGAGAAGAGAAGACCGAGAGGGAACGTAATAGCAGCCTTCAACTCCCTGAACAGGGGTTGCAAAGAGGATGGAGCTGGACTGTTCTCAGTGGTGACAGATGACAGAACAAGGAGCAATGGGGTCAAGTTAAATCAAGGGCGGTTTAAGTTGGATATTAGGAAAAACTTTCTGACTGGGTGGGTGGTGAAGCACTGAAGCAGGTTACCCAGAGAGGTGGTGGACTCTCCATCTTGGAGGTTTTTAAGACCCAGCTAGACAAAGCCCTGGCTGGGACAATCTAGTTGGGTGGGGCTGGTCCTGCTTTGAGCAGGGGGCTGGACTAGATGTGACCTCCTGAGGTCCCTTCCCATCCTCATTTTCTATGATTTGATGGTAACTCTCTCTGGAGTCTGGATGATGTGAAACCCAACAACAGAGGCTGAATGGCTAGTCACCAAAACCCAGGGATAAGCAAAAGGCTTTTCTTCTTATATTATATGGATAGCCATGGCCTCTGCCCTGAATCCTCAGACCCCTTCTCTGGCTGAGTTCCCTGCTGTTCTGACCCCTTGAGACCTTGTCTCACTTCACCTTCTTAAAAACTAAACAAAAAGGCGTTATCAAGCAGGTCAGCGCGACAGCTATAAATCTTCATGTGCAATGCTTTCAGGGCATATTTTTAAACAAGTCCACTGGATGCTACCGAACATGAGACAGTCAAGAGTTTACAACACATTGGTAGCAAATCTGGCCTTTTCTAACAACACGTAGCATTCATCCAGTATTTAACATTTCCAGTGGGTCGTGAGCCAGTCAGTCCTCCTGATACCCTGTGAAGCAGGTTGGCAAGGTTGGCATAGATCGGGAAGGCTAGGCACAGAGAAGGGATGCTCCCAAGGTTATGGTATATGCAGTTGGTGGAAGAAATAAAATTAAAACACAGGAGCTCCTAACAATGATTGTGTCTGTCTCTCCTAGGCCACCCCTCTGTCCAAGCAAAGCACCTGACTTCACCGTTCCTGGCTGCAGTGTGCAGAGAAAATGCCCCACACCTGGCATAATATTAGCTTTTATGGCCCTTGCAGATCACCGTAGGATCAGCCACTTCCCGCCTCCCATTCACTGCTCAAACTACACTTGTTGAAGTCAATGGGGAGCCTGTTTCTTGACGTCAGTGGTTCTGGATGAGGCTTCTTAGAGCTAGGATTGTCCTGATTTTGTAGCATGCTTCACTCTAAGCCCCTTGTTGGTACTTAATGAATGAGGAGAATAATCTGCAGAAGTCTAATGACTGCATTCACATTTAGGCATTTCCTAGGATTTATGAGGCTCTGATTGCTATCCCCGCAACATTTTCTAAAGAGTAATTGCTATACACTAATTGCATCTATAAAGCTCTTGTGGTGTCTCCAACTCGTGTAGTTTCATCTCCGGCTGCATGATATTTGGTGTCTTTCCCAATGTCTCAGCTCCTGGAATCGCGGGATTGTGTAAGAATCTCAACTTCCATTGACAAAGAGGCCGGGCCCTGGGGTTGTAGAGGAAAATCATAAAAGTCTGACCCACATGAACCCAAAAGACTGAAAGATGTTGGTGCCACTAACGCCCCTGTATTTACTATTTTTCAAAAATCTCACGAGCATTTCCCAGATTTGGGTGGAGCTGAGTCATGGGTTTTGAATGCTTGGGGTTGGTGCTCTTCTTAACATGCCCTGTGGACAGATGCACAAAACCACAAAAGGTAGGGATGGAAAAGCCCAATGAAATCATCTTTTCTGTCACTCCCAAATAATGCAGCTCTGGTCTCTACAGCCTGTGCTCTGGTGCTGGGCCCTGACTAGTCCTAAATGACTCAAGCAGGGGTTTTCCACGACTGCGTCTGGGATAAATGTTTTCTAACACTCTGTGACCTGTTTTATGTGCCGCTACTTCTTATGCTGTTCACAGCTTGAGGCAGCAGGTAGCCGATTTATTCCTAATTCATAAAAAAAAGTAATAGTTGTCCAAGGGAAAAAGTAGAGCGAGAAAAGGAAACATCATTCCTGTTGCCCACAGCAACCAAAGGAGAGGAACAGCTGAACCCCTGCTCTTCAGAGGAAAGAGGTGCCCAGCAAAATGCCAAATAACTTCAAAATTTCTATGCTCTACCATGTTCCCCCATACTGACGGGCAGCACTAGTGAGGTTCAGTGAATCCTGCCCCCTCTCCTCTAATTATTTACCATCAGGAGATCCCCCAAGATCTGGGAAAGTGTGGGCACGGAGATGAAACTTGAACAATCGCAGCCGGCGCGGTGATCAGGAATCTAGAGGAATGCCCTGGCCTGGGGGTTTGCCTTAGGAAAGTAAGCTCTGCAAGGTGTGAAATGCATGAAAGGGTTAGTTTAAAAATGGACCTTAAATATCTGCCAATGTTGGTGGGGGGGCTCATTTAGCAGCCATATCCCAGTGGGGAAGGAGTCTGCTGTGAGCTCGGTGGGAAACCTGTGCTCCTAAGCATCCTCACCTGTCCCAGTCACGTCCACCCCCTCTCCTGGGACCCACCAAAACAGCCAGCTGGGAAGAAGCTTCCTAATCTACCCCTGGGGCTTGGAGTGAGGAGCTTGCCTGGGAAGCAGCCTGCACCTTGGGCCTTTTGCTGCTGTAGATGTTGTCTTGCTAGAGACCCCGTCTGTCAAAGCAGGCAGCTATTGCTTCGGAAACTACCTTGCAGGGCCCAATGGGGTCTCCGAGGGGACCCGAGAGCCCTGTTTCCCACAACCCAGCGTGGTACGCAGGTCTGGTGCTATGGTGAAACTGCCTTCTTGCCGGCTGAATGGACTGGGACGAGGGCTGGGGATGCCACCCGAACATGAGCTCCCTTTTATCTTAGGTGCCAGCACTGGGGAGAGGGGCTAGAAGGGGATTTGCTCTGCTTCCAGGGCTCACGCTGTCTCCCTCCCAATCCCCCCTTTAAAGGCAGCACCCCTCTCATGGTGATTGCCTCCCAGGGAGATGCATTCAGCCATCGTCTTCTGCTAGATCCTTACCCCAATCCTCCCTCATCCCCTCCCAGCGCCTCCCCTGCAGCCCTCCTCGGGACACGCGGCTGCCACAGCCCTAAAACATAAACCACACGGAGGGGCTGCTTTTGACACATAACAGCATTAACCCTGCCAGCTTCACCCAACTTAACAAGGAAGTCACCCCAACCCAGGGCTTTATAGGCACGGGCTGTATGAAAGCCTCTGTGGCCTTTCGTCTGTTTTACCCTCCCCCAAGGGGCTGCACCCGGACAAATAAACTGGAGACAAAGGAGTTTCATAGAAACCACGGCAGCTATATATTCCTTTTATAAAAGGGACCATTCACCAAGTGTCCTCCAGAGCTGGCTCCCCTCACCCCGCCCCTGCCACAGCACCAAGCAGGCGGTGCGATTTCTTTAGCCTCCAGTGAACTCTGACTTAGCCTTGGAGAAGGGTCAGGGGCTGGTGGCAGTTCTGGCGTGGAGTGAAAAGGCCAAACACAAGGCCTCCGAGGAGCCCGAGGGCCCGCATCCTCCAGGGTTTTGTTCAGAGGAGCCCACAGAGTCTCTACACCTGACCTGAGTCTAAACGCCTCCAAACTTTTGCTCGTGGAGAGACCCGACACTTGCAATGCACAAGGAGTCAAGTGATGACGGAGCCCTAAAATATCGATAAGAGGCAGGGTCGAAAGTCCCGGGCTAGCTATATGAGTTTCTCCAAACCTCTTCTCTCTCTCTCTCTCTCTCTCTCTCTCTCTTTTTTGGGGGGAAGGTTTCCCTCTTTCTGCCTAATTTATTGGCAGCTTTGTTTGATGCAAGCACTCTGGGAATGCTGGTCTTCAGCCATGGATTGATTTTTAGTTATTTGTCTTGTCCAGCTTTAAAAACAGCCAAGATGCTAATGATGAACTTACAACGAGGAACAGCAAGGCATCCTCCCTCTTCCAGCCCCGATACAGCAGTGTCTCCTGCCTGCCAAACACTGATGGAGACATGTTTGGGGGAATCATTATTTTAGATATAAATCTCTGGGGATGACGATGGTGAGCAGAACGCTGCTGAGATGATGTAAGGCACCATCATGGCCAAGATCTGTGAAAGCCACTAGTGGTTTAGGGCTTGAGGCACTATAAAGTGGTTTGCTGAGCACCCAGCCACTAAACCAGGTCCCTGTAAGGAATTTCAGGTCAGGTATTCAAACATTGCCAGTCCCTTTTGTGGAGTCCGTGGACCTCTGGGCCTGCAGGGGGGCGGTCAGGAAAGCCAAGGCGGAGATGGAACTGGGACTAGCGACCCGGATCAGGATAACAAGAAGTCCTTTTTTAAATACATTGCGGGTAAAAAGAAGGTACCGGGTAATGTGGGGCCTCTGCAGGACACGCTAGGAAATCTGGTCATCGCACCAGACAGCAAAGCTAACCTATTTAACAATTTCTTTGCCTCCATTTTTCTGAGCAGGGACCGGGTCACCCCCCCACCCCCTCCCACCAGGACCCCTGTATGCACCAGAGGAGGCACAGCCAGGCCTAGGGGCAGTGAGGACCTAGTCAGGGCACTTCTGGAGGGACTGGACGTATTTAAATCAGCTGGTCCTGACGATCTCCACCCCAGGGTGCTGAGGGAATTAGCAGAGGTCATTGCAGGACCCCTGGCACGGCTTTACGAGCACTTGTGGTGCTCTGGCGTGGTGCCGGAGGACTGGAAAAGGGCCGATGTGGTCCCCGTTTGCAAAAAAGGGAGGAAGGAGGACCCAGGAAACTATAGGCCAGT